>NW_024371593.1:600000-904259 GCF_014805655.1 Passer montanus
GGCATTAGTTGCCTCTAGTTCCAAAGTTCAAATCCAAAGTGATAAGAAGTGAAAATGGATTTTGATAGTCCTACAACCCCCAGCAGACCAAATCACAAAACCACACCCTAGATGGGTGTTATTGGAAGCCTGTGCTGAGGAAAAACCCCTTCCTGGAATACCAGAGGTAGAGCAGATGCCCTTCAGTGCATCCCTGAAACTCCAGCAAACTGTGCTTGACTCTGACCATTGTTTTTAGTGACTTTCTCCTTGACTGTGTGAAGAGGTAGACTACAAAATTATATCTATTATACTCCCTATAAGGTTCTTTGTAATAAATCCAGTTTGGTAGCATTAGAGTTTCATCAAACTGGATCACTGCTTTGAATTAGCTAAAAAAAAAGCATGTTCCTAAACCCCCTGATAACTTTGTTCTGATTTTGTGTAAAAGCACAGGTTTGTACCTGAGGATGAAGGTGTGCCTGTGATTTGCCCTAAATATGCTGTAGTAAGAGAAAATCTCTGAAGGAGACAAAGACCTTACAGAAGGAAAAAGCCCCTAAACATTGTCATTTTTATAATTTTTATCTGAACTTGAAAGCAACTACTAGTTTATTTCAATGAGAAGGTTTACTACAGGTGCACAGTGAAAAAAGTGCTAAAAAAGCACGTGTCTGAAGGGTTATTACATATAATCTCTTATTGAAGAGATGTGCTCAAAAACTGAAAAGCCCATAGTATGAGTCCTCTTTCCTTTAGCATTATCATCTAGACTTTTACTAAATGATCACTCCCAGCTTTTGTGCCACAGGCCTGGAAAATGAATTCACAGAGGGGACCACTCATTCTGTAAGTGAGTTGCTTTCTCCTACTCACAATAAAGTATAAATACTTTAGAAATATGAACACATTTAGCTTCAAAACACTCCTGGCAGCTGGCTGGTATGACAACACTCCCACTTTGCAGATCAAAACTAGAAAGGCAGTGTGGTTTTGGCCAAAAACAGTAACTAACCTTTCATGTGGAAAAGCTGGATTTTTCAAAACAAATGTACCTTTCATTTTCCATGCTCTGATTGACGTGAGGGGAACTGCAGATACTTCAGATAATTCTACTGGACTCCAAACAGGACCTACTAAACACCTCTGCTGAGCCACTCAGCATGTCTTTGTGGTGTCTTTTTTAGCATCACCTGACAGAATATCTGCATTTTTGGTAGTGAAAATGAAGAATAAATTGCAGTTAGAATCACTTGATAGAGTCAAGTGCAGCTCCCATCAATTTCAACCTTTCTCAAGTTCAGATCTTTAGATCTCATATTCACCCTCCAGAAAATGGGAGTGTTTTACATTTGAAAGAGTTCAGATCACAAAAGAATTCAGTAATAGAGACAAGATAAAAAACAGTGAGTGCTCCCCTGAGGAACTGGAATATCAGTGTTTAACTTTTTTACCTTAGCATTACCCTAGCACCAAAAAATGAGTGTAAAAACGTTATAAAAACCACATGTACAATATTTTGTTACAAATCTGATAACAGTGGTGGTGTTTCCAAAAGGTTAATTAAGCTTACATAAGAAGATATCAGGAAAAAATGTGATGGCATTATAAGAACTATTTTTGGAGGAATCATGTAAAGAAAGTGTCAGATAACAAGAACAGAGCTAATTTTTTTCCAGTTAGCATTGTGACTTAATACCCACTTTCTAAAAGCTGAGCAAACATAAGATAAAGTACTAACTGGGGGGATTTCCACAAAATACAAGTCTGTATTTACTTATTCAATCTAGGTATTCATTTAAAAAAATACTTCTGTAGTGCAGTGTACCATTAATACATTGCTAATTTAAACACACTGTTAGATCTGTGCTTAGTATAAAACATCTTATACATCAGATCTTTTACTCTGTCCTCTTTGCCACTGATCTCAAAAAGGATCCAGTTTAGTGACTTACAAGGCTTTTTAATGAAAAACCTTTGCAATCTTTCACAGTTTAATGAAATCTAATCACATCAGAGTTGCTTAACCTGTTCTTTAGTAGAACTGCCATTTAGGTGTTAAAAAAGTGCATTTGGCTCTCCACTCTGGAGAGCTGGGTCTGGATTTTACATTTATGATTTGTTGAGGGGTTTTTTTCCAGTCCAGAGCACTTACTCTGAATAGATGCCTATAAAAACAAAAATGAATTTACATTATCCGCCTCAGTTATAAATCAGAACTACCTCCTCAACTTAAGCTTTGAGTAAATTCCAAGAGATAATATTTGAATAAACTGCCAAGATTTTCTTATGGCAGCATTCAGAGAAAAATCAGTGATGGACAATTTTGACTTAAACATTTCCATGGGCCACTGTGGCACAGAAGTGCCCAAGACAAAGGACACTTTGCTAAACCTAAGGGGGGAAGAAAAAACCAAAAATGAGTCTTAACTCTACCCACTTTGGTATCTTGAATGAAGTCAGGACTAAACCTCAAACCACACAAGAAAAGAATTTGTAGTATTAGATATGCCCATTCTACTGGTGAAAGCTCATCTATCACAGAGTCCTGGCTCATCATGAAATAAAACATGCTTATTTTACAAATGGAATACAATCAAAAAAAAGATAAATTCAACCATCCTAAAAGGAAAAACAGAAAAAAATCTCATGATCAAGTATTTCAGGTAAGTATCTCAAATCTAGGTGTTGGTAGTGACATCCCCACAATGGCAAGTTGGGTTTTAAAAAGCCCAAGTAACTTGATTTAAGAGCCAAACATATATGAATCCTAAATTGTCAGGAAAACATAAGTTTTATCAGTCAGATTATTTTTATTCTGTATCAATAGAAAATTTAATTACCTGACTCCATTTCAGGTTAGAAGTCACTGGACTTTCTTTATTTCCTGGGAAGTTCTAGGTAGCACTTCCAAATTTTACCCTTTGGACACCTGAACAGGTCATCTTACTGCAAGAAATGGCAATGTCGATGCTGCTTATATTGTTTGCTCTGTTTTTATGACTCTTCTCCAATTAGTCTAAGAACAGCTCTCCACCCCACCTCTCACCCTACTGCATCCACTAAAAAAACCTTCTCATTCTTAGTTTGCTGCATGGGAAATTTGGCCTGTTTTGAACACTCCACCTCACCAAAACAATTCCTTTCTCCCCTTTTCATTTCCATCACCACCATGTCTTATTCCATAGCTTTCAGGGATGAAAACTTTGTGCAACGTGCCCATATATCAACATATTGCTCTCAACTGTAGAATGAATAAGTTTCTTTATATTTTTCTCAAACAATATTTAAAAACAAAGGTTAAAAACTTCTGTCCATAGAAAAATGCAAAAACACAGAAAGGAACATAACTTTGTCAAAATACCAGACTTTCAAAGCTGAAGTTACATGTGCAGGAAAGCCAGATTTGTAAAAACTGGTTTTAAAAGTTAGCAGCGTCATGTCACTCTTCCTCCTTTAAAGTCCCTGCCTTTTTTTCTAGTGAGCAGGCATACCTTTGTTGTAAGTGTTACAGATCTTGCTGGTAACAATAAACTTACAGTTAACTGAAATTAGCATAGCAAGGACTAAATATTATGTTTAAAAGTTAGGTGTTAAGTGATTAACTTTAAGACATCAACAGAACATGGATTATCCTTCAGTCTACTGAAGTAAATTTGACACTGATTTTTAGGCTAAAATAAAGAGAACAATCAAAAGAATCACCAGGTAAATGCTTCTATCAGACTGCTCTGTACCTAAATTAGGAGAAGAACATTTATCTCAGCAATGGGCTTCTTCTATCAGTTTGGAAGCAGACAAGGTATATTATTTATAAACAACACTGAAAGAGAAAGAATGTCAGAGAGAAATGTATATATTAACCACTTTAAAAATATTTGAATCTAATACAATGTCCAAATTTCACCTTTTTTTCCAAACATACAAGGCTACATATACCATTCACTTTGGTTACCTTCAAATATATAATAAAATCAAATTTCCACCTCAGCTGCTACCTCTCAAGCTCCCCTTCAGAATTCAAAAAAATGCAGAATGAAAGAACATGACTCACCCCCAGTGCTAGCAAAACTGCTTAGCATGTATATATTAAATCAGAATCCTCTGCATTACCTCTGCTGTCAGATATGTTTGGAGTTTGCTGGGGTGGGTTTTTTAGCATATAAAACATGCTATAAATTCATAGTTAATCTACTAGAGCGTATCCATGATTTACCAACAGTTTAAACAAAAACTAACACAAGGGTGAATTTAGAGTGTAACTATTTTATTTCATTATTTTCCCTCTAAGTATAACAACCACTGGATTTAGAAGCAGTTAGCTGAAGTATCACTCAAGTTCCACAGCCAAAACTAAAGGCATTATCTTTGGAGTCAATGAAGTCTGCAGCTGCTGGAATCTGGAATGGAATGCATCTTTTCATTAGGCTGGTGCCAAATTAGAAATGCCTGCTCATCCAAATGAACCATGAATGCAGTACTTTAGAAATATCTGCTCTTCGCATGTAACTCAGCATGCTAGAGAATGTGACAAGCCTAGTAACACTCAATTCTGGCACTTGCTGGGGAATGAAAAATGTCACTGCCAGTGTCCTTGACTGAGCCCTCACACAGCTGCCCCGTCCCAGAGGTGCAAGAGCAAACAAACTCAGCCTCCACTTGCAGCTCCATGCTGCTGCTCAAAATAGAACATTTTATTGTTTGGATGAATTGCACGGAAAGAAGATGATAAAGGCACAGATAACTGAAACCAGAGCTGGAAACCACAGTAAGAACCATCACACTGTTACTCTGCTTAATTAAAGAGCGTGGAAATAATGACTTGCTTATACACCACAGCACAAACCAATTTTCCTCAGCCATACACTAATGCTGCTGTATCACCTAAAGTCTCTATCTGATCCTCTTTTCTCTCTCTCTGAGCTTGTTAGCCCACAATCACAGGTTGTAGAAGGATTCAAAGTACCTAATTAGGATACTTTCCCCCACAGTAGCCTAGAACTTGCTGCCCCTGTTAGCGTTTTATGTGAGCAGAGAAGCATTCAGTGAGTCCAGATCTCTTTACACAGGAACAGAGACAGGCAGCAACTTGATGAAAAAATAAGGGGAGAGGAATGAAGGGAATCATAGAAGAGTTTGGGTTGGAAGGGACATTAAAGATCATTTTGTCCCACCCCCCTGCCATGGGCGGGAATGAAGGGAATAATAGAAGAGTTTGGGTTGGAAGGGACATTAAAGATCATTTTGTTCCAACCCCCTGCCATGGGCAGGGCCACCCACTAGAGCAGGCTGCGCAGAGCTCCATCCAGCCTGGCCTTGAACACTGCCCGGGGTGGGGCATCCACAGCTTCTCTGGGCAGCCTGTGCCAGCGCCTCACCACCCTCCCAGTAAAGAATTTCTCTCTAATATATAATCTAAACCTGCCCTCTTTCTTGCCTGTCCCAGGCAGTGTTCAATATTTATTTCCCATGAACATTTTATAGCATTGAACTTTAAAAGCTTCTAAGCACAGTGATCTCAAAGACTGCTCTAGAGAGATGATTCCATAGGCAAAGTGCCCTCATGTAAAAGCCCTCTGAAGTTCCAAATTACAAAAAAAACACTCTTTAATTTTTATCATGTACATCTCAGTGGGTCAAAACGTGGAGTAAGTATGCTCTGGACTGTATCCATGTAGCTACAATAAATTAAAAATAAAAGGGTTATTTAACCCACACTTGCTTGCACGCAACTCTGCTGATATTTTACTGATTATATCTAGACTTATTATTAACTATTAGTCACAGAGTATGGTTAAATTTCTCTGACACTTGCACATATAAAATACTCTCATTATCTGATGCAAGAAACTGTGAGGGGCAGAGCATACAAACTTCTGTTACACAGACTCACAATGTTTATTATCACAAACTCTCCCACTGAATGTCAACATTCATAATATTAATTTAAAAATAAATTGCTACATTAGTGAACATTACAGCCACTTTGACAAAGTTTATTTGCAACAAAAATTCATTAGCAATCTTTTGCATATATATATATATGACATATATATATATACCTATATATATAGGCATATATTGTACTAGGCAAAAAAATCTTTATATTTATTCAGTTGTTCTCAGAATGACTGAAAATCAATTGTACATAGTATACCACACAGCTTAGGAGAAAAATAGCAAAAATAAGGGCAAGGAACCTGCCAGCACCTTCAACAAACACCTACAATAAAAGTCAAACAAATATTTACATAACTATGGTTGACAGAACTAAGACAATCATGGCCTTCTCTCAAATCCAACCTTGCAAGCTGCTCACATGTTTCATGTCACAGCCAGCTTCAAATAGCAAACCCTACTGATGAGACTTTTCCCTAACGTTTTAAATGTTTATTGCAATGAGGAATTAAAGAAGAATTTGTTATAGCCCTTTCTTTGATTTTACACATACACACCGTGATAAATGAATTCATTGAATCAGTAAGGTTGGAAAAAACCTCCAGTATCACCAAGTCCAATCTTTGACTGATCATTATCTTGTCAACTAGGGACACCAGAGCACTGTGCCATGTCCAGATGAAAGCTGCCCATCAGTATTTCTTATTGGCAATGATGTGAAAAACTTGTATTACAACTGACAAAATGTTATGCTAACTGGAACCAACAAAAATTGTGTATATTGCCAAAGAAACAAAGCATTCAACTACTAAAGATGGAACTGGAAAGAAAAAAACCCCAAAAAAACAACCAACCAACAAATCAAACCTAAAAGCCCAGGCTGCTGCCAACACTGAACTAAGAGTCAATGCACCTGCAGTCTGTCATGTCTGAGATAAGGGCACTCTAAATAAGCCCTCTGTCACTGTCAGGGGATCCAGAGACAATTTAGGAAGCAAATATTTTTTCCATTTAGGAAGGAAGTACTTTGTAGAAGAACATATACACAGAAATACTGCTCTGGTTGTTGCCATAGTGCTTCAATAAGTATTAAAGCATGGAAAGATGGCCCCAGCACGTAGAGGATGCCTTCCTCTCACAGCACAGTACAGAGGAATCCATCCTTCTGGGGAGTCATAATCCACTTTGGCCATGGAATGAAACCCCGAAATCACCCAGAAAGGCATGTACAAAACTTTTGTTCTCAATGCAAAGCCAAATACTTCAGAATATGCCACAGGGTAACTACAGCATGAGTCTAAAATAAGGAAAACCAATTACAAATGTAATGAATTAGTTCTAAATTCCACTCTTCATGACTCTCCAGCTTTTGCTAGTTAATTATCCTCATCATAGTTATTATATCTCATAACTATTATTACCAATAAAAGCCCACATATTACTATTTAAATATTAAGTGAATAAGAAATTGCCTATTTGAATTAGATATGTATGAGATTTAGCAGGTGACAAATCTTAGCCTTTTTATTGCTGTAAAATCAACCAGAATTCAAGTGATATTAGTTCATTTATGTCCCATAAGTTTTACCCTTAGGCATAGAATTATTATGATAGACATCATTCCAATCAGCTATGAGCTATAAAGACATTACAGAAAAGAAGTTACAGTCTACACAAATATATAATAGCTCCACTAGGCATAAAGATTAGATCCACATGCAACTTTACTAAATGTTTCAAACGTTACATCACTAATTATATGATACTGTCACTTCTGGTAAACCACAGATGTAATATGAAAAATATTCAGCTTGGTCTCATGTAGATCTTATCACAATGTGCAGGTTCCAAACAAAACTGAACCAACCCTTTTGATCTCTGCACTATATTAGCTGTTAGCTTAAGAGCAAGCTTGCTGAGCTGAGGAATTTTTGCAAGACTTGCTTCAAATCTCCACATGACAGAGGCAAGAGGTTGCACTTAAAATATGAAATCCTAACTTTCAGTTAAATCACATATTGTAGCATTTATGTAAATCATCAAGGTTAGCTTATGTTTTTGATATTTGATACAATGTCCCTTAGAGAAGTCCTTGTCTCTCTCATTCCTCTGGATTTTCCATAAACAAAAGCTAAGTTCAGTTCAACAGCTTGCTGTCATATAACTAGCTTAAAATTAAAGTTTCTCCTAATGTTTCAATATTCAACAGCCAAAAAGCACTACATAAAAACACTGCATTAGAAAAAACTGCAGGTACACATGATACTGAATTTGTTGTACCCCCCTTTAAATAAGAAAGTTCAAAACTTCATCTAGGTTAGTATTTCACTGTTCTGTGTGCCAGCACCACAGGATTCCAAAATTTCATTTGAAGTGTACATGAATGAAATTTCAATGTACAACAAGACCTCTTGAACATTTCAGAAAGCAGAAACTAACCCAGCACATGGAACCTAGCTGCCAGGTGGGGAGAGGGACAGAGACAGATGGAAAAATAAAAAATGTGACCAAAGAGGGGTGAAGAAAGAGCCTGGAGGTGAAGCTGGATGAGGAGCAGCTGAGGTCACTTGGTCTGTTCAGCCTGGAGGAGACTGAGGGGAGACCTCACTGCAGTTACAGCTTCCTCCTGAGGGGAAGAGGAGGGGTAAATCTGGACTCTTCTCTCTGGTGACACCCAAGGGAATGACCTGGAGCTGCGTCAGGGGAAGTTTAGGTTGGATATCAGGAGGAAGTCATCATGACAGCCACCCCCCTGAGACAGGACACCCTACAGGTCACTACTTTGGATCTGGTGACAGACTAGCCTCATTCTGGAGCCAGTTGAACCTGAGTTTTCCTGAACAAAGGGTAATGGGGGAAAATGGGATTCTGGCTTTCTCACGTTTCGTACCTAGAGTGGAAATTCTCTCTCCATCGCAGCCAGCAGACATTTCTGCATGAGTTCAACAGTGCCAGAGCAGTGTAAGAAGGTTTTCATCTCCTTGGCCACTGGCTGTAAACACGTACAGGGGAAGAACAATAAAAAGAACCCATAAAGCAGGGTGCTACTATTTTCTTCTATCCTGGAGAATAAAGTAAACAAAATTAAACAGTTACTCTATTTGGGGTCTTCGACCCTTTTGTAAAACAAAGCAAAGAGGAATAGTGCCAAGCTGTTGGCCAAGCAGTTCAGAAACTCTCCTGAGAACAGTAATCTGTAGAAGAAACAACCACGGGCAGTTTTGCAAGGCCAAGCTGCTTTTTGCCAGGGATTTAATGACTCTGCTATGTCTTCTGAAGCAAAGAGAGAAATAACACAAAGAAAGAAAAATCTTTTACAAAAATTTAAAAATTAAGGAATAAAAAGCTGCACAACAGCAGTCAAAGGAGCAAAGAAATAATATTTTAAAAATATTTATGAAGTTTCCTTTCTTCTTCTTTTCCTGCAACATATATTAATCAGGGCTCCTATCTCTTTTTGGGACCTTCATGAAGATGAGGTGAAACCAAATATGTTTAATGAAGTCTGAAATGAGGCATGAAATTGAAGCATTGTTTGATTCTGTGTTGCCTTTGCTTTCATAAGCAAGGCAGTTCTTGAAGCCTGGGTGGTACACCAGCATTCACTGAGAGACTGCCAAAGGGAAATATATTTTGCTTTCAGATATTGTTCTTTTCCCTTTTATAGTGACCAACTTTGTCACATACATCATGTAAATTGGTTGTATAAATGAAAAAGTATATAGATAATTAGGATAAGGAGTTAAGGACAAAGAAATGTCACATTTTCATGACCTGATAGTAAAATAGTAAGAGTAAATAGTAAAATAGAGGTAAGAATGTAAAAAATTAAAGGTTAGCCAGAAGAAAACTCATCATGAAGTGATCTAGAATAGAAAATTCTAATTGAACGGAAAAATGTTGAAATAATTTTCTAAAAAATGAGGGTTTATGCCTTTAAAATAATACTCTGCTATAAAAGCTTAAATTGGGGGACTCACACTAAAACTACTAAGTTTTTACCTATTTGCTTAAAACTTGATTTTTAAAGATACTGATAGGGTAGACCTGGAGCCACTCTGCAGTCATTTGTTATTAGTTTATGTCAACCTTAATGTCAGGATTAATAACCATATGATGGTACTAACAGCAAGAACCTAATATGACTCTGGATTTTGGTATATTTTGCATTCAAAAAGAAGGCAATGATTGCCACTTTAAAAAGAACTGTGAGGTAAGAAAGGTGAGCACTAAGCAAAATGGGATGGAGGCAGACTTGTACTTCCTGCTGTGGTGGCTGGAGTTAACCCTGCAATTCTGTGAGAGGACAGTAAGCCTTACATAAGGAGGATGCATACATTTAAAAGGAGCAGAAATTATTCATTTAAAGCCTTTTGTTCCCATTTCTGCCACTATGATTTAAGAAATCCTAATCCCATGACACATTCCAACAGGAGAGTTCATCTTGATTTCTGCTCCCAGCTGAACCTTGTGGGGAAGCATGGGTGACACACAGGGTACAATGTCCCTGAATCTGATAAAGCCCACACCAGCAAGAATTTCCACCACTTGGTATCCAATTTCTAGGGATTTTAGCACCCTCATCACAGAACCACCCCATCAGCTGCCTCAAGAGTTATGCAAGTATCAGTCTGGTTCCTGCTGCTTAAATTCCCACTGGAAGGCAGCTCCAGAACTTCACCTTCTTGTAGTTGGATTTTTCTCTCCCTTCTCAGCCTGAATTAGTTTGCGGCCAGCTGACATCCATTTGAGCTTTTGCTGGCAGTTCCCTCTACAAGCCTCTTAGCTTTTGGTTGCTTTGCCCACCTATTATCAACAGAACACAGTTACTGGGTGATCTTTTTGACAATTTTTCAGGTTTAAGTCCTAACACCTAAAAGCACCCATTCTATTTCTGGCTGAAAATCAGGCAAGAGGTGTGTACAGTTCAGTTCACTGTATAAACCACAGGGGACTGATTACTGCCCTGTTAGAAAAACAACCCCCAAAAAAATGTGGTAGAGGTTTGGATAAAAATAGCAGCAGGAGCAAAGTCAACTGTTTGAGAATGTTTCAAACCAGTTTTCTATCCCTGTTTAGCCACAGAATACACACATTGGGGAAAAGCATCAGGTATGTAAGAAATGCATGTTATGTTCACATTGGCTTTTTTCTTTGTAATGTACATATTTACATTCAGTGAGTACATATGGGTGTACACACAAGTATATTTTTATATTATTTTCCCTGTTAAAAATCCTACATATTCATGCATACAAATGTAGCAAATTTTCCCATGGATCACAGCAGTTAAATTTGTAGAACTCGAGTGTTGCATGTTTGCATGCATATGAAAGAAAACCAGAGAAACAGAGCAGGAATTGGCATCTCCCACACAAACGATGTGTTGTGTGTATTAACAAATGAACAGCACACTCCCAAGGGAGTTAAAGTACATGGACCAGAAGTTCACTTCCTTGCCAGTTTACTTCAAATATTACACTAGATGTTCTTGCTGCAAACAGCACACGTGTATTTAATGTCCAATCAAATACCTTCAGTTTTTAAAGACTGGGCTCTATTTTTAGAAAAATAATACTCACTAGAGAAATAAACATAACATTAAAAATTAATTATGCCATGCTCTGCGGCAGCATTACATGCATGCACCTTTGATTAGCTGATGTAACTGAAGTTAAATGTATGAAAAGGCTGTACTGTGGTTGTAATTAATTCATAACAATGGATTTGAATAGCTACCCAAAGCAATGGCAGTCACAACTGAATGTAATAAAGCAATTTCAAAAGTAATTTGCATGCATAGTTTACAAAAGTCCTAGAACTCTTTTAAACATATTTCTTTGATTATAAACAGCTGACATACAACAGTATATTCAATTTTTCCAGCCATACTTCCAAAAAAAATATCACATTCATAGCATAGGGTGAAATAAGTCATACTGTAAACACAGGCTTTGTGTGCAATTTTAGCAAATCAAAGACCAGCTGATTTTAAGAAACCAAAATATACCATTGCATAAAAAAGCTCAATATGCAAAAAGTTAATCACAAAATTTCCCAAGCAAGTTCACTTACACCAGCTCTCTTTAAATTACATGCCTAGCAAGGTTTTGTGAAACAGTGACACACACAGAAGTACCAGTGCTAAGGCTCCACTTTGCTCACTGTCCTCTCCTCAGAAAAGGACTGCTCCCTAAAGGACCAACCCTTGGAAAAGCACTCCTGAAACAGATCCACCGCAACTGCAAAGATTTTTGAAAACATTCTCTAAGGTGTCAGAATACGTATCTTTGCCCCTAAAGCTAAATGACAGTGAGCTCCTTTATGTAATTTGATTTGAAAGTCAATATGATATTAAACTCCATCTAAAGTCTACCTTTCTAATTTTCTCTTACCAAACTAATGACATGAAATAAATAAGCATGTATGGCTGAGCACGCAGAGAAAGACTGCATTTTCTTGCAGCTTTTGATCCTTAAAATAAAGCAGCATAATATCAGTGACTTCTGCATTGTGTCCAAACTCATGGTGAGTACCACTTGTATACAAGGATTTTAAAAAGTTTTGGTGTCTATTTACACTGAAGAAGACTTTCTTCCATGAATAGTTTTTGTGAAATTTTTTAGGCAGCACAAGGTACTACTTGAGTGTGAGCACAGACAGCAGAAAGTGACCCCAGATCTCTGCTGTCTTTGAAAGTGATATAGCAACCCACACTTCAACAGAATATCAGGTTCATACTTCAAGGGGCTCATGGAAGTGCACAGGGCAGATCCTCAGCTAGTGAACAGATTCAAGAGCTGAATGAAAGATAATCTTTTCATTCTGTGAAAACATATATGATTTCAGAAATCGTTCCCATCCCAGAAGACAGAGTGGGGGAGGAAAAAGAATCAAAAGAGGATTTTCAAATAAAAATGTAACAATGCTCCGCTTTTAGTTAATCAAAGCACTTTAAAAGTTGGTTTGAAAATTCCAAGATAGGTTTGCTTGTACTTCATTACAAAGTGTTGCCTGAACATGAAAGGTCTCTTTATTAAAAAAAAAAATAAATCTCATCAGGGACTTTTTAACTATCTCAGATCTTTTTTCCTCACTTTTTTTTTTTTTTAGTGCAGCCATAGATCAAAACAAACAGACTGTGTTGTAAAAGCTTTTTTGAAGAAGAGCCAGTTTCTTTTGTGACAGCTCTCCCCTCAGAAATTCACAACAAAATGCTGACTAGTCTAATGATTGAACTTTTCTGTGAAAATTTTCCCAAATCTATAGCTGAAGCTAATCTTCATGAAGAGGCATCCACAAGCAAGCCAAAAGCCTCTGAGTAATTTAAATTACATTCTGTGAGCAGTAGGGGATCGCCTTCATTGCCAGTAGGAAAAGACATGTTCTTTCCTGGAAAGTCCTGACCAAGTTTCTTAGGAGACCTTTGAACTCAAAATTCTAGACCTTAGACTAAAGTCAATGGGATTGTCTTTGTTGGGGCTTTTTCAACATGGAATGTGTGATTTAAAAAGACTTAGGTAGTTTTCCAAACAGTCCATCCCCAAACTGGAAAACTTCTGAAGAACACACACACACAGATGCTAAGGGACAGCATCTCCAGGCTTTCACACCACTGAGGAAGGAAGCTGAAGGTGCAGGATGAGGCCTGAGTTGAGAGCAGTCCTCATGGAACACAAGGGTGAACGGGAGATAAGGAGTCAGTGTTAGAGCTCATAAGAGGAAGAGAGCAACTGTTCTGTGCCTAAGCTAAAAACCCACCTGATGCTGTTATGAAAAATGTAGGGACATTAGAGAAGCTTGAAAGCAACAGCCCAATATTCAGCAGGGCCTGTACTCACAATAAGCCAAATAACCTCACTAAAAATGAAGTCCCTGTACAGGTAAATATCTGTACAGCATTGCCTACTGTGAGCTAAGAAAAATATTTTAACTCATGTTATCTCAGGGATTAAGGGCTCAACAGGTAGCAGGTATACTGGCCCACCCAACAAAACCCTTGCAGCAGGGATGAACAACACATGAACTCACCAGACTTGTTCAGTGACCATTATTTGTTAACTACTTGTCATCTATAGAATGAGGAAGGGAATTACAGGAAAAGGAAAAGTCTAATTACATTCATCAGAATATATACCTTTGAGGCAAGGGTATATATTCTTCCAAGAAAACTCAATTTCCTCTCTATCTCCACAACACTGAGCACAACATTTCAATACAATTTTTGAGTTACAGCCCTAAATTGTGGATGCACAAACTGAGACAGCTGGGATCTACTACAGACCTCCAAGGGGAAGCCAGCAGGACTTGTAAGTGTTCCACTGTTGCTGTAAGAAACTATAGTTTAGAGGAAGTCTTAAATGGACTTTAAAATATCTTGAATTTTAAGTCTGCATTTGTTTGATACACTTTGTTATGTCTGAAAGAACTCTTCCTGCTGGGGTGACAATATTAATGGAGATAAAACTGGTAATGCATAGAGAGTGATGAGGCCTACAACATAATGAGGGTATGTGGTCTGGATTCAGTGTACACTGAATGCTCATGATAACCAAAATAAAGCAGCCATTCCTCCTAATGACATCCTTATTCTCAAAGGCACTGAAATCTGACTTCAAACTTGTCATCATCAGTGCTCAGCCTTAAAGGAGCTTCTGCACCCAACCCCAGCCCATCCACCTGACTCTACACAGCCACAGAAAATGCAATTGGATGTATTGGATATGACTGGATGTCACAAAGATCTTTGCCTGTTCAGCTCCAGGTCATGAGTCCAATACATTCCTCAACACTGCCTCTCCAGGCAGCACCATTTCTACATATCTCCATCTGTTTTGAAAATACAACTGGTAAGAAAATCATGGTCACTGACAGTGAGTAACTGTTAGGCAGAACACATTTTCTTTTCTCAACCAACCAACCTGAGCAATAAGAAAATCTCTTGAGCTCGAATGCCATCAGAGTCAGTCTGTTACTCTAGGGAACAGCCTGCTCACAGAATCTTTGCACAAACCCACAAAGCATTTTTTAAGTATGCTTTCTTTAGGTATTCTGCCCTAACATTACAGTTTCACGCTACAGGTTTAGTTGCACATTTTCTTTGAAAAATGCAAGGAAGGAACCTTGCATTTTTCAAAGAAAAAGGAACCAGGTGAAGCATAACCCTCAACTGCCCATTTATTTTATGGGTTTAATAATCCCCAACACAAGTTACCTCAGGATAGCATGATATTTTAGCAGAGCATGGAAGAGAGGCATATTTAAGAGATGGTCTCTGTGCCTGAATGAAACTTGGAAGAGAACAAGTCACCATTCACTGCAGAAATTATCTGTGTGGTTGTGTGCTTGTCTGGCATTCAACAAGCTTGTCCTATTAACATTTATGACATGCTGTTATATGCTAAGCTAAACTCTCAAGGTGACAGGCAGATATTCTTTGACCTAACAAAATTGTCCTTTAAAAAGGTACATCATAATTAATGCTGCCTTTTGACCTTTTTTTTTTTTAGCTATTTGGTGGAATCAATTTTGCTTCACTACAGAAGCAATATGATATTTGAAGGGACACTTACTTGAGTCAAAATTACTTGATACATTTTTTTCCAAAACCAGCGTCCTTAAAAACATCAAAACATATAAAAAAAATTATTCCACCAACACTACCCCCAAAAATCTAAAGCCCAAATGAACCTGGGAAAAACTATAAAAGGGTCTCACTGGAATCAAGACGGGATGAAAATATAACTGAGTTTAGCAGTGCTTTAAAAGCTGCACTTGAAATGCCTACTCTGGGGATATACCCTACTGCTGTCAAACCAATTACTAAAAACCTACTTGGAGAGGAATTATGCTAAATATTTTATTACTCTATAATATATCAATATACAAAATTCTGTACTCTTGACTAGGAAAAACTGTAATGGACATCTATGAAAAATACATGATAGAACAAAGACACCTTTTGTACTTGTGTGCTAGCTGGGTCATAGTGTTGGTGTTTCCCTGTGTTGGGAGAGCCTTTGCAACAGTGTGAAGTCATAATTCAATAGAGAAATATGTGTGGCATATTAATAAAGCCTGTTTGATATACTTTCTGTAAGCAAATTTGAGAAACTGAATCTCTTACAGTTAAGATTCAGGTTACGGATTTTGATTACTTTTCAGAAAGCTTTTTCAGTTAAAAATTGTATAAGACAAAGTGAATGCTGAAAGCAAAAAATAAGTAATATTAAACACTGTAGCCCTAGGGCACTCTTACCTACTCTGCTATAGTGAAATACAGAACTTGGTTTCTGCTGCAGATGATCTGTGATGTCCCTTCTAAGCTTTATTATGAAGCTGATAAATGACTCACTAGAAACATGGTGAAAGCTTTTGGAATTCATTGTGCTATGGAAAACAAATTAGAAACTTAACTTGTTGCATGAGGGATTACCCTTCACAGCATGGCCTTTACAATGTGAAACTAATTATTGCAGGGAAGATTTATGGTGTTTACAGTCAAGAATTCAGGGTCACTTTGACCAAATTCATGTAACTTTAGACCTCAGGCTTGTCTGACTCTAAATAGAATGACGACTCCAGCAAATTTAAAGATAGAAATAAGACTTTTTTTCTTTTGAAAGCAAGAAGCCAGGAAATAGGGGCTAAATAATTTTAGCTTTAGGTATTTACTCTGATCATTTTTTCTTTCTGAATAGGCAGATAATGCAGCGTGTCAGGAAACCGTGTTTTAATTTTTGTTAATTTCACAGGAATCCACTAGAGTGTTAAATCCTGGAACCCTCCAAGTATTTTCATACAATCACTCAACGATCAAAAATATGTGCTACTGATCTGAAAATATGGCTGGCTGCATAATGAAGAGGCCAAGGTGTCTATCTTTACTGAATATTAAAAGTCATTTCAATTCATAGAACAATTTAACAAGTCAATAGTAAAACACAATATCTAATATGGAAATTGGTTTATCCTAAGTTATAAAGTTAAACAAACACTTAAGAGAATGGCAAGTGATTTGTGTGTCAAGAAATTTCTTTCCAATAGCTAAATATTTTTAAGCACAAGTCTTACCACATTATATTTTGATCTTATGATAAACCCAATGTTTTATATGCCAACTACTGCCTCTTGAAAATTATTCATTGTGTTGCCAATGGCATGAGGACACCTTGAACACGCTTGAGAGCCTCCTGTAACATCCTGCTGTAGCTAACCTACCACATATTTTTCCCAGACTCTTGCTCATTCAGGAAAGTATTTAAGCTCGCACTTCATTTCAGTGATACAGCAGCTCCTTTATCATTATTTGAGAAGCTTTTAAAGCTTTATTGAACTAGGGTTGTTGGTACATCCAGAGGGGTATTTTCAACCTCTGTGAACACACGCAGGAGTTAAGCAGCTGTGTAACACTAACGGCAGTACATAACTGTGACTGCAGTTGTACTTCCAGCCACATCACAAACTTAACCATTTCTGGCAAAAGCAGGTAACCTCTGAAGTGAAATGCAAGCAAGCCTACAAAACCAGGATCACCATGCTCAGATGCAATGTTGTACCTTGCTGCTGTTGATACAAAAATACATCAGTCCAACAAAGACTGGAATCAAACACTCTGGTTTCTCTCTATCCAGAAGACACATAGTAAAGTGAATCTCTCAGACTGAAGAGCTGATGCAGAGCTAATCCAATTTAATTAACTGTATCTAATAACATTTCCCCTTTAAAATAGACTTTACAGTGTTTTTCTTGGAAAACACTAGCTCATAGTTTTAGCAATGACCTAAGCATGACCTGAGCTTTCCCTGTAGCATTACCAGGAGGTGATACCCACTAAGTAAGGAATTTTGAGGAAAGCTGGTCCAAACCAAGAACAAAAGACTGTGTCCTAAATCAACACACAGAGAAGAGTTACAATGGGGCCATACTGTTACATTCCTTAAGGCAATGTTAAAGACCTTCTGCCAACACTATAACTTGGCAAACATTACGAGCTTATAGCAATAATTACACTATGATAGGTTTTATTTATCATAACTCAGAGCCATGCTATTGTAGGTTGTCTGGAACTTTATTTTTGGTGTATTAATATCAGATCCTGGTAATAATTTCTTATTTATCACCAGCAATGACACAGGAGTAAAGGAAACAACATGGCTTTCAGATTCCTGCATAGGCTTACAATATTGATAGTATACATATTGACAGTATACAGCTTAGAAATCAAAACATCCAACAGGTGGTGATAATGTTTTTATTTTATCAGCCACCTTCAACAAAAAATGGCCCATAAGTATTATCTGTTTCCAGAGAAACAGAGAAATCAAGAGGACATACTTATTAAGAGGTCCTGTACAGTGTTTTGGGGACAGCACAGCAGTGGCATTAACAGCAACCAATTCCTTAATCAGAAGCAAGGGGGAGAGAGAGAGGAAAAGTCCAGGGATTCAAGGCTGCCCAGAGGTGCCAGAATAATTTGGTGAGAAATGAGGGAACAACTAAATTTGATGTAAGGCAGATGAAAGGAAGGAGTACAGTTTGAGGCTTGTAGGTTCTTTAGGACAACACACAGGAGGACAGGAGCTCCACATTGGAAGGAGGTCCAGATTAAGGTAGGTTTGAGCTACTGCTCAAACAAAAGTCTGCCTCTCCCAACACACAGATTTTGAGTCCTGATTTGAATTAGGGAATATGGAGGTCTGATCCAGATGTATCCTAGGCCTGTAAACTAACAACTGCATCTTGACCACAAAAACTTCAATGGCTCCATGGACTGAAAGCTGAAGGGAATCTAATTTTCTCTATGACTTGTGCTGAACTTCATACTGATGCATATAAAATTGAATTACTATTAGAAATATCCTTATTTATATAATTTGGACTTTTCTCCTTCAATGAGTTGAAACAACTTAATTTCATATACAAATGCTACACAACCATTTCTTAAGGAGAGTGCTGCAGGTAGATTCTAGCACATACTAAAAAAACAATCCCAAATTGGTCATAATTTTAGAATAGCTGACAAAGTTTGGTTAAAGAATTTCATTAATTATGCATTCAAGTGCAACATCTAATTCAACCAGACAGTACTCCAGAATCCTGAAATGGAAACCCTTCTACTTTAAATGATTTCATGAGGAAATAGCATTATCAAATTATTCTTGCTACTCTCAGAACACTCAGAGTTAAAATAGAACTCCATTTAAAATGCAACCAGAGTAATGAGCAACGTATTCAAACCATTTTTATATATGAAAAAAATTATTTAATGTTACAAAAGCACATAGGAAATTAAAAATCTTTAAATTACTGCACACAAATGAGGTGTTTGAAGGAACTATTTTTAGTTTACCAATTGAAACAAATATTTCATAAATGAAACCTCCTAGAATCGGGCTTTTCTAAGGCAGATGTTCTAATGTATTTTGGACACACTGCAAGTTCAAGAGATTCAAGACCCTCCCCTTTCAATATGTACAAATATTTCTCACTTGTTCAGTCTCAAAAACAAAGAGAGCAGAAGAGCTAATGCTATAACAGTTTCTGATTTTAAAAAGCCATAAGTCAAAGCATCAGTCTCATGCAGTTTTTTCCCTTATTATTTGTAAAACTTATTAAGCAGCACAAACTTAGTATTTCAAAGAACTAATTTCTGTTTAATATTATCAACCACCCCCCCTCCATGTGCACATACAATTAAAATTATACTTGCAAATATAATACCAGTAAACCTGACAGGCCACACACTGGCTACTCCTACTTTGCATGGTATCACACATTTAGGTTATGAATCACCAAAGTCAGGTTGATGAACAAGTACGGTGTTGTTCATCTGAGAACCAGACACTTAGTAGCAAATTTCCTATTTGAACGGAAGGAACAATGCTGGCAGAAGTCCCAGAACTGCTCACACCACGAAAGGAACAATGTGACAACAGCATGGCAGGTTTATGATAAATATTTCAGAAATGTGTCTTTTAGCAGGAAGGGATTATCGTAGACCTTGGGGATAAAAATATTCCCAGTAGCATCCAGTTGGCATCTCTTTTATGCAACATGAAAAGCACAGTGGATAATTTTCATTTATTTTCATTTATTTGAATGACTATTAGAATAAAAATAAATTTTAATTAATTTTATGGTCTTTCATGGGGAAAATCTGAAGAAAATTGTGTCATTTAATTTGTTCTTCTGAAAAGCAGACCTGCATTTTTTATTTTGCAGGATTTTAAGTGTATATGCAGTGCCAATGAAGAGGAAGGAAAATCACCTTGACAGGACATAGGTAAACAGTTCACCATTGCTATTTCATTTCTATATATAATTTAGCAGTTTTCTTTCAAATGGGGAGCAGGTGCTATGCAAAAGACACAAAAGCATGGAGGAACCTAGCAACAAACACAAAATGCACTGCATTTAAGTCTGTTTTGCTAGCCACCATCATAAACTCGTGTCCCCAAGTAATAAATAACCTCTTCAATACAACAACAGATAAAAGAATCTTTCCAACATTCAAGTACAGTAAAACAAGGCACTGCCAAAGCTGTCAATGCCTCTGTGTGTGTAAAGCAAACATCGCTCCGTGTACGATGTCCCCTCTCTGTCCAGCTGGTAATGAACATTCCAGCTGGTAATGAACATGAGATTGAGCTCTTTGGCTGTACATCAAGATCAGCTGACTGAAGAGTAACACCAGCACAGACCACATCTAGTTACAGTCTGGAGGAGGTATCCGGAGCATGCAATACAAATTTTTTTTCCATTCTTTTCTAGAAAATGCCCTGCTCACTCAGGCTCACAACGGCTTTAAAACTCACTAGACATTTCTGTCAGCATTTTGGAGGTCTCACATGAAGGGTACAGTCTAAGAAGAGGCTGCCCTTGACACTGAAGTTGCACGCGAAACAAATTGCAAGTCTCCGGTGGGGCTTTTTGCTTTTCTTTATAATATTTAAAGTCAACTTTCACCAGTGATAGGCAACATGAAAGAGAGGGAGAGTAAGCTGGTAAACAGCTCACTCTGAGAAAAGCACAAACATTTTGGTAACTATGATGCTTTACACTGAAGTTCTTCAAAAAGTATTTATTAATAACATTATGATTACCAAAATTTAGTGTGGCAATATATGTTTTAGTAAACTTTTTTTTTTAAGGCAACATTCACAGTAAGGAACTATGCTACTTCCCTGCTTGGAGAAGAAGAAAGATTGGTCATTAAAAGGGAAAAAAAAGGAAATATTTTAATATAAGCTTTTGCTATCCCATGACATTCAAGCACAATTAGCTGTTAAGACACTGAACACCACCAACACACTGGTCTGTTGTTCAAATAAAATACTGTAGGGTGGTTTTTGTGTTTTGGACTACTTTGTGCACCACAGCTCCAGGTGCTTCTTTTTTGGCTAGCTCTACATACAGTTTCAGGCTTTTGGACTGTCTGTACAAATGCAAAAATCTTGATTCTTCTTACACAGGAAGACTAGGAATTCAACTAGGAAATATGTGTGTATGTACAAGGTATTCAAGTCCAAGCGCACTTGGCATTGCATTTTGAAACTAGAAATAAAAACATCATATATTACAGGCACAGTAGCGAGGAATATATAAAAGAACAATGTGCATTCTTTCAAAAAAGAAAATGACAAGAACAGTAACATAAACAACTCAGCATCAACCCAGTGCTACATTATTCAAGACCAGTCATCTTTGATCACATGCACATTGGTTGCAGTACTTAGTTTATACAGTTTGACTCAACTGTCACTATTGTAGAAACCTGTCAAGTTCAGATATATAGACACTTTATGCAGCATGGTGATATTGTGAACATGTCAAAACTAGCACTTGTTACTAAATCTGGCCAAAACTCTTCATTAAATTTGTCATAAGGATAGCTCTTCTTGCTGAGCACTGGAACTATTTACTCTTGTCTAATCTCCTCCAAGAACGCTCCAATTCTTCCATGTAACAGTAACATGTGAAACATCTGTGCACTTTTTCTAAGTTTCTAAGTTTTTTCTACACCTGATGGGGTTATTTATTTTTTAAACTCTATACTTAGACATACAGTGGGAATTTCACAGCCCTATTGAAAGTGCACAATACAGTAGGAGAAGGTGCTGGTTTGACAGGAAAGTGTGATCCTTAATTTAAATTTAATCACCTATCGATTGCAAGAAAACTATTCCTGTTACATCAGGATAAACTTGATTGGTGTGTAAAACAGAAGCAGTACACCAGAAAAGCCAGCAGGTAAGAAGCTCACTTCACCACCAGGTGAAATCAGGTACTTACTAATCAAAGCAGAGCACCTGAAAAGGAGAAGTTGGCAGAGCATATCCCTGTAACTCAGGAGCCAGTGTAACTCTTGGCAAACATTTTTTGCTCTTTCACCAACAAACACCACTTGCACATTGATCAATGTTCAGGGAATTCTTGTTCCCTTCTGTAACCTCAGCTAGACATCCCTCAAACATACCTGGTGGGTCAGTGGAAACATGCACAAAACTCAAACCAATGAACAGACAGGAGGTTTTTTTATGCCTCCCAGCTATTGACATCCAAACCATCAAGGAAAAAATGTGATTTATAGTGCCAGCAGAAAAGCTGCTTGAAGTGTTCATGAAAATACATATTAACTATGGACATGAGTACAGCACTGCACAAACAAAATGTCAATACCCCTCTTGATGGTATTCTTGAAGCAAGAGTTAGAATAATAATACATTACCTGTTTTCATCTACCTTACATCCCAAAAATAACACATTTCACAACTGATTGTTTTAAGCGTGTGTTGCAAGCACAGTATTACTGCTTCTGCTGCTCTATACCTATACACAAAGGGTCAGATTCATTTTTTTGTCCCATTGGACTGAATATGTATTGAAGAGAATGCTCAACAGAAGAAATCCTGTGCTTGTACTATGCATGAGTAAACAGGTTTGGAATGTGACTTTGAGAGTAACCACTCATATCAAAGTGATCACTTAATTCTGCAAAATTAATCTAACCCCCTCCAGCAAAAAAAACCCCGATAACCCAAGCCCAAAATATTTACAAGCGCTCTGTATGCACTTGTAATCTTTTCTTCTTTTTTACATGAATCATGGTAGGAAAGCAATCTTAATTTCATCAGATTTCTCTACTCTGAAGTGCTTGGCCACACCAAAACACATTACTGTACAACACCCCAGCTACATAACCATAGTTACCAACTGCCATGACCTAAAAACAGGGCTACACATTTATGGAAGACTGTCCTTTATACAGCAATTAAGCAATTATACAATAATTAAAGATGTAAGAACATATTCAATACATGGAATATTAGCAATTTGTGTCTGCCTTTGTTTTGTACAAAGCCCTAACAGTATTTGCACTTACAGGAAACAAAGGCAGGAACAAGAGAAAAAACACAGACTTTATCACCAGGATTATCTAAATAAGAATTTATTTCTTTACCTCAAATTCCAAGGTAGTCTGGAATAAGGATGGAGACTTAGTGCACAGAGTGAAAATTCTATAAAATGAAGACCCCTGAATGCATAATTGGAAAGACATAGGATCAGTAGTCAGGGTGAAGGTATTGAAGAAGCAAACAGTTGATTTATGCCAGGATTTAAACCACTGATTTTAGCCTCCTGGATAAGATCAGCAATGAAATATTCCATGGATAAAGCACTTCTAGAATTGCTTAGTAGGCAAAAGAAACCCCTCAGTCGCACCAAGTGCAATTAAAACCTTCTAATACTAAACCATCTAAACTCAGTATGGTCAATACACAGGAAAGAAAGGGGATAATGAATGCCTTGATGAGCAGTGAGCATTATTGAACTCTAGATCATGGGCAAGGCAAGCAAACAAAATGAACCTTGAAGGAAGCAGTAGGTGAAGCGTTCAACAACAGATTATTTGCCATTGCTTAAACAGAGGTTTCAATCCTTCAGTAGCTTAAAGTACTAAGATAAAAACAAGACACTTTCTGAGTGGCTGATTTGCTGCTTAAACAAGTTACATAGGAAAAGTAATAATGCAGTTGATGATTCACTGATTTTTTTTCATTTCAAATATTTAAAAAATATATTTATACCAAAATTTTCCTTTCATATTTTCTGAAATAATTTTTATTTTTAAAACGACAAAGGCAAAACAAAGAATCTAGCAATTGGATGTCTGAGAGTGGCTAACCAGCTGCTCCAAATTTGTCACATTTTATCAGCAAGTATCTCTGTCCCCAGGCCAATACTTGGAGGGAATTTTTATGTTCTACTGTATTCCATGCACCCTAGAATGGGGTTTGCCCTCTTGGCTACAAAGGCACACCCTGCTGACTGCTACTGAGCACCACCAGATCCCTTTCTGCAGAGCTACTCTCCAGCTAATCCCTTCCCAATAGATGCATATGCCCAGTGGTACCCCATCCCAGGTGAAAAACCTGGTATTTGACTGGTGGAATTTCATCCCATTAATCACTGCGAAATCAATGTGTAATTAATCATTGCAAAATGCTCCAATCTATCCAGATCCCTCTGCAAGGCTTCCCGTCCCTCAAGACAGCCAACAGCACCTTCCAGTTTGGTGTCACCATCAAATTTGCTAATGGCACATTCAACTCCTGCATCCATACCTTTGATAAATATGTTGAGCAGCCCTAGGATTGAGCCCTAAGGACAGCACTGGTGGCTGCTCACCATCCAGACACAGCCCCATTCACTGGAACCCTGGGAGCCCTGCCCTGCAGCCAGCTCTGCACCCAGCACACCACGAACCCCCTCATCCCACAGCTGGACAACTTGTCCAGAAGGATGCTGTGGACAGTACTAAAAATCCCACTAAAATGAAGAAAAACTACATTCACCACCTTCCCTTCCACACCAGGTGGGTGACCTTACCATAAAAAGATTGAATTAATTAAATGGGATTTTCCCTTTGTGACCCATGTTGATGGCACCTGATAACTGCATTGTTTTTAAATACCTTTTAACAGTATTCAGTACAATCTCCTCCATAATTTTTCCACGAACTGAGGTTGGTCTAGCAGGCCTGCAGGTTCCTGGGTCTTTCCTCCCACCCTTCTAGTAAATAGGAATAACAGTGGCTGGCAGAGACCTCCCCGGGCTCCCAAGGCCTTTGGTAGCTGATGGAGAGGGGTCCTGTGTAACACCAGTGAGATCCTTCTGCACTCAGGGATGAATCCCAACAGGCCCCATGGACTTGTGAACATTCAGCTGATACAGGTGGTCCCTCACAGTTCCAGTGGCCACAAGGGGAAAGCCACTGTCCCAGCTCTCATGGGCCTCCAGCTCTGGGGATCAGGCACACCAAGGTTTATCAGCGTCACCAAAAACTGACACATTGAATGCTTTTTCTTCATCCCTATTAGGCAGGTGACCATCTTCAACAAGGATCAATCCAATGTTTTCTTTAGACCTCCCCTTGCTATCAATGTACTTCAAAAAGCCTTTCTTGTTATCTGAAACCGCACTGGCCAGTTTCAACCGTAATTGGGCTCTGGCCCTTGGTGTCTTCCTCATGCATAAACAAACTGTAATCCCCCTGAGAGGCCTGACCTCATTTCCAGAGATAGCCAGAGCTAAAAGTCACCACCCAGGAGTTACAAAACTATTAATATGAACTGTTATACAGTTAGAGCTATTAATATGATTAGTTTTTACCCAAGAAGCCAAATCAAAGTCGCAACATTGTCTTCCAACATTTCGTTCTCTTCCAAACAAAACAAAAGCTAGAAGACATTTGATTTATTTTTTTTTTGCAAAATACAATACTAAAAAAGAAATCAAGGATTTCTCTAAATATCACTCTAAATGGAAGAAAGGACACTGACAATAAAAATCTTGTTCTTTGAAAGAAAATAGTAAAAGTAATACTAACTCACTGTCCAATTGTTGCCAGCTGAATTTGAACAAAAGACAGGCACAAAAATAAGTTTCAACTCTATACATTCTCTCAGCCTGGGAAAGAAGAGTTTAAGATCTGGATCCAAATTCTGCAGCACAAGCCCATCTATAATTAAAATGAATTAGATTTAAGAAGGAAATGATAATAAATATTTAACTTTGACTCCTGTGGTGACAGCGACCTGTGTGCCAAATTCTTGCCAAAGGCAAATTTCTATGGTCAAGCTATAAGGCTATAAAAATAAGGGTTTATAATAAAAGTACTTACAGATGCTTAACTCCAGCAGTGCTTTCAGAGACTCCTGTAACAAATGCTACTTGAAATGACAAGGTCCACAGTTCACTCACCATGTTTAATTGCAATGCTGATTCAACATTTATCTTCCCAAAGAAGCAACAGGGCATCACTATCAGCTCTGGCATCTCAGATGGAGAACATTCCAGCAATTCTACAATGTTCTACTTACACAGCAGCTGCAAGAAGCTTTCTGAACCAAGCTTTTTCCATGAAAAGATAATGTGTGTAAAGCACACACGGGTATAAATGAGCTCTTGTAAAGTCAACCATCTAAATTAAGCACAACGATTCCACAAGATGTACTGGATAAACATATAGCAAAAAAAAAGGAAAGGGAAAAGTTTATCCAAAGACCATTCAGAATGGGTAGTGCAACACTTTTTGCAAGTCTAACTTCAGAAGACAAAGGTTTTCATTTTGTAATGAGATACATTGTTAATAGCAGACTGTAGAGAAAAAGGTAATAAAAATGAGGCACTACAGCCTTGAAGGTTATCCACAGCTGCCAGGAAGTTTTTAATTAAGATGAGCCATTTCAGCCAGTAATTGGAGGAGAGGCAGCAGGGACACACTATCGCATCAGCCTTCTAACTTCAAGGCTCATATCAGCTCCTCATTCTCTTAGGACTCCACAATTATCTCTTCCTAGCTCCCTCTCTATCATGGAAACACAACGCTGGGTCTGTATAAGGCCCAGAGGTGTGCATTTTAAAAAGACCAAGCACAGCCTAAGGAAGCCAGACCTGTGGTTTCAAAAGTATTTTAAAGGAGTTCTCCTATAAAGCAGCTATAAAATACAACTGCACACATCTTTATCTATTCACAGTCATGCCATAGGATGCAAAAGGGCATTTCCAAAGGCTAGGCTGGCAGGCCAGGGCCAGCCAAACATGCAGGTTGCACAGGCAAAAGGAATTCATAGGGGCTGATATAAGTGCTGTGAATCCTATTCCTGTGTTTGTTCCTTTACATCTGTGTTAAGATTCCACAGAACAATTTCCCACATTGCATTCTCTTGCAGCTGGGAGTTGAACATAACACAATTCTGTAACTGCACTTGGGTCTCTGTCCCTGTATCCCTGTGTCCTAGACACAGTGAGATGGCATGGCTGATGGTTTGAGGGTATCTGCTGGATTCCCACTGAGTTAACAGCAGTGTCAACAAATGTTTGTTTTACCCCTTCTTTCTTCACTTCCTCCTTACCTCAGGTCAGAGATGCTGCAGAGTCTATGTAAATCTTCCAAAATTGGGAATATGCCAGTCAGTTTTACAGCTCTTCAGAGTTACCAAGGTATTGTAAAGGGGCTGCAATCCCTTTTAACATCTGGAACAAAACTAAACAACCCAATGTGTGATTCAAAAAAACCCAAATAGCAAAACCACCACAAACCAAACCGCCCCTGCCTGCAGCTTCACGTCTTCTGTATTTCAGTGTACACCGTTACCTTTAAAATAAATAAACAGCATAGACTACATAGCTGAGCCAAAAGCTGTTATAAACATGGGGTTGGATTTCACCACAAACTTGTACAGAGTTACAATGGAAAAACTCCAGGTTGATGAGCACTCAGTTGGTTTTGGGAGGGTTTTTTGTTGTTTGCAGGGGATTGTTTTTGTCTGTTGTTGTGTGGTTTGGGGATTTTTTGTGAACAAAATGTATACAGTAACATGTTTTTTTAATAACATAATAATAAGACTTACAGGTACCTGAATTGTGTCAACTGCCAAGGACAGCAATAGGAATTACTTAGCTTAAGTTCCCAGAGATTTATCTCACAGTAATGGTTTGAATTTAAGTAAAGCTGAATTTAGTTTACAGAGCATCAGAAAATTTCCTAACAGCAAAATATAATAGACTGTGGAAGTCTCTTAGGGAAAGCATTATCACTTGACTCAGATAAAAATGGACAACAGAAGAAATCACAGTAGGACACAATCCTGCACTAGCAAGTGTGTCAGCCAAGATGATCTAAAGGCTTTTCTTCCTCTGGTTTCTGTGAAGTGTGAATTGCTCATAAAGTGATTGCAGTGGAACATGTTAAAATAAAATATTCGGGAGCCACAGCAGCCACATCACTTATTAGTCATTCCCTTTCAGCTTTCCACAGCCTTCTTCCTACCAAACATAAGAGTAGTGTATGCAGCAGAGAGGAGCAGAGCCTTTCTGCAAGGCTGCCACGTCACCCTTTGAAAGGCAGTGCACCCTGGAGTCACCGCATCCTACCGGGAACGCACACTTTGAACTTTTCAGCAATTCTTAACACCTACTGCGTCTCTGCTTGGTCTCTTGTAGTAGGATTAACACAAGTATGTGTGACAGGAAAAGCGGCTTTGATTTGCTTGTCTTCAATTCAACGGTCAGTGCACCAGTTCTGAACTGCTCAGACTGTGAACTAGCAGAGCTCCAGCTCAGAATAACTTACAGAAGTTAATTATTTTGTAAACATCACAGATGGTTTTTGGTTGGTTTTAAGTCAGCATTTTAATTAAATTTGAATTTTTTATCTTTTCAAAACAACAACAAAAAAGACAAAACCCAACACACTTGATTTCTCCTTTGCAATAAAAGCATTCTTAATCTTTGCTAAACAAGGTACACCACACTGTTTGCTTCATGGAGAAGAGTTAACCACAATTATGAGACATTTACAGCAGCAAATTATTTATTCCTTTCAGCTTCCAGAAATGACTAAAATACTGTGTCAAAGCAGTAGTGTCAGTTCAGAAAAATATTCAAGAATGTGCTTAATTCCAAGCATGTCAACAATCCATTAACTTTAATAATATTTAAAGAGATGCATAAGTTGTTTGCTCAGTAAGGATATGATTTGTAATGTGCTTAACCTTAGGCATACACCTATATACCCTACAAAATGTACATACTACTTCAGAAATTAACCTAGAAAAGATAATGGAAATAAATACTAGCAAAACAGTATGTTTCTCTGTGCCTCAGAGAAAAAAAATCATGGAAATAATATTTTCAAAATAAAATCCATTCCTACTTGAGGATGCTGTTTTGAAAACCTCTTGGCATGTGCTGAAAAAGTTCAAGCACTGAAACAGGCACAGGTGACTCAACAACTTTTTAACAGCCAGAGGAAAGAGAGAGAAGCAGTAAAACAGTTCAGGTACAGTTCTCTGCCTGAGGCCACAATATACAATTCTACTACAAAACTAATTGTAAACATCACTGTTCATCAAAATGCACAGTAAAGTAATCCAGGACAGTTTTTGACATTGCTGTCAGGCTTTCTCAGGGTTTAATGTATTTTGATAATCTCTACAACAGTTCTCCACTTGCAGAATGTAACAGGTTAGTAAAAATGGGTATTCTCCTTAAAACTAAACAAGGGCATCATTCACAACTTCCTATCCTGAGACTATTATTCCATAGCTTTTAAGGAAAATTTAAATCAAGTTTTGTTTAAAAACTTAATTAATATTTGCTAAATTAAGATTTTAACTAAAAGGTTAAAAACAAGCTCCTTTACATAATTACCTTGATTACTTTTTCACATTCAAATGAATGGTTATATTAAATTTCTTCAATTTGAGTTTAATTTTATATCTTCATTCCCAACTGCTTGAAATTTCTACACTGCTTAGCAAGTGGAATGAACACTCTGTGCATGGTCAGTACTGCATTGCAACCTTTTCATGTAATTTTGTGTTTAGCTGGCATGCATCATTTACCAAGTATTTCCTATTACGAAGATTTAATTTTTTTTTTTATATACTAATTTAAAACTGTTGTTAGTTTAGAATATCATTTAGGTATCATAAGAACAAATGAAACTGTAATTGCTGTAAATTTTAAGGAAGTTGTGGCAAACTGGTAGAGGAAGAGTTACTAAGAATAAAACCTGTACTTAGATCATATATGTTCCTAATTTAGCCTGAAGTCCTTATTTTATTGATGCTCTGTTGAATAGAGACATATCTTTGAACTTCCCTGTTCTGAGGCTTCTAAGCACTCCAAATGTGCCTGCCTTGCATGGAACTACACCATGCCAAGTTCTGACTCAGAAAACTGGATGTGTTAGATGTTTCCCATGTCCCTAAGGAGGGTATATGAAGCTTTTTATTTTGGTCTGTGTCTTTATATCCAGCTTTCTGTGAGCTGGTTTTCTAAGAAATACATCCATCATGTGTACCTGCACTTCTAGCCCACCAATCAACCCCCCTTCCTGCAGCACCATTTAGTATCTAGTGACAGCTGTTGGGTTGTTTTCTGGCACGTTCAGTTTCAATCCCAGCTTTGGTACCGAAGGAATTCACAGTGCACTGCTTTCAGGTCAGTTTAAAACACATAATCCCAAGCACACAGATCATGTTTAGACTAGTATCATTTCCACTCAAGCACCAGGTTCTGACCACGCCATCACACACAGAGCAAAGCAGTGACTAAAGACAGTGCTGGCACGTAAGGTTACAGCTTGGGACAAATCCTGGCAACAAAACAACGCTGAAAACTCTGCATAAAATCTAAGGCCTGCTCAAATTTCTGGCAAAACCCCCAATGATTTCCATGAAGCCAGAAGCCACCTCCTGTCTCAGAACAAAGGAATGCTACCACTGAATATGGGTTTAAATGTCACCTGCACTGCAGCACACAAAACACAGCTCACTGCTTCGCAGCACCGAGCTACCAAGTCCCAGGGCTGCCCGCTCTGCTGAGGCCACAGATGCTGCTGAACTAAACCCAAGGCAAACAAGTGTCAGCCAAACTTTTCTCCTTCCCTGAGCGCTCTATTCAAAACACGGGGTGGGGGGAAAGGAGAGGGGGAGGAGGCACAGATTATGTTTCAAATGAAAATAAATGCAGTTGTTCCCAAATCAGTCTCCAGCTGTTGTTTGTCATCTTCTCCAGGACAAAATAAGGGTTGTCACTACTTGGAGGCACAGATTGCCAGCTAAAAAGGGTTGAAGGACAGGAATACACAGGCTACACTACTGAGATACAGAAAAGCTGAGTGTAGGAAGCTTGTATCAGCCACCTGCACCACACACTTGAAATTTACTGAGCATGTTTTAGTCAAATTACATTAATGAACCAAAATAAGAAAAGTTGAGGAGGGCAGGGAGAAAAAAAGAAGACTGTCAAAAAACATACCCACCAACAGTAAAGAAACAAAAATTAATTATAATTTTAACACTTTTTTAGAATTAATTGGTAAAAATAATAAAATAATAAAAGGTCTTTAGGCCCATTTCTTAAAAAGGCAGTCTGTGTTAAATACAGTATTTCTCAATGGATTCTTGAGATTAGATTATTATTATACCAGATTTTACTCTAGTATGTAATGCTGATCATCTAATTTCTGGTCCAAGATTGCTGACTTCCCATCAGTGCTTATTGCTAGGATTATCATCTTTAGGAACTACAGAAATTATTGTATAATAAATAATGGGTGATGAATCAAGCATGACTTCACCACTGAATTATGCAGCTTCCCTCACAGTTGCCTACACTCACGGAACTTTAAAGATTAGATGGTTTAGCAATAGAATTTAAAAGTGTCCTTGGTAATGACAGACACATTCAGGAACCTGAAAAGCTTTTGAGCTATTACTTTAGTTTGTTTTAAATCCCAGAGTAAAGAATGGAAAAGGCAGCAACTTTTCGCTCTGAAAATAAAATTACAGATTTTTACTTCTCTTTTTTTAACCAAACTCCCTAACTGGAGTTGCATTATTTATAGTCCAGTTGCTTTCAAGGCCACAACACATATGAGAAATGCAATGAAAACTGACAGCAGTATGGATCTGCACTTTGTAAAAGAGGCTCTGTGGTTACATCTTTAATAATTCTAGTGAGAGAAAGAAAAAAAGGAAGCAATTTGGTGAAAATGTCAACATGCAATTCCACACAGGTCTGATTTTCCACACAGCATTCCTCTTGCTGAGCTAGTGCTTCAGCCAAAGCTGATGGCATAAGGTACAGCTACACAAGTACACAAACAAAAACATAAACATACAAATAAATTACCTTAAATACTTTAGAAACCACCATCACTGTTAGCAGTGCCTATATATAAATACCCTACCATAAATGCAACCTGCAAAGCGACTTTGCTTTCATCATAGATCGATAGGAAAGGGTAAACAATATTCCTTTGGGAAAGATTTTAAAAACAAATGGGTGATTATATATTAAGTGTTTCGCACTACTGTTTTTCTCTTTTGAGAACTCTGCTTTGGCTGGTTTGCCATGTTAGGGAGTAAGGGGAAACCAGCTGAACATAAACTGTTTTGAAAGTTTGCATCTGTAAACTTCTGAGACAGCCTGAGGGAGGTGGTGATAATTCAGTATCTTATAATAGCAGGCAGCACAGAGATCAAAGAGAAGGAAGACTTGGCTGAAACTAACTATGACTGTTTGACTGTGTGAGGTACTAGTAAAAATATTTTTTTTTTATGCCTAAGGAAGACTGTCTGAACTGTAGCCCTGCACACCTTCCACTTTTTTCCACTTTGTTACAGCCACAGTGCCATAAGACCTTCCTACTGACAATACATGTCTTTGATAAACACTTGGAATAGATGTGAAGTTTTGGCTACACGTGCATGGTCTTTTCCTTGAAAATACAGTTTTTGTTCAACTAAAAATTGGGCCTTTTTTTTTTTTTTTTTTTTTACAGCAGAAAGCTAGGAATTGACTGAAACTGAAGCTCTTGAAGTAGAGACCATCTCACTGGGGAAGACAGTAATTTGTTCGGATGCACCATCTCAGCATCTGAACTAAGGTGCCAGTACTGAACACTGACTTCTTATAAAAAGCTGAAGCAGACTCTGTCACAAAATCTGTGTTTTATTTGTGTGGGATTTTTTTACGATATTCATTAATTATGCCAGACTGCAAGTGCCTGGCTGTGATTTTGTCTCTGGGAAGACACTGGAGGCTGGCTGACCTGTACACAAATACACTATTTCTTTCTGTAAACCTAAGACAATTGTACATCTAGTACTGAACATGGTTCTCCAAATGCTACTTAAAATATTATTGTGCAATTTTTTTCAGAGCATCTACTGCCAAAGAGAAGCTAGAGTACTTGACTTCAGATTTCTATCTACGTCCTATCACAAGTGCAAAACAGCAAGTGATGAAACCCAGAGGCAGATGTTTCTTCAGCTTAGAGAAACATATTCAGACAAACTACATGGTGTTCGTGATGCCTATTCAATTTCATACAGGCTTTATGCTGCTCCTTTTTATTCATGAAGTATCAAAAAATATTAGGGTCTGATTGTCTTGAGGTGTTCTTCCTTTTACACACCCCACTGCATTGCACAATGGTGCTGTCAGACAGACAGGTCTTGTAATTATCCAAGGGTGTCAAACAGACATGGAAACGGCTTTGGACTTAAATAATATCCAACTTGTTATGGGCGTGAGCCCAGGGGGAAAAAAGTGTTTTCTTATCCACAAGCTACAAATCATTTGATACTCTAAATCCCAATTAAGCTAGTGCTTAAATCCTTCGCAAGCCAACAGCTACCTAACTTTGAACAAGCACATCAAAGCATTTTGCTGAACTATGGCTTTGGAAAAGAATGCAAAGCCCACTGTGGATCTTGTCTACCTGGATTTCAGTAAAGCCTTTGGTACATGTTCCATGGCATTCTCCTGGAGAAGTTGGGACCCCATGGCATGGACAGGTACACTCTGTGTTAAAAACTGTCTGGATGGTCAGGCCCATAGCGTGGTGGGAAATGGAGTTAAATCCAGCTGGTGGCCAGCCCCAAGTGGTGCTCCCCAGGGCTCGGTGCTGGGCCCAGCTCTGATTAATCCCTTCATCAGTGATCTGGATGAGGGATGGAGGGCACCCTCAGCCAGCTGCAGGCACACCAGGCTGGGTGGGAGTGCTGATCTGCTGGAGGGCACAGGGCTCTGCAGAGGGATCCGGACAGGCCGGACCGATGGGCTGAGGCCGACGGTGTGAGGGTGAGCCAGGCCGAGTGCCGGGGCTGCCCTTGGGTCACAACAGCCCCAGACAGGGCACAGGCTGGGCCAGAGGGGCTGGGACCCTGCTGGGCAGAAAACGACCTGGGGGTGCTGCTGACAGCACTGAACATGAGCCAGCAGTGCCCAGGGGGCCAGGGAGGCCAAGGGCATCCTGGCCTGGATCAGCCATAGTGTGGCCAGCAGGACCGGGGCAGGGATTGTCCCCCTGTACTGGTGAGGCCACACCTTGAGTGCTGTGTCCAGTTCTGGGCCCCCCACTGCAAAAAAGACATTGAGGGGCTGGAGCAAGTCCAGAGGAGGGCAACAGAGCTGGGGAAAGATCTAGAAGACATCCTGTGAGGACTGGTGGAGGGAGATGGGGATATTTAGCCCAGAAAAAAAGGAGGCTGAGGCAGGACCTTATCACTCTATACAACTGCCTGAAAAGGGAGTGTAACTAGGTAGGGCTTGGTCTCTTCTCCCAAGTACCAGATGACCAGGAGAGAGGACATTGCCTCAAGCTGTGCCAGGGGAAGTTCAGGTTGGACATCAGGAAGAAACTCTTCACTAAAAGTAGGATGAAGCATTGGAATGGGTTGCACAGGGAAGTGGTGGAGTCACTGTCCCTGGAGGTGTTCAAGAAACAACTGGACACGGTGCTTAGCACTATGATTTAGTTGGCATGGTAATAAATGGTCTAAGGTTGGGCTTAATGATCTTGGAGGTCTTTTCCAACCTTAAGGATTCCATGACCTCAATATGTGAAAAAGATCCAGAAAATATATCCTCCCCTAAAAATAAATAGAAGTATGACAGAAGCAAAAGTGACATCATTCCATACTTGTGCCAGTTATGGCCTAGGTGCTGAAATGACAAATCCAGTAAAAATATCTATGAAAAAGTGATACCACATTACATTTATATTTTTGGAAAGAGAACGTAAAGAGGTTTTTTCATCCTGTATCAAGACAGCCAACATTGTTACTGTCAGTTAAACCATTTGTAATTCTGATTACACCACCACCTTGAGACTCCATGCAAAACAAAAACCAACAAAACTCTTGTCAATTAAAAAGAATTTACTGATTAATTTGTTGACTTCTTTAAAAAAACTTTTACTATCTTTACCAAGATTTTTCAATATTATGCTGAAGATCGCATGTTTCAGATCAGTAAGGCTTTTTACTGCCCCCCTTTTTCTGTTTCAAAGATGCTGATTAATCTAAGTTACTACATATTAGACATTTTAATTGTCAATGTTTCCAAGCTCATGTCTGCCTTACATCTGCATTCCCCTTTAATATATAAATATTACCACTGTGTAAAAAGCCCTGAAAAACACATCACAGAGAAGAATAGCCTGTGTTGTATATATACGGCAGACAAACAAAATTCCATGGAAAAACACACACTGTAAACATCAATGCCTTCCCATTGAGGACAGCTGCTGTAACACAATCCAGGGTGCCTGCTGCCAGGATTTTCCACATGAGTGCATCTTCTTTTAACCGCTGCTCAAACATTGGCTGAAAGAGGAGCTGCTAGACTGAACATGTGTCTGCGCTCGGACGACAAACACACGGCACAGCACTGGAATGCAGAGCAAACCTCGGGGTTTGGGCGGGAAACGAGCTGCCCGCTGCCTGCCTACCTTTGGGCTGAGTCCACAAACACTTCTGGGCTGGCTTTCAGAATGCATTTTATACTTCCCAGTGAGAAATAAGTGAGCGTGTTTGTAAGCATGCACGCAAGGCACGGAGGTTTTAAGTTGAAGCTCTCAATAAATAAACTACAAGTTATGACAGCAGTACAAAATATACATCTCCTGTTGCAGCCAAGTAGAAAGGAAGGACAAACCTATCACACACTCTTTTGCCAGATTAAATAAAATAGATATTGGCAGAAAATTTCAAAGCTATAAAATGCTGGGAGGAGGAGGTCATCATAGGTTACTGCAGAAAACTTCTTCATAATATCAACAAGATGCAAACCAAGTCATAGATTAGACAGAAAACAGAATCAGGTTGCCCTTCACAAAAGGCACCTCAGCTGCCAAAAGTACAAGAGCAATTAAGGAGCGCAAATCAGCTTAAAAGCAGAGAGGACTAAATGGTGTAGAAAAAGGGAAGTGCTCACTTGAATTAATGAGTTTGTAAATTAACATACACACACATTTATCCATACACACATCCACAGCCTTCCACGATGTCAGGGTAAAGCATCCTCACTGGACACAGACCAGGCTGAGGGGTCTGACAGACCCTGGGCTCAGATGCCCTCCAGTTTACCCCAGCTCAAAGGGCCAAGCTGATGTTTTTTCCCTTGACTTCTGCTGCATACTTCCTGCTACACCACTGCAGAAATGGAAGCCTTTTTCCTGAATTTCCCAGGCAATAAAACTACTATTGCTACCAGCATTGATTCTTGATGTATTTCTTATGAGATAAGCTCAAAAACATTATAAATTTAGAATTCTAAATATGTAGCAGCCAAAGCAGACACAGTATTATAATAAAAGTTGTTTTAACTGGCAAAATAGTAAAGGTTTCCTGCACAGATGAGAACACTCCAGGATACCAGAAATCTCTTCCCTCTCCAAAGCCATCACCTGATCTGGTGTCCTCTCTCTGAGTGACTGAAGTAAACAAAGACATGGGCTGTGTGCGAGACAGAGAGAAAGGCTATGTATGGATCAAGAGAAAGGATTCAAGAAAAAACTTGAAGGATTAAAGCTTCGAGGATTTATGGGAACACCCTCAAAATTTTAAGTGTACTTCTAGCTTTGCAGAAGGGCTTAAAACTATGTGTAGCCAAAGGACTAAGAAAACAAATGGTTAAAAAGAGATTCTGATACTTCCTTAAGTCTTGTGATTCAGCAGGGCCTAACTCAGAATTTATGACCTTTTTGAGGCTGGCAATGCTATGATTACTCAACCTGGCTCATAGTTGGCAGACATAGTCCAAACAAGAGAATTGGAGAATCTCAGTTCTAATCCCTGATCATTTACAGGGATTCAGCTGGATCTGATTCAGCAACACATGCAGGCACATGCTGTATGTTAAACAAAACGTTACCTCCACTGAAGCTATTAACACTCAGAAAGCACTCAAAGTGCATGCTTAACCAATTACCTAAACTGGGGGCTACATGTTCAGAAGACAGCTACTCCCAGAAGTGGTGTATTCTTCCTTTGGCTTAATTGCCTACTCAGCTGACAGTGTCTGCTGTTTTGTGGGAAGCATGGAATGGTCAAGACCAGAATTACTGTCCAATAAAATGCATGAGACAATATTCAGTTGAAGCAATAAACAGAATTATCAATGCAGCTACAAGGGCAGAAGAAGCAGAAAGCACAACCAGGCAGCTCTCTGAAACCTTAGAAAAACCCTCTTGGCTCCACCATACCTTCTCTCAGAAAATGTTTGCCAAAAACTTTCAGTTGTAGCATATCTTTCGGTTACTGACAAACCCTGCTAAGTCTAGTGGCTCCAGTCTTTGCATGATTTAGTCCTGTAGCCTCTCAGCTAAAATTAAGCTTGGGGATTTTTTTTTTTTAGGAGGAAAACCAAAACACACCATGAAAACAAACTATTAAAAGTTGTAACGGAAGCCAGAAGGAATTCCACATTGTTCTTAAGACCATTTTGGCTATAAACGGCATCATCACACAGGTAGAGTTAAAAAACACATGAGCTGTGAGATCTGTTTTAGAAGTCTTGATGAAATTTCATTTAAAGAAGAAAACTAAATTGGAACAATGATGCTGAAACATGAAAAATCTGAATACAGGAAATAGACAAAGGGATATAACATAGAATAGAATAAGCACAAGATGCGAAGTCACCAGTTCCAAATACATGAGTGGTTGAACACCACTTGCAATACTAAAGATCTGAAGCTGTCCTTTATGCTAGAATTGCCAGGTAAACACCAATACTTTCAAACACAGAATCAGGTAAAGTTGTACATTAAAAAGCCCCCACTTTCTAGATCTCTTAGAACACCACCTAAGAAAATGCAAGAGCCTTGAACAGAAAAGTAGCAAGAAGCAAACACATATATGGGACCATATTCATTCTTCTGTGAAGCCACACCATTTAGACATCAAGCTCCTTTTGAATTTCACAGAAAGATGTGAACCCCTGCCCAAAACGTTAAAGGGATCATGGCATACTTTGCTGTGAGGAGGACCAGTGAAGTTTGCATCCCTGTAAATGAATATCCACAATATGAAGCAGAGATGAGAAGGTAGCTGGCAGGGGGGAAGCTCAGCATGAGCACACCGAGGGTCAGACATGGCTATGCACAATCAGACATTTAATGAATTTCTGCAGACAGCTGCTTACATAACTGTCAAGCTGTCCTACCAGCCCTTCAAAAGCACTGAGGCATTTCCCCTCCTTTAAGGAGGGGAAAAAAAGCCCACTCAGGAAGATAAGAAAAGCAAAACTCATAGGCTGCAATAGTCACAATTACTTATAATAGCTTATGACTACATGGATTAAGGTTTAATTATTACACTGATGCCATTTGTCTACTATTGGATGTGCAGAGAAACCAGTTCTAACTTGTCAGAGATGATGGACTCATGTTTTCTAATGTTTAAAGAGTTTGCCCTTGCCTTTTGCCAACAGTATATTTCCCCAATTAAAGGAAGTTATTTTATACTATTTTAAACAAAGGTTGAAGAAATTTGCCGTAGGAGCAAACTTCCTGAGCTTCATTATCCAGAGCTTTAAAATGACTGGCAAGCTTCACTTTTGAGTCATATAAGTTAATTGATGACACCATAATCAGGTCTAATCAGGTATTCTTTCTTCCTGGTAAATACAATCCAGGATACCCTGAGGGATTCTGCTAAGCACAGATGTAGAGAAAAGCACACAGAAGAAGAGGACAGGAACACATTTTTCAAGATGTCTTTTCCCCTTATTCAACTGTCGAAGAGAACAAACGCATTGTCCAATGGAGATTATAAATGAGCCTCTGCCCAAAGTTAAAACTGAAAATATACATGCTACCAGTTTGAATTTCATCCTTCAGACTTTGACAACTTTTATCCTGTAACAAATACTTACAAGAGAAAAAAGTAGATGTAAATTATTTTTAAAAATACAAGACATTATGAAATAATATACCTTGTCTTTCTGGTGAAGGAAGGGACAAAGGGGACAAAGGAATCCAGCCACTGATTTATCCATGGATTTGCCAAGTCTCATGACAAGATGATGAAAAAACCTTTAACTATTTCCATCTGATGGAAAATGTAGTTTAACAACCTTATAGAAAGGCTCCAAAGAACATACCAACTACTTTTAATAAACCAAGACTAATTAGCACACTTTGCAGCTTACTTCCCTGCCCACAAGGCAGCAGCACTTTCCCTTTCCCGAATGCATCAAAACCAGAGTTCAGATGCAACAGCTAGGGGGAACAAGTATTAGAGAAGAGTCAATGATGGATTCCTACAAAATTGTAGTAAGATGTAATTTCAAGAAAAAAATTTGTTCAGGCCTCATGTACAGCTCACTTGTTTTGTCCCTTAATGGAAATAAGTAAAACATTATGACTGCTGTCAGAAAAATTAATTACTTTGACTGATACTCTAAGCCTTACATTGTCAAAGAACTGCTGCAGTACCTTTCTCCCCATCTGTCCCAAACAGAGCTGTTGCATCTACTTTTCCCCTCTATAACCTGGAGTAGAATATACAAAATTTCACTTTGGAAGCAGACAGAGAGATGCTGGAAGAGGAAATGCCTAGTTCAAGGTTAGTGTAATCTCACTAGTTTGGGCATGAGTGAGAGTGAAATATTCACTCCCTGAACTGAAACATCCATCAAACTGTCGTAGGAAAGCAATCTGAACCTACCTGTCAAGAAGAACAGAAAAATTATCAGGACGACAGGGTTGTCTCCTGGTGTCAGTCATTGAGTGGCTGTAAAGGTCTGGCTTACTACAAGAAGTAGAAATAAGGCTGAGAAAACAGCCTGGCACAGCCACCTCCCTCACAATTTCATTGCTCATGTGGAGTATACCTGTATCTTTACTTTTGTAGGGATTCTCTTCATTAAATTTCCCAGCCCTCTCTAATGCAAGAAATAGTTTTATGCACAGGAAAATTTTAAAAACCTGGTTGTTTAACCCCCTTTGTGGGTTGTAAGACTTTCACTTCAGTGGAGGAACCACCTGTGAGCTTTCCATCTTCCTCCTATCCTACACAACTGCTTAGTTAATGAAATGGAGGATCATTTAGACTTAACTCCTATGAAATTGAGGTAAGGTCAGACAAGAAGTTCAAAAGTCCTCTGGGGATGAGTGACATGGAGACAACAGGATCAAATAACCCTATGCAGCAGTGTATGCACATCTGCACAATTTTTTCTTGTTGATCCATCCTGGATAAGGAGGTTAAAATAGGGGAACACATGAAGGACAAATCACCTGAATCTTTTTATTTTTTCATGCAAAAACAGCAAAGCATGACATATCTGATGAAAGTATTATTCAGCCAACAATAATAGACATGGCAAAATGCTGTCAGACACAATAAGGAAATATTAAAAAATGCAACTTCCAAATTATCTTAATTTTTCAAGGAAAAAGCCACTTTCTACAATAATAACCTCAAGTGAGACATGCTAGGAGATGGCAACATAAACTTCAGGATTATCACCCCTCTGATGTTCCCTGTTTATATCCAGTTGAGGACTCAGTGGTTCCAGTACCATTATAGCATTTTTTCCTCATCTTTCAAGTGTTCTTCCTTTTTCTTTTAATAGTTTCCAGAAACCAGGGATATTCTGACATACTAAGGTGACAGAATGCTATAGGTAACCTTGTTCAGCAGCAGAATCCTTAAGGTCTATCAACTTTTAAATATGTGTTCTTTCTTAACAGGAAACAGATTCCAAACTAAGAGTTAGATAACATGTTAAGGTGTTAACTTCTTTTCCATCCTGCATTCTCTTCTGAGACCTATTCTCACCATGGACCTACGTTTGAAACTTGTGTGCAAAGCTGAGCTCAAGACCTGTGCTGCAAGACTTTTTCCATGATGTGTTGTGACAGATGAAGAATAAAATCACCTTACTTTAAAACTATAGTTCTGGAACCCTGTGCTCATGCAACTTCACCTGCAAGGCAAATCAAACAGTTTCAAATTTGTTTTAGGAGTAGTTGGAGCATTCAAACACAAAGCAGAATGACTGAGAGAAAATACTATCACTTATCTGGCCAACTTGAAGTTTTAATGCATCCCCACAAGCCCTGATGGCAGTAATTGTACTGAATCCCCAGTAAATGTATTGAACATCACCCAGTGGTCTTTAGGAATGCAAGGAGCAGGCCTCAGAAGGATGGAAATAAGGTCTCTTGAGCACTGGCCTATCTCATGCCCAAAACAAATTTGGAGAGATCTCCTGCTCAATCTTTCTCAGAGGTCAACAACTTTAAAACCAAGTACACTTTCCAACTAAAATCCTTCGTATCCAGAGTTTGAAAAATATATATTATGTTTAGATTTCCTCTTATTTCACAATACTGAGGTGATATTAACACTTGAGTCTGTAGGTGACAAGTGTGGAAAGCACTGCAGTCGTCTCACGTAACACTTACATTATCATAGACATACATATATCTGTATTTTTAACCTTTAAGACTGAAACAATTTATCATACACACTCCGATTTTTTTTTAGCCTTCAAAATAAGGATTACAAATAAATATTTGCTGAAGTTCTAGCAAACACTACTTGGAGCATCAGTGAAACCTGCTGAAATGTAGGACTGCACTCATGCCACTCTGCAATGCTAATTTAGTCACCCAATTGCCTATTAACCCATAGTTGAGCAACTCCAGAGCAGGGAACATTTCATGTATAACATGACTGCCCCCTTGTGCCGAACTAGATCCCTTGCATTAGAAGTATGATTTCTCATGTCTTAATATGAAAAAACCCACTAAAGCAAGTAATTAAGCTAGCTTCTTAAGCGTCAAAATAGAGCTATACAGTTCTTGTAACTGTATGGAAAAGAAGTAAGCTAGGGATGATAGAAAGCAGTTTGGAAAACAGCACTGCACATCACCAAAGTGAGAGGATGTTAAATCACCTTCATATTTATTAACAATATAAGGAAAAAATAATTAAATCAAACACCTTTTTAAATCTCAAAGGCTGTTTTCTTTATGCAATCTCTTTGTTCACAGAACGGCCTGGGTGGAAGGGATTTTAAAAGTCATCTAGGTTCCAAACCCCTTGCCATGGCCAGGGACACCTTTCACTGAACTGGGCTGCTCAGATCCCCATCCACCCTGGCCTTGAACACTCCCAGGGATGGGACATCCACAGCCTCAGTGGGAAACCTGTGCCAGTGCCTCACCATCCTAACAGTAAAGAATTCTTTCCTAATATCTGATCTAAACTTCTCCTCTTCCAGTTTGAAGCCATTCCCCTGTGTCCTGTCACTATATATCCTTGTAAAAAGTCTCTCTCCATCTTTCCTGTAGGTTCTCTTCAGATATTGGAAGGCTGCAATAAGGTCCCCCCAAAGCCTTTTCTTTTCCAGGTGAATAATCCAAATTCGTTCAGTCTTACCTGATAGGAGAGGTGCTCTATCCCTCTAACCACCTAGGTGACCCTGTAGTTCAGTTATGAAATTAATTCAATGAAGTCAAATAGCAGGACTGCGAACTGAGCTCGCTGGGTCAGACACCCACTGGCAGCTCTGAACACGGGGGCCTGGGTTCAACATGTGAAACAAACTGCACTACCAAGGGAAAATTCCCAAAGGACCTCAACGGTCCTAGTGGGCTCATAGACATACATAGGATCAACATTCACTTTTCAAATTATTTGGATGGAAACCTAGGAACTAAGAAATGGCAAAGCTAATTTCCTAGGAGTTACTACTTCTGAATATACAGCCACATAGTTCCTAGAGGAGAACCAAGGTGTCTAGAATGCAGCATCACAAATTTATACCAGAATGAAGCAATCAAGCCAACTGTAATGATTTGAGTCTGAAACACACCAATTTGCCAACAGAATTAAAGGCATCACATTCCAAACATAAACACATCCAGTGGTATCACCAAGATCAGCTGATTTTCCTCCCATGTCCTCAGCTCATTTCCTCCTTCTGTCACTGCTGATACGGCTATTCCTGCTCACTGAAGCTTACATCCTTCAATTACTCTCTTTCCTCCTCTCTCATTCCCCTACAACCCATCTGCTTCACCACAGCATCCCCAAGACTTGTCCCCTTCCTCTCCAACCCAATTCATTCCAGCCTTTCAGTGAGCTGACCAAAGGGAGCACAGATGGGACAAGGGTAACACAGGAACTAAGGTACAGCTTTCTGACTAATTTTGTTTTCCTACTACCCAAATTCTCTCCTCCTCTTTTTTCAATCTCTGTACTAGACCTGCCACATGCACTTGGAATGTTTTCTCCATCAAAGTGTAACTCTGTAGAGCTATCAATCACCTTTCTCTACTGAAAGTTTTATATGTTCTGCAGTCTACACAAATGCCTTGCCTAACCAGGTAGAAACTGCACTCAAAACTTGCAATTCAGATGTGAATATTCTCAGACTTCAGACTCTTGGCTTGTTTTTATCCTTTCCTTCCTTCCTTTCTTTTTTTCCTTTTTTTTTTGTTGTTATCTAGATCTTTCTGACACAGGGACACCTTGCATGCATAAAAAAAGTTATTAACAAACAAGAGATTCCTGCCATTCAAGTAATTGTTAATAATACATTATTCTCTCAGTGGATCTGCAAACTATACTGACTACAGCTCCATTAGGTATGATTTATATTGAACTGTTTTTGTGAGAAGTTCATACCTTTAAACTGTGCTTCCCTCAGAAAGGGAGTTCCTAGCTGTACCATGTTTCAGATGTGCTATTGGTGGAAATACTGCAAGGTCTACAGTATACATTATTTTTCAGTTCATAACTCACAGGAAAAGTCTGAAAGCTTTCAAGCTTTCAGACAAAAAGACAGAAACAATTAAGAGCTCTAATAATCTGATCCTGCTGTTTGTAGTCATTTAAAATTATTCATGTGTTTCAATATGGAAGTGATTTAACATAATTTAGCAAACCTGAAACCTACATTAAGATGTAATAATGATGAATGGATGAGACCCAGCACACACACTTAGAGAAAACCTCAGAGTCCTGCAGAGTAAAGGAAGTACCCCAGAAAACCTGGCAGGTGCCCCAATGTGGGTGGTCTAAAAAAAAAAAAATCCAAACCAAAAAGCTAACCACCCCAAAACCCCCCACAAAATTCAAAATTAGCATCTGAAATCTTTACATAGGCAGAATCGGGTTAGGTTTCTAAAATAAAAAGCAGATGGACTGAGAGCACTTTCTAAGTTCACTGAAGAAAAAATACTATGGTTGCATCCCCCCATTATTTATTATCCCAGCAGCCAATTTAGGACTCAAACACAGCTATTTCTGGTCTGCTACCTTCCGGTCCTTGGCACAGGCTCCATGTACACCAACCACACTGCAAATCCTCTGGGACAAAGCACAGTGAAAATCCTTACCTTTCCTTCCAAACAAAGACATTTCTCACAAAATCTAAAAATTTTGAAGTTCTAAGAAATTAAAAATCAAGAATAATGAGTGGCATGTCAACTTTTTAGTGTATTTATCACATTTAGAACACAGATAATGTTTGTAACATCTGTTTAATTAGGCACCTGACTTCGTGTTCCTGCTGCATTACCCATTTATTTTATGGGATGGGTAATAACAAGAACCATTAAATGTTGCCCAGTTTTTAAAATAGCTAAGAGTATAGAGTGGAAAGAGAAAATAAATACTTTTTCTTTTATACTGTAGTGAGGAATCTTGTGATATTGTGAGGTTCTATAATAAAATAAAAATTATGAGTTATTTTTAACTATTAGACATTTTCTATAATAAAATAATATCCTTTAAAAATGAAGTTATTGGTTCACAATTTTTTGTTTGCTTTTATTTTAAAAAAAATCAAATTACATACATACCAGTGTCAAAATTTTCACAGCACTGGTATGACTTTGGTATCTATGAACTGTTCTCAAGTTACAGACAGTGCCAAATAGGTTCTGATTAGGAAAAAAATAGATACAAGAGCTCAACTGCTTTTTCAATTAAAAACTGTACTACATGGAAAAAAAAAAACAAGTCATGAGGATAGTTCAAGTACATTTCACTGCCTACATGTTAAAGGTTTCAACAAAGCAAACTTAATGACAGACAGACAAATAAGTAATTTCAAGTGATGCAAGGTCCGGCTTTCTGTTCACTGCCCTTCATATTTGTTCTGTACCAACCACAAAACATTTCTGGCATCATCTGGTGTTTTCCAATCATACACAGGCTGGATTATGGAATTGGCCTCCTTGGAAGTGCCATCCCTCAAAAAAAAACCACTGCACCTACAAAGAGCATGCTCACAACCTCTCATTAACCAATACTTGTGTAATGAATGTTACATTTCTCCTGTGCTCTGCTCCCTTCACCAGCTCCCTGCAGGACATTGTGACATGCTGAACATTCTCTGCCTCTGTTTTCAAGACTGTAATTTTTAAGGGCCCAAAATTCCTGAAAGATAAAGTCCCTGGGAGCCACACCATTCAACAAGTCCCCTTTTCAGAAACAATCACATTTCTGTACCAATGACACTTGGCTGCACAGGAGATGGGGCTTGGCTGTTGGGCAGGCCCTGATCAAAAGGACATGAGGATATCACCACCAGTTATCACTTTTTGATCCATTTCCCTTTTGACATTATACTCTGCATTTTATGTGGGAAGAAAAAAGGGAAAAATGAACACAAACACATCAGTTTTCCTTGGGAAAGGCAGACATAAAGGAGTAAGCGGCCAAGTTCACAATAACAAGCTCCTGTATTTATTTTTATCCCAAAAAGCACTCAGTAACCACAGAGCTGAGAGGGATACAGGAACCTGAGAAAAGCACAGACCAAAACAACCACAGGCAATAAGTCAGCTTAGCTTTAGTTTGCTAACAAGCTGACAACTAGTGTAAGATATTTAAGGTATTTTGCCTGCAAGACAGTGAAAATACTTTAGCTTTTCTCAGCTGAACTTCCTGCTAGAAGTAAAACAAAAAATACAGTTCTACACGTGGGGATGACGAAGTCCTCAAGACTCTGAATGAAATCACAACTATACTCAGTCCTTGCAGTCACTCAAAAAACAATTTCAATCAAGAGTTCCTTGATCTCCGATGAGCTTTCTATCCAGAGCAAGTGTCAAGGCCATGCATGCTGCACTTCACACATTCAACATCCAGGATGACGCAAAGAGCTCCCCACTTTACAGCTCTGCTACGGATTTGGCAAATGTTTAAACCAAAACCTTCCACTGCAGTAAGCTTTGCTACACCAGTAGGGTGTTAATCCCACTTGGCCATGTTTTTAACTTCGGATAAAGATCATCAATAATGATCAGAAAGAGCAGCTGCAGAAGAAAGTGTTTAACGTGTCAGTGTCATAACTGAATTTCCAGAGAAGTACAGCAAGAGAAAAATGCTACATTTAGTCTGAATTGGGTACTGGTCATACTGGGAGCAGCATTTGCTTATGAAAAAAACCTGCAGCAATTTCTTGGTAAAACACTGCAAATGAAGTTAATAAGAAAAATGTATTGATAATATATTCAAGCAATTTTCAGGTCACTTTTACCCACAGAAGGTACATAATGCAATTTCCTGGACAATTACAGTATTATGCCAGGTAAAGTAATCCATTTACACCTCTTGGAATTGTCTCACTGTGCATTAACACTTTACAGAAAGCATTGCTGTTCTGCTGCATTATTTAGCAATATTTAAACCAGCTGTTGATGTCCATTTCTCCAACCAAGTGTACTTTAGGACAAAAGATCCTCTAACAAGACCTTATCAAAATTAGCGATCCAAGCATTAAAGCACAAAGGTCACATGTGCTATTGGTTTTAAATACCATAATGTTCCATGCCTGGACTTGATAGCTGAACCTGGAACTAGATGATTAGGTCAAAAATACACCAGAGGAACTATTTCCTTGTTAGGCAGTGTTGGTTTCCAACTCTGCCCCAAGCACAGACACAGATATCTGTGACTACACTCACATCTACAGCCATTGTTTCATTAAAGAATTTTAATTTTTTTTTAACAAACACTGATATTTTGACCAATATCAGAATATTTTTTTTTTCCTGAAAATGTATTTGCTAGTTTGTATCTGCACATGGAATAAATCTCAGTGGTCAATGGTGTCTCTTGGCGGCCACATACTGACCTTGACATGCACTCCTACAACCTCATACTGATACCAGGTTTTCCTGCTGGAAAGCTCTGATGTTGAATCCAGTACGTTTGCTGCACAGATTTAGCACAGTCCATGCAGCATCTGTGGGCATAATGTTGCCCATAGATTTTGGAATATTCCAGTCCAAATGCTACTTAGAAGTACTAAATTTGCAACTTCCTAACTTTGTTACTGCATTGGTAGAAATCTACTCATTTTTGCATCGTTAATAAATGCTAAATGTAATTAAACAGATCCTTTTTATTGGATAAAATAACTCCCAATGAAAGTGCACACATTATAAATTAATGAAGTTTTTAACTTCTTTTGGTATATCCAATGTATCTAAACAAAAAGTAAAGCCATTCTCCATCCTCATAACATAAAAACTTGATTCATGTCTTGAATTTTAATTCTGGAATTAACTCAAGATGATAATAAAAAAACTTACCTTTTTTAATATTAGATAAAAGTTGGATAACTTTATTGTCTCCCCCATTCAATAAAAATTAAAATAATACAAAGGTTTTGCACTTATGATTCTGCATGATGCCCAAAGTAAACAATGATAAAAGTTAGTAAGTGGGGAGTTGCTTGTTGTTTTTACAGCAGAGGAGCCCTGTACTTCTGAATCACTAAGCAGCTGGAGTCTGGTTTAATTACTCAACATCAATCAAGATGTAAAGCAGCACTTGGAGACCAAGGAATGCAACATTCATCTGCAATACAAAAGAAATAGCTAAGCTATCTTAGCTTCTGCCTAGACAGTTTGTACACTAGAGAAAGTCAACACATTACTTTTATACCATGTCAGTAACATAAAAAGCCAAACAGTAATTTTGCACTGCACTTGAATGCATCAGTGACAATTTGCAGTAAGGGAGCAAGGACCATGAGAGTCTTACTTCATACAGGTTTGCAACCTCTAACATAGAAGACATTTGTACAGTACTGACTTCTAGCAAATAGCAGCACCAGTATATGACAACACTCCCCTCTCCAATAAACAACAGATAGCAAGTTAACATAATAAAAAGAGGAGATGTGAAATTGCAAACTCTAGGTTCCTGCCTGATTTTTTTTTTATCTTGTTAATTCTTTGATACAAGTTTTTCACTGTGATTATGCTCATATTAAAAACACAGCACAGTAATGCTGCAGCTTGATGGAGTGCTACAGCCTTTTACAGGATCAAAGGGAATCTGATTATCCCTTCTGGTCTTCAGAGCTATAGACATAAACTGCACACCCTGTCTAATCTATGAAAAAAAGCAACCACCCACCACAGTACACAAGCAAATCTCCCTGAAGATAAAAGAGGTAAGTAACCACAGAGACAGATGTTCACCACACCACTCACTGCACTGTCAGAAGCTGCTCAGTTGCTGCAGTGTTGAGGGTGAAATAAGATACCAGGAAGAACTGCACAAGTCTTCAGCACATCTCAGGTTAATCCACATATAAAAATAAATACTGTAAATAACTGCCTGTATTACAGAAGACACAGTCAGTCAACTTCAGCCAAGTCTGCCGTGGACATCAGATGCAGAACACAGGAATAGTTTTGTGTGCTGGGATCCCCCCTGTTCCATATCATACATACATGGAACAGGCACTAGCTCAAAGGGCTGCCAGGTGAGGCATAGGATGGCTAAATATATATATACATCCAGATGCTACAGCACCTGCTAATGTCACATTTGTCTCTGCACAACAATAATAATGCCATTCCATACAAAATGGAGTAACTGAGGGAAACAGTCCTCCCTTTTTACTATTAAATCAGCAGATTGCAAGCAGAATTCCTAAGGGATCTTCATGACACACTGAAACATACTGAATGAAAAAGGATGCTGCCCCGCATTCATCAAGCACTGAAGCCTTTCCTGTTGCAAGTCAAGCAAATGACAGGAAAAATGGCATGTGACAGTAACCAGTGATGACTGAACATTAAGCTCTGGTCTTAACTCAAGGATGTTCTTACATAGCTGCTATCACTGCTCTTCTTCTAATGTGCCCTGTCATTAATAAAAAAATGGACCCCATGGTTTAAATGTTGCTAACAGCATTTCAAAGAGAATTCTTGTGACAGCAGAAGTCAGCTATTCCATCTGGCCCATTTGAGAGTGAAACTGAAATATTTGCTCAGACTTCAGAAGGTCATTTTGGTATAGAAGAAGATAAAAGCAGGAATCTTTTACAATATGACCTAGCAAATCAAAGCAAATAGGGATTCCACTCACTGATAATCCAAAAGAAAAGAGACAGTTATAAGACAAATACAGCACTGTTTGTTCTAGGCAATGTGGTTGTATCTCTTGCCAACAACCTATATACTGGTAATTAAAACATAGAACACTTCATAAAAATATAAAAGAAAAGAGAAAGAAAACATTCTTTCCAACAAATGCCAGTGGTAACTGCAGCACCATGGACGCTGCACTCAAGTGTTTACCAGCACACTTTTTCTCAAATATTTCAAAGTTATCAAAAGCATTAATTTCAATCATTCAGAAACATCTATCTGTTATCATGTCCTCTTAGTCTGGAAATTATTAAAAAGCCCTAAATCTGTTTGCTTAATTATTACATCTATTACACTGTTTAATGAGGGGTTTATTTTTAAAATGTCATGACAGAATGCTTTCAGGATGGAAAAACACTTAATAACAAAAATGAAGTGCTTTTTGTCTTTAATGTAAAGCTTTCCTTTGAGTGTAAGCCCACTGTATAAAATCTAAGATCACATCAGTATACCTCTGCAAGAAAAAAATATTCTATATGTAAATAGACAAGCCCAGTGCTTAACTAATTAAATGCATTTTCATCACCCTAGTTATGAGGTACATAAAACATCTGGGGAAGAGTCATTAAAACATCAAGAATTATTATTATTTTGATGCAGACAATAACAGGATCACAAATATGCCATGTTAGCTTATGCTTACACCCAGAAGTACATGCAGTCAGCTGGATCCATACTAATGCTGAAATTAAGCAATCACACAAACACAGGGCAACTTGGTAACTGAGGCTCAGCTACAAGTAGCATCAACTTCCCACTGCTTTAAAATGCAAACAAACGAAAAGAACCAACACAGTGAAACACAGCAGAAAACAATCTGGGAACACACTGGGAGAAATAAACCAGAGGAGAGGGGTGGTAATGCTGCAGTCCCATTTTCACTTTTACAGACCACAGCAAGCATTAAACTGAAGGGCCAAGTTCTATCACAACACACTGTGTACTGCATTGTTTAAACTGTTATGGTTCATTTTATAGGTTGTCCTCTTTGAACATCAGGCCTCAATGTCCTTTAATTATTACTTTTATTTCCTCAAAGGGGTGCTGACAGTGGTTAACTGATAGAGTAATCTTTCTTAATGAAAGATTTCCCATTAGCAATTCCACAGAAGTAGGGCTGCATTAAATACAACATTTATTTCAAAACAGGTTTAAAATAGAGTTAGACATATGTCCCACCAAAAAAATCCCCCACCCCTGCATTTTTATTATTGGACACAGAACCAATTCTATTAAACTGAGTGAGAAAATGCATCTACATTTACCAAAAGAGAACAATTTTTTGCATAAACAAGCAGGGCTCTGAACTTTAATTTAAAGGGAAGCCTTAAGCCCTTTATCACAAAGGCTGAAAGTTGGCATTTCTTTCCAGGACTAGTGAAGTAAAAGAACTCAGGCTCATTGGTTTTTAAATCAAAAGGATGCCAAGTGTTTGCTTTTCAGTACTACAGCAGGCCCCCCACTCTTCTGACGTATCTGTGCTACTTGTCAAAAGGAAATATTTCTAATACTGTTGACTAAAAGTCACTTTCTAGTTGTGTGTCACAAATTAACTATGCAAAACTTACTCGTGTATTCATGACTTTCAAAAATTAATGTTTATTCTGGAATCACCTTTCTGTGATTAATGGATAAATTAATGCACATATTGCAGCAAATATATAATTGGCCAGGAAATAGTTCCATGAATCCTAAATCCATGCATCCTCAGGTCAAGTGTTTAACATTAGGCTTGCAATTCTGAAAACGTCTTTGTGTTTCTGTTTCTCTGATAGAGTATGTACCTCTTTTAAGATCCCAAACTAGATATATTCACACTTAATTTGACCTGTCTATACTATAGCTGGTGCTATAACTTTGTTGAGTACTTGGGTTTGCATGGAAAAACACAGGATTTTCACTAACTTTTTGACTACCCCTCATATCTGGTGCTGATCTGATACTGTTTAAGGCCTTTTAATTAACTACATACAAAGTAAATGCACTTCCAAGCAAAAGGAAAAGTAGTTCTCAGGATTTACATGTGGCCACACATATTTCAAAAAGAGACACATTTAAATAAATATTTTATCCAGTTTTACATTTCATGCGATTCATTCAGTTTTGAATCTAAACCAAAAGTCTTAAAAGAATCAGTGAATCCTATCTTCTTCCACCCTAGCAGAAACTCAATTCAAATGTGTGGGGGACACATTTTGTACTGTCCCATCATTTGTGCCTTAGAGCAATTCAGTGAAATTTCAACAAAGGCTGTAACCAAAAATTAAGGGTGTAAAAGAGAATGATGTAAGTTACTGAAAGTCAAGAGTGTTCATTTGGTGAAGTTCTTCATCTGAAACACACAATATTCTAAGGTCTCCCACAAGCAGTTAATAGAAAAAAAAATTCAGTTACTACACAAACTGGACTTAAATATGAGAGAGTGCCTTGTGAAATGTATTAATAAGAAACAGCTAAATAATTCCCAGACTCAGAAAGGATAATGGAAACTCCTAACACACAATTTATTAAAAAAAGAAAAAGAAAAAAAAAGTCTACAATGTTGAGGCAAAATAAACTTTTAAAAAAACAAAAAAAACACAGAGAAAACATCTAGATCTGGTTTTGTCGCTCCATTGTTCTTGTCTAAGGCTTGAGGAAATTTATTACTTCCTCCTCCTGCTTGTACTACTAAGAAATCTTCCAGAATACAAGTCTCCTAAATCCCCTGCCTACAGACAGATGTACACTTGAGTGAATCAAATGAAAATGCAAATACCTTTGCTTGGGGACAGGGAAGACTCCACCCAAACATTTTCTTTTTTAATAAACCCCTTTCCAAAATGACTCTAAAAAGTATTTTCGTGCTTTTCTGCTAATTATAGTGTATAGAAGAAGGCCTGGAAGTTGGCAGCAAGCATTTCTGCATGTTTTGTACCTCAGAAATACAAGTATGCCAAGAATTTTCATCTGTGGTTTCACTGCAGAAATCCTCAGATTTCTAGAGGGGAAAAATTGTTTCATGCCTCTGCTGGAGGATATACTGCCACACACCTACTATGGCAAACAATTAACATTTTGAATAACACAATGTCAGAAGATTTAGTTTTAAAAGCATTTAAAGAAAAATCTGCTGCAACACTTTGTTTTTTAGAATAATCTGAGAATCTGAAATACCATTTTAGCATAAAAGACAAGTGGAAAATTATCTTCCAGAAGGAAAATACCAACCCCTCCATACACCCCCCCCAGGCCTATTTCAGATCTCTTTTTTTCATATACAACAAAGCAATAATAATGATCACACAGAACTTTTCTTCCAATGTAGAACATAATTTAACCATTAGAGAAAGTGCTGCTGAAATGGAGAGACTTGTATTTCCTATAAGTAGTATTCAAAAATTTCACTTTACAGCTATTCCACTGGAAAAGGATGGAGGGAGTAAGATAACCTTCACCAGGCAAGTACTCCCACACATTGTCTCCACATAAAAATCTTGAGGCTATCAGCCTCCAGCTGCCCAGAGACATTAGCTAAAAACTAAATCCTTGTGCCACAGCCAAGTGAACTTGTCTTTAGGTCAGCATGAAGATTTACTGGCACTCAGAACAGGATACACCAACGTCAAGGTGAAAAGGGTTTGACGCAAACATCTGAGATATCTGAGCCCTATCAGCTCCTCCCACCTGAAGTGAGAGGTGCCTTCTGAGAAGTGCCTTCTCCTGTCTAAGTCAACCAATGCACAGTTCAACAGGCTGGACTTACTGTGAGATGTGAGTTATTGGGGTCAGCAGGGTCTCACCCTCCAGGTCAAGCTCATCAGCAAAGCTGCTGGTCCTGATGAAGGGTCCTGTGCTCACATCTAGAAATGCCGGGCTCTTTTTTACTGTGGAAAAAACGTGCAGATAGCAGTTCAAGCAATAGCATTTGTCTGCAGCTCACCTGGACCCCTGAAATATTGTAAATTTTAAAAGAATACTGAAAACAAAAGTTGCTACCCAAAATTGCATGTACCACAGAGTTCACAAAAAGCAAAATTTTAACTCTTCCTCTGCCAAAAGTATTTGAACTTCTGGTGAAGATTAAAACTACTATGTTATTCCTTTTTTAATTTTTGTTCATACTCCTGATACACCAGAATGTTCAGTATCTGTATGATGGAGGGCTTTGTGCATTATTAAGAGACAATTTGCTGGTTCCCTCTCACACTAAGGCATGAGGCAGCTCAACTTTGGGCTCAGAATCAGGACAGATGGCAACATCTCCAGCTCATCCCAGCCAAGGTTCTTATTGGGAAGGTTAATTTACAAAACTTCAGATACTGAAAGTTTTACTGGCAGAGTTGCTTGCAGATCAGCATTTTCATAGATCCAAGAAATCAGGGAGAGTGTTACAGTTTTCAATTTTAAACTCAGGCTCTGAAATTCTGTCAGATACTAACACTAAGAACACCAAGTGCTTTTTCCAATGTGGTCCTAACATTTGTCAGAGAAGCCACAACATCTGCATATAAATAAAACTACTGGTGTTGTTTAAATGACTGTATATAACTTTACATAAACTAAAACTTGATAACATTCCACATAAATCATAGGTAATTGTGACAAGCCCACAGAAACCTTTGTCAGTCTAACTGGCTGGAATATTCAAAAAATAATTATAATGTAGTAATTGATGAAAACTCTACTGTATTCAATAAAATATTTTATAACATAGCAGCAAATAATGCCCTGCCAAAAAGCCCCACAAAACCTAAAGGAATACAACAGAAATAGATAACTTGTATGCAGCTGATCTCTCCTGAGAATAGAAATTGGAATATCAGAAAACAAGTATTTTCTTTTAATGCAACCGTTTTACTCAGGTAACTGGGTATTTTCATATGGCAGAAATGGATCTGAATTTAAAAAAAAACAGAAGAGGAAGTATTATTTCATCTTTAAGCACACGGCTGTCCAAACTACAAATGGAAAGTCTCTATACTCCAGAAATTGTAGTAGGAAAGGATGACCTCTGAAATCACAGCTGAAAATAAATAAATAAATATGAAAACTGCTAGGAGATACATTTATTACAAGGAAGAGCCACTTGTAGCACTTAAAAATTAAAATTTTGTAGCAAGTTTTAGGAAGCATTAACTTCTATTTTTGCTTTTAGTATCATACTAATATTCTAGTATCATATTATTTAATCACTTTGCTGTAGCCATCACTCAAAAACATGGCTGTGAAACCAGCAAAATAATTCCAGATAGAGATGTGCAGTGAAATGTCTTTCAAACAGACTTCTTTGGGCTTTCACCAAATTAATTTTCACTGCTTTCATTTCTACAAGACATAAATGAAACTGTCCCAGTTTCTAGCAAATAGGGACTCACTAATATTTTTGTTTTCCTGGTGGCAAGTGATAAAAACTGCTGAACCTAAAGCCACGTAAAGGGTTTGCTGAGCACTCACAGGACTGTGCTCATGAGAGACACAGCAAACTCCACACAAGGGGATCTGCAGGAACAGTAGCTCCTGGGCCAGTCACAGCTATTGCTTTTCAGTTTCGTGGGAAGGGAAAGAAGGACAGGCACAATGAAAAAAGAACCAGAAGTATGGGGATTTTTGAAAGAATTCTGAATGAGTTAGAGATGGGATGTCTGAGTTTTTAGATAATGTGGATTATTTTTCTTATTTTCTGCATAGGTAGGAAAGGTGAGTTTGGCTCATATCTTTACTGTATGGTTCAGAAGCTTCCTAGTTATAAGACTTTTAGAGGATTTATTGACTAATAAAACACTGCTAATAAATATATTTATGTTTCTGACCTAATCCTTAAATATTTGGTCTTATGGACTTACGTTACAGTGCAAGTTTTTTTAGTTAGTCATGTTACGATACATAAAGCTACAGTACTGAATTCTAAACTCTTTGTTTACTTTTGTAACTATTTTATTTTTTCTATATTCTAAAATCCAAAACTCTAAACCTTCTTCTTCTTAACTTAACATGTTTCTGCTTTAAACTATTAATTCACATTCTTGCTTCTAGTACCTAAGTCTGGAAGCCTTTTCCAATATCTCAAATCAAATCCTGCGTTTAACCCTAATCTTTGACTTACAGGCTCCAAGTTCTGAAAATTCCCTGCATTTCTGATTCCAACACAGAAGTCAAGACTGGGCCTCAGCCTAGTTGAAAGAATTCTTGTGTGAGCACCTAGCGAGCAGGAGCTGATCAGTATGAGGCAAACATGGTATCTCCTTCCCTCTCTTCTAGAACTTTCTGAGAATATCATAATTAAGAAAAGAGCATGGCCTTAATGAGAGTTTCTCTGCCTCAAAATGCCTTGAAACAGGTCTCATGAAGAACGCCTGGGAGCTAATTTTTTTACTTGTAAAAATAAATTCATAGCCATTAGACTTTGGACATGTTTTCTTAGAGAGCAGTGTTAGAGAGCAGAGAGTATTTCTTAGAGAGCAGTGTTAAAAAATACTAAAAAAGACACCATTTCTAAATATGAAGGCTAAAGAGAAAAAAAAAAAATTAACGTTTAGACACTAGTTTTCAATGGATAATAATGGGTGAATTTCAACATTTGCAATTTACAACCTGAACAACCTCCAGACTCAAAATTCTACTGAAACACCTCTTTTTAGAAACCAGCTCTATAATTTTTGGTGCCACAGCAGGCAGCTCCAGACAGAGCATTGCAAAGATTTAGTAATTAACAAAGGTGATGAAACATGATGGAACAATGAAATATTATGAGCATTACCTGGAGAGGAGGGAGCGCTGGAAGACTGCTGGTCTGTGGAAAAGGATGGCCAGGAGCGCTGACAATCTGAGTCAGAGTGAAGATGCACATGAAACAGAGACAGGAGAAGAGAAAAGAAAAAAAAAAAAATAGAAAAAAAAATAGAAGCTCCAGACAGACAGCTGAGGAGATGCAGACATACCTAAAATTTAGTATGTTCCACCTGACACAAAATTAAAAATACTGTAGCAAACAGCGTATGAAAGAAACTGTACAAGAGTGCATTACACGTTGGCAGAATGTTCAGTTGCCACTGTAGAGGCATCATGGCTCTTCCAAGCCCATTTCTCATGGCAGTGTCAACTGCTGGAAGATATTCCTCCCTACAGGCCAGTCTCTGTTTGCCCCTTTCCTCCAGACTTCAGTTTTTCTCAAGTCTTTCCCTTTCCTAAGTGTCCAGGCTCCCACAGGTCAGTCCCCTCTCTGGTTCACACTGTTCACAGAGCAGCTCTCTGGTCAGGTTTCAGTGCTGCCACATAGATGGGGCAGCTTGGACATCCACATTTAAAGCTTCCAAACACATCCCATATAAAGTTTTTGAAGCTGCCCACCTCAACCATGTAAACCAAGTGCCTGCCCCAAGCTAAATTTCTTGGGGAAATGTTTAAGGCAAGCAAGAGGAGCCAGTGATGAGAAAGAGTCTCAGCAAAACACAATCTTTACATTATGTTCAGTTCTTTTAAATAACATTATGCTATTAATAACTATTTCATTAAGAACATCCTGTGAATTCACACACTTGGACAGACTGATACTTCTCAGGAATGATGCCTTACTTTTGTGCAATGAGAAAAACTCTTAAAATAAAAAAATGCATTGGAGAAAAAAAAAATCAGAGAAAAACCCCTCATTTTGCATGTGTCCTCTCAGTGCTACACACGTCCTGGTTCCAGCCAGGACACGGTTAATTTTTGCAGTAGCCAGGATGGGTCATGGATCCTTTGGTTTTTGCTGTACTGATGATGCCAGGAGAACAAAAGGAGGGAGAAAAAGCTGGAAACCTCTGGTTGCACGAAGATATTGGCAAGGAAGCCAGATGAGGGATCCAGGAGTGTGAAGACTGAAATATAAGTGGGCAGCCCAAAAATTTACTGAATGTGAGAAAGCAGCATATGGATATATTACTAGAGCCTTTCTGAAGACCAAATTAAAGCTGAATGAGTATCCTTTATCCTTGTACTTTCTAGTTTCTTCCTTCTAAACTTTTGACTTGGCAGCTCCAGTTTTCTGTGTAGGTAATCTTTTTCACAGTAAGTAAAATAACACTCACTCCTCTCTGAGCTGCTGTGAGAACAGTGTTAGACAGCCTCTCAGGTCCACTGAGCTCTGGCTGCCTGGCTGGGACATAGAAGCTGAAGCTATGATGGCTGGTGAAGCTCCTCTGGTATTCCCCACGATGAAAGAAATTCTTGTTCACACAAAACAGATGATTTGTTTGGTGGCTCTTGCTGCCCTCCTGATCTTGTTCTACCATGGCTATCCCCAACAGAGAGGCAGCTCATGAAATGGTGTAAACTGGGAAAATCGAGGATTGATTGGGGGAGTCAAGGAGATTCAGCTTGGTTTTGTTGTTTTAACACCTTAATTGCACCTGTGCCCCATGTGGGTTCACGGGTGCAACAGAACTTTGCCGTTTCAGTCAATTCAATCCAAGCCTGAGCATCCTTACACTCAATCACTGTAAGGAAGCCTCTGCTGTCTGCAGTGGATTCAGAGCAGAAAACATACAGGTGGCTCATAGCACTCTCACTAAATCACAGAGGTCTTTTGCCCAGACCCAGCTCTAATCCTACTGTCTTTGGGGAGTACTCAATTGTTAAGAAAGTGCCTAAGTAAGCACATTAGAAACATCACAAGACTACATGGCTGCTTAAGTGATCACAGAACCCAGACAAACAGTAAAATAAATTATTTAATTTATGGGTCCCCATCTGTTCACAAATATCTGCAGCATATTTTTACAGGAACAGATGCATGTACTTCAGAATGCACAACACTGGGGGGTCAAATCTGAAAGTTTTCTCCCATCCTAATTCAGTTATTTAGAAATTAATTTGCATCATATGCTTAGATAACTACTGGATGAATTATATTTTATTTATTAGAAAATTATCTTTTTCTATTGGTTATATATACATGAGCAATTTTTCTCAAGTATAAAAAAAAGCATTAGAGGTCATCTACTTATACAAATGAGCACTCACTTTTCTCTTTGTAATGAGACTGGGTGCAGTTGTGATTACAAGTGTGAGAATGCATATTTTCTGTCTGTCTAGATCTCCTTGGCTGCAAAAGATTTCTTAGAAATTATATGGCACTAGACACACATGAAAAGCACTGCAAACATTACACTATCAAAAGCTGGCATGCCATAAATGGAATTGTTTTCCTCAACTTACCAAGCAATTTTAACATTCCTGTTTGTCCTGTATACTTGTAACAGTTTATAGAGGAGAACACAGATAAAAAAGAAAAAAGATAAGTGTCAGAAGAAATTAGAGAAAATTCTTTTACTGAAAGCTATAGAGCTGACTTTTGAAATAGCCGTAGTAGGCTGCCATCAAATCATATTGTCCTTAATCAGTACAGAAATTTAGTGGTAAAAGGTGGGACTTCACAACTCCAACCATGGTTCTGTAATTTGATTTGTTTTGAAGAAAAGTGTCTATACCCAAATTTTGAGACCCTCAGTACTTGTCCACCTTTTAGCAGCTATGTCATTTCTACCACCAGATGCAATTTGCAACCATTCCTTAGCAGAGGCCAAGAAAGAGTGGAAGAGCATGGATGATGCAGAACAACACAACACAAGCACACCAAAAAAGTACAAGGAAGGAAAGACTTTCTGCTTGAACTAAAATACGCCCAGTGCCAGCCCACGCTGCTGTCTTATTTTAAAGCCCATTACATTCATTCACGTCAGCCAAATTTTTAAGGAGAAAAAACATAAGTACTTAAGGTATCTATAATCAATAAAACACACCTTAAAAATTAAACCTTGCTCTTGTTGCCAGAATTTGAGCAATGCATTAAAAACTTCTAATAAAAGTACAACTGTAAAAATACCGCACTGTAAATTCAGAGTTATTTGGAAGTTCAGTACAGTAAAATCAAATATAAATAAACTATTAATCATAAGCTGACTATCAATGTCCTGTCTTCTTTTTCCTCATACTCTACCATTTTGTACAGTGACATTTAATACAGATGGATCCACATTTATCTTAAGTACTTCTGCTTTCAAAACTTGATTCACAGCCTACTGCCAATAGCAGATGGCATGAGCACATGATGATTTCATGTAGCAGACTATGTTTGGTGCAGCCAAGGCACACCAATCCTTTTTGGTTCAGGTACAAGCACAATAGAAACATCCTGGGTAAATTTCACATGGAAAAGCTGACAGCTAATCCCCGTAATTTCAATCAATTGCAGAATTGGGGAATGTATGCACCAGCCTAAGAGTCTGCCTGCTGGAAGAGCCTAACTAACTCTTGCAGCAGGCAGAAATGAGAAATTATTTAGTCTGTCTGCAGTGGAGCATGCTCATTAAAGCAATGGTTAAATCTCACCCAAACAAGCCAGCAACCAAAGGCAAAAAAGCAAAGTATTCTTGCTTTAGAATGACAAGAGCTTGTTCTTTCCTTCTTTACTACAGATAGTAAAAAGGATCTGTATGCAAATTTAATCACAGAACTCATCACAGATTTATAATGGAGCTTCTTACCAGAATTTTCAAATGGTTCAAAACTGAAATCAGTTTTCCTGTCCTCAGCCACGTGGTCATAAGTGATGTGTGGTATAGCCAACATCCTGTCTGGAGAAGAAGGCCCATTGTCCTTGTCCAACTTAAATTTCTTCTTTTTAACCTAAAAAAACCCCACATAAATTAAATTACTCAATGCAAGTCACACGGAGTTGTCTCTTCAGTGACGCCTTCAATAATAACACAGTCCCCAACGAGCTACAACTAATTAAAAGAATGCCTGAATTACATTTTCATGGTCCTACACTGTGTTTCTCATTATGCTGCCCCCTCATCCTGCCAAAACTGGCTAATCACTAGATTTCTGCACATTGTCATTTCCAAATCCCTTGCCTGCAGTTAAAAAAGAAAATCTGTTAGTTATGCAGCTGCTTATATAAATCAAACTATTCTAGAATATCTTTATCATTTTATGGATGCAATAAATCACACCTTCAGCACAAAGCCAATGGGCTACTGAACTCAGATGAACCTTGGAGATACAAGAGAAGATTTTTGCATAAGATCCTCTCCTTCTAGCTTGAGACTGCTGTGCAATACTCTTGTAATACAGAGGATGGTGTACTACATAATCTAAAGAGTCTGGCAAAGGGGTTTTGTTGCTGTATTTAAAACAAGATATTCTGAACTTATGGAATCTGTTGCTATGACAATATTACTGTGTGTAGGCTCAAGAAGTCTTTACCGTGAAATCACAAAATCAATAGCTGGGAGAAACAGAAGCTTTGCTGGGTTTTGTTTGTTTGTTTTCGTAAATTAAAAGTTACTATTTAGGAAATATAGTGAAAGTGATTTTCTTTTTATTTTCTACCTTTTCTTATAGTTTTCCAAACAACAATGGTAAGTAAGTGGCTGATGTTCCTGAGTTATGTCATTATTACTCTTTTCCAAATCCATTATAAAAATCAAGCTTAGGGAAATTCAGCAAATCAACTTCTAATTTATAATTTTTGTAAACTCAAACTGTGAAAACTGAAATGTAAATCAAAATTCAAAACCAAGTAATAATCTGTAAAACAAGCAGAACAAATAATCTCTAGAGAGTAGAAAAACTCAATCTGATTTAAAATTTTCAGATTACTACAATATGAAACATTAGTTATTGATACCATCACCGATTTCTTTGGTTTTGGACTGGGTGAGAGCAAATGATAATTCCTGGCAGGTTTTCGAATGTATATTTTCCATGTAGAAGAGTCTGGGTTTTCTGCAGCATAGCATCTCCATGCAGTCTGGAACAAATGTTTTAAGCAACAGAATAATTAATTAATCAATGAGATCAGTAGCTCACTGTACAACACAGTAACTTCCAAGTAGCATGTCAATCATTCTTTATTTAATGATATTCTTGAATTTGCCCTCTGGAAACAAACCCAGCATGGTTTAGAACTCTTATTTAGTAAATAGAAACCACATAGTTAGAACTGGGAAACCACACAGAAAGATGAGTCTTTTCAAGTGCAACTTTTATTCTCAGTAGCAACAAACAAGTAATGAGAGAGCTCTAGACTGAACTCAAAAAAGGGTCCAAATTTTATGTTCTGCCTCAATTTTCTCCCTGACTTTAGGCATTTTACCAATTGCATCCTATGTTACAGACTCCTACTCAGAAAAAGACAAAAATTGTTCTATCATACCTCACAAAAATATGACCAAAAAAAAAATAAAAAAAGGAATTGTGATGTGGTCAGTAGGGCTATACTCATATGAAGAAATGCAACTGTGGCCACAGCAGAACAGTACCAGTAGTTAACCAAGAGCCAAAACCCAAACCCAGACCTCCCTCTTGCCAACCACCAATGATTAAAGTCCAATGTTCTAAGGCAAAAAGGAGGAAAAGCAGGGCTAGGAAACAAGACCAACAAGAAAACACTACTGCATTCTCTCTTAACTGTGTAAATACCAGAATTAATTAATAATGAGTCTCCAAATTAAAAAGGCAGATCCTCACTTACTACATGAAGAAAGGACACACTTATACACAAACAATCTAAAGCAGGGAAGGTCAGAAAACCCTAGATGAAAGAAACAAACAAGGCAGAATGAGAGAGCTAAACAAACAACAGTTGGAAAGTAAAGCACTTATATCACCATATAAATCCCTCCATGATTAACAGAAGAGTGGCAGAAACAAATGATCTCTAGAAGAAACCAGGAGGAATACAAGGAAAGAAAATGACTCATCTGGGCTGTTCTCTCATCTTGTACCTATTTTGTAAATATCTTTTTAAAGTCATTTGTAGAGCAGTTACTGAATTGGGCATTCAGAAGACTGAGACTATTAATAAATCATAATTACAGCTATTGAGAACTGGTACACCAGAACTCATTGTCTATCCTCTACTCCTCCTTAACATTTCTGATAGAGTCAAGCACAACATCCTGGACAAGCAGCCCCAGGCTTCCCAATAATTTGGTGTTCATTTCCCAAAAGAATCAGCAGGAACATTAAAAAAATCCATTCCTTACACAACCATACCATACGAGTCTCAAGATTTTTAGCTAATCTCTGGCTATAACCACGGCCTCTTTCACATTAACTCTGGGACTGTTTCGTTTCAAGCATAAACTTTACAGTTAGCTACTGTTTCCATAAAGATCCTGACCTGGAAACCCACATTCACTCATGAAGCTAGAGAAATAAGTCATATGAGAATGAAAAAATGATATGGTGTACATCGAGTTTCCTTTTAAATTTGATCTTTGTGCTTCTAAAGCTATGTGCAGGTACTGAGTAGAGGGAGGAAAAGCTGGAAAAACCTAGAATGAAACCATGTCAATACTCCTCCAGGGTGCAATGCTGGCTCCAATGAAGTAAAGGATAAAATCTCTTTTACCATACTGATACTGAACTGCAATTGCACTTATAACAGGAGAATAAATATTTTCCTGTCAGTTATTCTACATGAAAAGACTGATTTTAAAGAATCCCAGTGGTTTCCAGCCCCTTATTCTAGAGCTGAAAAGTCCAAACAACATTTTCCTATTTAAGATTCTGATATATTTCTCCTAAACTTGAAATTTTTAAGAATTTAGCTGTACCAAATGAAGCCTATTTGACATTTGTCTTTACAAGCAACAATGTATTTTTTAAAACCACAATTCCACATGAAGCTTCCTCTTTGTTTTTTCATTACTATAACCATAACATTTTGCAACACTTTCCGCAGGTAAATTGTTTAATAATTACAGGATAACTTTCAGTTTTGATTTTAACCAACTGAATTAAATGGTTTACACTGATTTGGGAGTGCATTTTTCTGCTCATTAGTTTACATTAAATACTGGATTTCCAAAGCTTGCATCTGTAACTTCTGTATAGTTTTTAATGGGAATCAGGGAGGGAAAAATTGCCAACGGCTTGGGGGAAAAAAACACCACTATAACAAAAAACCTACTATAAATGGAAAGAAATGACAGTATGCCATATGCAAGAACTCAGTACCTGTATGAGTGAGGCAGCAGCTGGAATCTGACGGTTGAAATGCTTCTGTCTTTGTTTTTGTTGTACCTTTAGGGCAAAGCCTGAACCGAGAATTCCCTGTGGAAAGAAAAAAAATAATAATTTTTTTTTAATTTTTTTTTTTTTTTTTGGTAAGAGTGGAGGGAAAGAGCCACACATAAAAATGCCAGATTATGTTGTGTTAATAAACTTCTATTCAGCATCATAAAACCCAACTAATTATTTAGAGGAAATGACTTAATACAGTGAAATTTTTAGTCTCGGTTATTACTTGCTGAGGCCAACTGTGAATGCTATCATGCCCTGATGCAAAGCCTGCTGGACTCAGACCCAAAAAAGGAAACAGAAATGACATTTCATACCCTCTAAAAGTCTCACAACGGCTTGCGTAGGGGAATAGGGGAAAAAAACCAACCTGATGGGCTTAACTACATTTTTATGAGAAATAAAGCTTTGGCAGGGCATGATGTAAGCCACTAGACCTTTTAACTGTGGTATGGTAATTTCTATGTCCATATATCCATATATATCCATGTGAGGAAAAAGAATAAAGAAGAGAAAAAGACATATTTCAAAGTGGTCAACTGAGTTGAACACAAAGCCACCTAATTCACTCTTAGGAACAAAGACTAATGGCACTGGATGGTGTGAAACCCAAACTAGACTCCAAATGTAGTATAGATATGAAATCCAAATTTGAGTAAAGAGCAAAGCCATTTATGTGGTCATTTGCACAGGTATATGCATATTTAAGACAAGTTTTACTAACAGGTAAAAATGAAATCCTTTATAAATCAACTTACATGATTACACCTACTCAAGGAAAGCACAATACTTTTTCTACATTTAGAATGCATCAGAGCAGCCAGGGATCTTGGCTCAACCTCTAAGAACTGTATTAATCATTAAATATTTTGAAGGGAACATGAAATGCCCTTCCTATTCTGTTCATTTAGTAAAGATCAAAGAGATGATGATGCTCAAACACCACATATTTGGGAAGTGAGGGATCATTGCCAGATCCAGAACCAACACCAGCTGCATTTAGCCACTACAATCACTTTTGACTGTGATCTCAGCCAGATCCTCTTACTTAAAACACCAACAAGAAAGCCTGCAATAGAGCTTCAAACCCCGAATTCCCCCTTGGGCCAACCCACAGAAACAACTTCACACAGTGAGGAAAATCCCACTAATAAAGGGGTGATTGGTGTTGTTCTACTTCAACAAAGACGAGGGAAATCTGACAGGTAAACATAAAACATGGCTGTGAAGGCATGGTTGCTACACAATCATTTATAAAACATTTTTGAGGCATTTTAGACCAATTTTAAAAAACTAACCAACCAAAACAAAACCCAAATAAAATACCCCACCACCAACACTCCTCAGTCAAAAAAGTAGGTTTTGGCATTTTCCATACCGATCATTTCACTTATCTGATTTCTTTTCTAAAATAAAAGTGGAAGAGATTAGAATGTGGAGGGGGGGAAGCATATGCTCTAAAGGCAAACTGAGGCTGGAGAATAAAAAAAACTTAATTATTCTTCTCTGTAAAAGATTATTACCTTTAATATTATTAGGCAATTAATTTTAAAAGGTCACTGGAGTTTTGGTAGCTACTATTTCATGCTGTGAAGAACTTTTGTGGTACTGGCATAAAAGTATTATCTATTCTGTACCATCCCCACCACTTCTTCATTAGAACTACACAAACATCTGCTAACACCACTGCTTGTGTCCCTGAACTGAAAAAATAAACATGTAAACAGAATGCTTCAGGTGGCACAAACATTTTAACAGCACAAGTCAGGAGTATTGCTAAATTTGTGGAAAACATACTCTTAGCTACACCTGGCACTGAATATTTGGTTTTTCAAACTGCAATCCAAGTTTTGCTGATTTTGAATTTACCCTTAGTACTCAAGGGTTTCTTGTTTGAAAGCACTCAGGAACCTGTTTTCAGTGCAAACAAAGTGCCATAACAGCTTTAAAAGGTCAGTTCTAGGTCACTTTGGAAAACAGCTCTTTTGCCAAGAACATGAATAATTTTGTGAAGAGCTCCATCGGTGTCTCTGGCTGCTGATTGCTGTCCTTCTGCCAGTGACATATTTTTGGAAGCTTTTCTAGATGTAGAATGCACATGAGAATTCTCCAGGTCACCTTGGACTTAATCAGTTGAGCAAACTATGAGTGAATGCCTTTAAAAAACCAAAACATCACTAAGTCATCACTAAGAAGTAATTGGAAATAATTCTCTTTACACTTCTGAGATAGGCTGGGAAAATTACATGGAATTAAACATTTCTTCCTCAAATACAAATCCTTCTCAAATCTAGTGCTGCATACAAAAAACACTGCATTTTTATTTAGCTACTTCTAGAAGCTCTTTTTTTTTACAAGCTACATAAATTTCAGCTACAATATAGAAGCTTACACAAAACCAGGTTAAACGAAAGTTTAAAGAATCAATAACAGAAGTTCCCTCTGATAACTAATGAATCAAATTGTCACAAAAGTACACGATAACCTACCGCAGGCAGTGCAAAAAATGAGATGGCAAACACTGAAAAACAGGATGCAATTGTCTTTCCTATCCAGGTCTGTGGCACTTTATCTCCATAGCCAATAGTTGTAACAGTCACCTGAAAAGAGAAATAAAGAGGGCATTACAGCAAGTACTAACAAGGTGCTTTGGGCTTGTTGCTCTCTCTCCCTTTTTTATTTGTTTCAAAGGAGCATTAGCTGCATTCCTAACTCTCCCGCTGCCAGCCCGTGTGACACTAATGAAGGTTAAATCTTCCCTCCAGGTTTGCTTCCCCACCTAATACTGAATGGAAAGACATACAGGAAACTGAATTACAACAAAACACACGTTTAAAATCTTGCAAAGTAAAACCAATCAATTTAAGTATTCATGGCTGAGGCAACTGGAAGTTCCTGAGATACGGGTTGCCTATCCATGTCACACACTTTCCTTAGGGAAAGGCTGCCAGCAGTTTGAGCTGGCGATGTGGTTGATGGGCTGGAGATGTTTGCTGAGAACACTGCACGGAAAGAGCACACACAAACTGCAACCAGGCACTGCAATGCAGCCAGGCATGAGACACTCTAGAGATAACACTGGTATAAATAGCAAGAGAGGCTGAACATTTCCCATGTAGTAAAGACCCTGAAAACAGTCTAATGAATCACCAATCCATATAAAACACTGAGAGCAGGAACAGATAAATTAAAGCATGCATGCAGGAAACATCTGTTGAGTTTGCCTTTCGAACCCTGAAGTAAAGATTACCACCACAGTGATGTAGCATAACAAGGCTTAAAAAGTCATCATTTGCATGAGCTCAGGGAAAGAACATATTTGTTTGAAGCAGAAGGATACATCTGGCATCTGAGACCAATTTAAATTCACCTATGTCACCAGCTATTTCTGAATTTGTAAATTAGAGATATTTTTATCTGTGACTTCGAGGCAGGCTAACCAAATCAGAGCATGGCAAACCACATGGAGCCCTCAAGCAGCTGAGACACAGCCCAATTGTTGGCTGGTCAGACTTTCTTCTGACCCTGTGGGCTCAGGGGGGGACTCAGATGTTGGTCCCACAGTCACACAAACACAGGCCATCCTCACTTTGTCCTGAACTTGCCCACCTGTGTGCAAATCAAACACAAACAGAAGGGGCAGCTTGAGGTGCTGATGCTCATTGCAAGTTTCTTGCCGGTCGCTGACACTCAAAACATCCAAGTATTAATTTTTAATACAAGTTTTTAAAACATGGCCTTCTTCCAAAACTGTTTCATACCCCACAGAAGCATTGTAAGGGTTAGTTAACTACCCAAGCACCTTTGCCTGTATTCCTGAAATTGCTATTAAAATTCTACCTTAATTCAGGACTTGATAAGGGATGGAAGTGTGATGTTATCTCCTTACCAACATAGGAGGGTGGCTTGAAAAAAAAATCCTAAAAGCTAATTACAATTACACTTTCAAAAATATGGAATAAAAAAAGGAAATATAATGATGGGGAAAGTTATGGTCTCCAATGCCTTTTTACAGAGAAGATTGAGAGAAAATAGTGGTTTATGCTTCTGTTTTTGAAAAAAAATTATAAATCCTTGTAAGAGAAAAATGTTATCAACTATTTTGTATTACAGCTTTAAAATCATGCTGAAATACACACATTAACTAAAAATGGGAAAAGAAATAGGTGCTCCTGAGCTGATTGAAGTATAACTGAAGAAGAATTCATACACATCTAGGTATTTGTCTCCCCTTTCCCACCACATCCCTGTCCCTTCCTTCTGAATTGGTTTATATGATTCATCAGTAACACAAAAAAAAAAAAGTATTTCCTGTGATGGAAGTAGGAGAATTTTTTTTTTAAACATTTTGGAAATTGGGCTGCAAATCAAAGTCTGAAGTTAACTTTTTCCTCTGCCCTCATAACTCTAAACCATCTACAAATGCATTGTATTCTGAAATTGCATTTTCTTTTTTCTCCCAAAATATATGCTGTTGAAATATTACATGCCAAGTTTCTGCCCTAAGTCATGTTTTACAGCTGGATTAAAACTCCCTAAAGAGCACAATACTAATTTTACAGTTGTAAAAGAGGATATTATAATGGAAATACTGACTCAACTTCTACTCTAGCATAGTAAGCATGTTAGCATAATGAAATTAAATTAATACAAGAGCTCACACATTGAATTTCATTGAAAAGTCTGTAAAACAATTGCTTTAATTAGGAACAAAATCATATTCATCCACTGACTATTTTAGAACTTTGATCTGATGAATATCACCCCAGATTTAGGCATTAAGAGTAATGTTGTTCCTATTACATATGAATCAAAAGTCTGAAGGGGGGAATATGAAGAAAAAACCCACCCAGAAAGAAGAAATAGTAATTTTCATCAGCACTGAGTAGGGAAAGTATTTTATTTTAGGCTATACCAGGCTAAAGTGAGCACAGGAAACAAATCAGTTAAGTAAGGATGTTCTGTCTATTAAATCCTTGCTGTGTACCTGGGAAAATCTGGATAGAAAACACCTCTAAAATGCAAGAATCTCTAGATGTAACACTATCTACATATGTGCTTTGCAAGTAACAATCTTAAAAGGTTTGTTCACATCTACCCCGTAAGAGTTCACTGCATGAGAACAAAATGCAGTTGGAACCACCATGGAGTTAAAGCTCAGAGATGAGAAGGCAGCTGCAAAAGGAAGGGATGAATTGCAAAAAGCATTTAAAAATATCTTCATCTTTCATCATCTTCATCTCCCTGCTCCAACAATTCCTGAACTAAACAACTCACCCACAAAAAATCCAAACACATAATCCCCAAAATCAGATTTTTTTTTTAAAAAAAAGGACGTCACAAGTGTATAGCTGGCACAATTGACTTGTAAACCACACAGAAACTAAAAATGACATGATCCCTTCTGTCAAACATTGAAGTCAGTGTGCAGTTTGTTCTCTACAGCCTTTTTAATAGAGAAGAGGGGGAAAGGGCTTCTGCATAATACAAGATCCATGAGATCACTTTTCATGAAGCTATTTTTTAATTTTTATGTCCAAATATTTTATAAATTAAGCCAAATTACTTTTAATTTAGTAGAAGTTTTATGCATGTGCAGATTTGAGTGAAATTTCCTTTAACTTTTCAGCAAATTTTCCCTGAACTTTGATTTTCAATTTACATTTAGCAAATACTCATGGACTTTACTAAACAGGACATTGTTTTGTGTATGCTTAGGAGTAAGCAAACTTGTAAATTCTTTGTTGAATTTTGTCTTTAGTAAAAAAGCCTATCTTCTATATTGTAATAATGAAAGGAACAAGAAATCCTCAAGCAAAGCTGTAATTTGCAGAAAACTGCTTGCTTTAATTCAAAGGAAAAGGCACAGAGAAATACCCATGTGTGGGTATATTCAATAACTGCTTTTGGAAATAGTGTTCACGATCAAAGAGACGGTTAGCACAGTTTTTCTGAGGCATGTTTGTCCCAAAGTGAAGGCTGGAAATTGTGTGTTTATTCAGTGGATATCAAAAGCAGAGCTCCTCTCAGTTGCTCTAAGATGGGATTGAAGTGCTGAAGGAGAGAGGGAGGGGGAGAAAAAACAACAACAACAAAACAAAAACCCACAAACAAACACTAAGACCCACAAAACCCCCAGAGACATTGAGCAGGTAATGCTTTCTGAAGGAATCTCTGACAGATTAAATGAGAATATTCATCCTAATTTTTTTAAGTGTCTGGTTTTTAAATTTTATTTTTAATATTTTCCTGGTTCATTGGTCTTGAATCTATATAAGGTCTTTAAAACTGTCGGTCTGGACATGACAGACAATATATGCAGACTAATTTTGAATACTGGCACTGGAGAACTGAAAGATGCACCACACTGCATTTATTTTTCTTGCTAACACCAACCCTGTTTTTGAAGGATGTACAGATATCCTGCCAGTGGCAGAATTTATACAGCTTGCACTGCATTCATAAGCAGCAATAATACAGACAACTCTTTATGCCATAAGATAACCTTAGGTTTCTTCAAGAAGTCCATAACTGGCATGGCAAACTGCTACAGCCCAGAGTTCTCAAGGAAATTCAAATAAAGCCCAGGAGGCCAATTTACATATGAAAATGGAAAAGCAATACAGACTTATAAATAACAACAATGACAATGAAGAACATTTAATTACAAGTTATGCACCCTAGGGGTGTGCCTACAGGCAGCAAAGCACAGCAATATGAAAGTACCCAACTCCAGATGCAGTTTAGTTGTGGTAGCACAGACCTTTCATATGGTTTACTTCAGCAATATTACATATTCTGTTACTGCTGCCCAAAGGATTTGTTTAGCAGTGCACACACAGACTGAGATAACAAAAAAGCACGGTGCTGGAGAGTGAGATAAGGGGTGTGAAAACACTGTCAAGGACTTTTTGAAGCATTCTCTACTATGTCAGGTAAGTGCACTTTCAGAGAAGAGAGATCACTTATTCATGATGGTGGCTGAGACAGGAGCTGTGAATTATCCTCTTCAGCAGGGTCAGGTTTTCACTGACCAGAATTTGTGTTGTTTAAACAATCTAAAAACTTGCTTTCAAGATCTATCACTTGAGGAGGTTCTTTTTATCAGTTTGAGACCTTTATTAGGAAGAATCCTTGTGACTTCCCAGCTATTCTTCGAATCATAGAATGGTTGGAAGAAACCTTAAAGACCACTGAATTCCAACCCCCTGCCATGGGCAGGGACACCTTTCACTAGACCACATTGCTCAGAGCCCCATCCAACCTGGCCTTAAACACTTCCAGGGATGGGGCAGCCACAATTTCTGTGGGCTAACTTCTCTGTCCTAACTTTATGGGGTTTTTTTCCCTAGCAGAAAGAATGAAAATTATTACACTATCAAGAAGTCAGAAATAGATGGACCTGAATCCATCTCAGTTTTGTTCTGCTAAATCTTCTTAGCAGTTAGTGGAAATGTGTTAGAGCAAGGAGACCTAATTCTACTTTTAATATTAAAGAAATTACATTATGTGTTCATTGAATGCTGTTTCACACTTCATGCGCCAGGCTACGACACAATAGAAGCTATAATAGAGGAAAAAATATTATCATAATTAAATGTATTGATTAAATAAGTTTATTGTAATTACCAAGGCAAAATAACTGGCACGCCTATTAATGGAACAATAATTCCCTGAAAGGAGAATATTTCAATATCCTGACAGATCGTGTTGCTTCTATGGGAGGTTTGACTGTATTTTCAGTAAGCCAATCTGGTCTTTCACATACTCAGTTTTTAATGGCAACGCCAATGACAGCATGTGCTTTTAAATGCAGCTACATCTGCCACTGTTAATTACTGAGTCATCTGACCAATTTAGTGGAAAATAAAAATGCCATAATGACATGGAAGCATTGAAAAAAGCTACTTGACAGAAAGCCACTTTCTTGTGCTACACAGTAAGTCTTCTGGTCCTGAGAAAGCCTGTATTTAACCATGGCAGACAGCAAGAAGAAAGAATTCTACAGCAGATCACAGCAGCAAAACAATACAACAAAACAAAACCTGTTGTATTCAAAAAGGGCTACATATGCATTTCAGGACCAGCAGACCTGCAGTAGATTTGCTCACCAATGGCTCTTTCCTTCCTGAAACAGCAAGTGATGGTTTGAAAAGAGAAGACTATATAAGCACACACATGCAGAGGTTTATTAAAAATATTTCTTAATATATACTCTTAAATATGTATATATATTTTATTATTAAAATGGTGGTGTTAGTCCTTTCACTCCTATACAGAAGATTTACTAGTTAGTATTATTTTTAACCAAAAAAAAGGGAAACAATGCCTATTTAAAAAGCAGCAAAGAAAAAGCTCTAGATCAGCACATTTTGAAAGTGCAAGTATGTTATCTCTGCATTTCAAAGATCTGCAGCACTTACTGATGACAGTTGGTTTGATTAAGCTAATAGAATTAAAGCAGATTTAAAAAGTCATTGCTTGAATGCTAATGACACGGAAAAATAGCTTTTAAAAAGTACTTTTCTTTGAACTGCAACAGGAAACAGTAATGAGAACAATTACAGATGGGAAATCCCAGAACAAAATTGCCAGCCTAGTATTTGTATATCATGTGAGAACTGAATAGTTACTAACAGAAGCAACACAATTAAAATGTTTATGAAAATACAATCCCAGAATAGAGCTGCCACACCAGTAAGTGCATGTAATAAACAAAGAGACACTGTCAGTAGGATACCAGTAAAGGAGAACTTTACTACCAGAACTAAAGATACATCTACACCAAAGATGTGGCAGCACCTTAGAAAAAGCTGAGAAATCTCTAAACAAGATGGTTACAATATAGCACAGACAAATGCTGTGTAAAGACGCTAAGCGACTCCCAAAGCAGTACAACCACCTTAGAAGTGTCCTGTGCCTGGATTTCCTATCTATCTGAGATACTTCTTGCTCCAGAATTAGTCCATTCTGAATAAACTGGAAATTGCAGTCACGCGTCGAACTGCAAAACACAGATAACTGTTTTAAGGGAAAAAACCCAAGCCAACAAAAAGATGGACAAAGAAAACAAACCACCACCTTCTCAAAAACCTAGCCCTGATTTAGCAAGACTCTTAACATCTGAGACAGTTGAACACTACCATGACAAAGGTAGCAAGCAATAATCACAGTACCAGTAGGGAAGATACAATAAAGAAATAGAACATGTCTTTCTATATTTTTTTAATGTAATGTGATCACTTTAGATCATATAACACTGTAAACACCACATAATATGACTGACCTTCTGTAGTATTTTTGTAGTGTCATGGAATTACAAAAGCAGAAAGCATATTGAAGCAGTAAGAAGCTCTTTCAGAGTGCTTTTCTTATTCTATGCTTGCTTGAGTTTTACTCCTTATTGGACAGTGTTAAACATGTAAAATTGCTATACTTACTACTCCCCACCACAGGGCATCTGCATAGCTGCCAAACTCTGTTTCTCCAGAATCATTTACAGCATCTTTCTCGGCCAGGTACACAAAATAAGAGGAAAAAATCAGGCCCAGAAATCCAATGTAGAGTGTAGTTATCAGTTCCTGCAAAGAGAATCAAATAATGGCATTATGATCTCATTGAGACACTTAAATTTCCTAACACTAAAAGGTTATAAAGGATAACTGGAAGAGAAAAATGCAATTTCAGCAATTAAAAATATTGAAACTGAGTGTTGGCTATGCAAATTAACAAAAATCCACTGAGATCCACAGACAACACAGAGTCAAAACAACCTCGTCACACAGGACTCGTTAACCTTCTGGCCACCAAAAAGTAGTTGAGTAACTTTTTCAAACAGTGCCAGATTCAAAACAACTCTGGAATTTAAATACATATTTTAGGAAATATTAGGACTGGTTTTCAGAAGTCTCATTTTCTGTTGTTGAGTACACCTACAAGTCAAAATTTGCCAAAGTGGCAGTGAACATAAGACAGAACAACCACACTCTGGTTACAATAAATTACTACCTGCCTCCACACTAAATATAAGTGATAGCAGCAGCAGGGCTGAATGCATGCTGTTCTTAATATAAAAGCTTTGGCTTTTATCAGCTGTGCCATTCCTGAGAGTGCCCAAACTCACCTGTCTGTGTATGAACACCACTGATCCCAGCAGCCTCCAGGTACCGCCCTGACGGTCAACGTGCAGCATCCGTAAAATCTGCAGGAAACGGATGCCCCTGGAACACGATTTTCAAATTAATGAAGAGACCAAACACACAAGAGAAGGAACAGGGGTGGAAAAAGGAACTCTTGACTTCCAAAGGATCATTTTAAGAGACACAGAGTATTTTATGTTAGACTTAGTAGCCTGTGTCTTTTCACTCCACTCACCGATCTTTCTTCTTGTTATGAAGATAGTCTGGTGAGACTGTCCAAGGGAAGAACTGATCTTTGTACACGTGGCTAGTAGGGACAACTCAAGAATTCAGGAATTTTGGACACCAACTGTAAATGCTCTGGAAATCATTCATCAACTCACATTTGATGTGCTCACCAGGATGGAAAACAAAATACGGAACCAGCTAACTGAAGATCTGATTTCCTTATCTTTGAGGAATTTCATAGGCAATTTGAACCAGACAGTCCAATAATATTTTAAAATATTCTTTTTATGGGAATCCCTGCAATCCTGGAGCATGGCTGCAGCTAGTGGGAATAGCAAAGCACACAGCCACCCATTCATCCAAGAAAACCAAGGGATGTGACCTTCCTGAGCACAAAGTGGATTCAGTCCATCAGGAATTCACAACCGCAGACATTTCATAAAGAGGCATCTTGAAGATGTCAGAGATATGAAGCATCAAAGAGCTGCTATAAAACTGAACTAAGAAACTAAACCAGGATTTGGGTAGAACCCACCTAGCTGGGGAAAGGGGGAAGCAGAATGAGTTTCTGTATCCTCACTAACCATAAAAGTGTTATAACGAAATTTTATCTTCCCTACACTATATAGGATCACCAATACATGATCAGTCATTTGCTCTATTACATGACACTGGGCAGTGACATATTTTGTCCTGCAAGAATTGAAACAGGCAATTTTTAAAAAAAAGAAAGTCAATTTAAAAAGAAGAAAAGCCACCTTGCTCAGACAGCACTGCTTCCTTTTATTGCATATAATTAATTACCTGATAGCAGAGGTTGCAAAGACTTGACCGTTAGAGCCCACACAAAGAACTATCATGGAAGCAACAACTACAATTAAATCTGGAAAATAAAAGTCAATTGAAGAAAATTAATTAGCAGCATCTTGCAATACTTCTGCAAGAATACAAGAACCAAAAACCATATTACTTTAACAAGCTGAACAGTCATTCCTACTTAATATTTTTGTTTATATATCAAGAGATCTCAATTATGGAATGTAAAACAAAAAACCATCCTGAGACATCAAGGAAAAGTTGTGCTGAGATGGGTCCAAGCTGGCCATACTGTAGATGAATGAGGAGTTGCTATCTATCAAGCAGCCTGTAATCCTTATTAGCTTTAACCCAGGAGGAATTTCAGCAGTTTCCATCTATTCTCTCATCTCCAATTCTTATTTTTTCTTCCGTGCTTAGACAGAATTTTAATTGACAGAGACTTTGAGGTTTATTTCATATACAAGAAAATTGCCTTGCTATCATTTCATCTGTTCAGGTCTAAAAGGGAGAGAAAATTGGAATTATGGTATGAGTCTAATTCAGTTTAAGTCAGTCAGTACTATACTCTAAATCTGTGTGCCTCAGGCCTAGTAAAGTTTGGAAAGGAACTCTGTATTTTGGAGAATTAAATAGTTCTCGATCTGTATCTGGGACAGTGGAACTGCATTTTGCTTTCCAAACTGAACTAATCTGGATCATGTTTCACAGTGCTTAGTGCTCTAGCACTCAAGAGAAATGGATCGTGGCCAGAGGGCAAAGATGCAGTCAAAATCTTTTTATAGCTGCAGTCACACCTGAGATGCAGTTGCTATTTACATATATATAAAAAAATATATATATATTTAAATATATATATATGTATACACTCACACACAATATATACATACATGGATGGATGCACAGAAGAGCTAAATCAAATTTATAACCATAAAAATACCCAGGTACAAAATATTGCAATTTACATTCAGCAAAACCGCAGATAGTTTATGGAAACCTATGTCCTGTACTCAACAACATATAATGTTTCTAAGTAGTGGAAAATGTCACGGAACAAGAATTACTATTCTTCCATAAAAATACTCCTCTTCCAATGTCTGATTTATTTAGTGCATATATATTTCAAGTATTTAAGTACAGGTGAAGGGTCTTTACACTGTTCTTTCAATGCTGGCGAAGAAAATGCAGATTGATTTTGGATTATGTTTCTTTTGGTGAAACTGTTAAATTAATGACAAGCATTCTAAAAAAACCAATGATTAGTGAAATATATGGAATATTTGGATGCAATTTCCAATAACCCTTAAGTCATTTTAGGAAGCCAATTGAATCCCAAGGGAATTGAGGTGTCCAGCTCCAAATGCATCACTGAAAACCATATTTTAATTTGACTGATACACAAAGCAATTACAGTGCATCTATTGCACTCTACCATGTGACACACAACTCAATTAGAGGGCAAAATAAACTCCTAATAAACAAGTCATGTGGCTGCTAAGGGGAGAAAAAAAGACTGTTCAGTATATTTGAAAAAAATATATTTGCAGCTCTTGTACAGTGTCTGGGATCCTCAGGTCACAGGAGACAGGACTACAGCCAAGACTTATTCCTGGCAGAGCTTAAGATCACTTCTGAAAAGAAAACACTCTGCTCTTCTGGAAAAACAAACCAAGCTACATTTGTTCTCAAATGACAGTGCCATGAGTTCCTGAAAGGAAATTCAGCTCTACATTCAGACTAATGACAAGAGCTCTCACTCTAACTTGGCTTCAACTGCTGCAGAAATTCGACTTCTAAAAGCCTTTAGGGCAAGTTTTACTCATTGTTTACAACTACTTTGCAACTTTTGCAAGCTTTGCATACTCACCAATGATTGAAATAGGCTTCCTAGCAAAACGAAGCCTTCCCCATATTCCAACGTATTTACTGCGGCATCCTGCTGACCATAGCCGAACCACATATTCTGTTCCAAAGAATACCACTAATACAATTTCCTAAAAGAAACATATGGGGAACTGGGTTAATTTTCTATTCCATATATGTCTTTCATCTCTTTTCAGAATGTACCAGAAAGCAATAAATAAAATGTAAAATTAGGAAGGTGACAAATATATCAACTATATCAAAAATTATCTGATGTAAAATGGAAAACCCTGTAAGAGCAGAGAAAGACATTTTTAGGAGGAAAATGAAATACTTTGATTGCATGCAATTTGGCTTGTCTACACATACTAAAACTGAAAACCATTCTGCAGAATTCACTTGGTCTAATTCAAACAAAAGGTTTCCTGACTGAGCCAAAGCAAACAAGCAGAGTCTCTATTTAGAAGATGAACATTTTGCTAGTTTATTTCATTTTGAGGTGTGCTTCATGTACCATCTACCAGATCAGCTTAACTTCCTCCTTCTTTATACTTTTTCAGTCTTCCTTTAAGGTCACATGGATTGAAAAAAGGTTTTTAGTATCCATCACCAATACATCAGTTTCCAGGTACACTGAAGACAAACTGAGCTCTTTAACACAGCTTTCCCATCCTCTTGTCAGCAGTTAGGGACCTCGGTAGAAACAGACACCTAGTCCTGCAGCACTGCTGGCACCAAGCTACTTCGAAATTACTCACCTATACTAAGGCATGACTTTGGAAATGCCTCCAAGGTGACAGATGCCAAAGACACCTGATATTCCTGCTAATTGGACAGAGGTACAGTTAGGTCCTATTTGGAACATCAGTGTGCAGATAAACCTTGGGCTTTCCAGAGAGTAGATAAGCATGGCATACCCAGCATAGTTTCCTTGGGTATCAGGGAGCTGCAATGCTCCCTTATTGGCCAACTCAATTAATAAATGGCCACTTTTCTGTCAGAGCCAACAACAGAATCTACTCATTGAAATGGTAAGAGTGGCTTGTCACTGAAAACACACAAGACATGGCATAAAGTAAGAGTGCAGCTGAGAAACCAGTCTCAACATGTCACAGTTATACAGGTTAGTGCAGATTAAGAGAATGAGCTCCTTATTTCAAAGTGTAATTTCACATAAAGAGCAACTGCAGAGAACACAATGTGCTGTTGAACATTCTATCCAGCCCTCTCACATGTCCGCAGGGTTCACTGCTGTTTTGCATAACAAACTGGCAAATGGGACTCAAGATGGTACCTATGATTATTTTCTTAATTGACTGAAATAGCCAGGACACAGCCCTAGTTTAGTCAAGACGAATGGGAGTCATTATCACCTTCAAAAATGCATGAGACATTGCCCTGAATACTGAGCAAAATAATATGGCTGTATACAGTAAAAATAATGGGGGAAAAGTTAGACGCCAGTTGACTCTGCTATAACATTTTTGTAGCTCTAAAACATCTTGATGGCACAAAAAACCTGTTTATCTCAGGACAAGAAAGTGTCCTGAGTTGAAGTTCAAGTCTGTGACATTTCTAGCCAAGCTGGTAGAATATGAGCCAGGGCCCTTTCCCTTAATTTTGATGTCTCATAACCTATGCAAGATGTCAGATGCAGTAGACCAGCTAGCACAATTGTTTACAGTCACTTGTACTCAAGATAGATTTTTAAGATAAAATAGAACTATCAAGAGCATTGGTTGTAATAAACAGGACCTTCAATCCAGTCAAGAATCTCTTCTAGAGCTTCCTTCTGAAAGGATCCACCAGAACCCTCCACCTTTTTTTTTTTTTAACTTTAAAATTGAAGTATTGTTAAATATTTTCCAATAAGTTAAAGACATAATAAATATCAGAAGTTGAAAGAAACAGCAGCAGCACCAGATGCTTTAAGGAAAGCCTGTGTCTTATGTCAGAAGCTTCAAATGCAATGAAACTCTCCCTTTGTCCAGAGTCTAATGTCACTTATGAACCAAAACTGAATGGGAAAACTATGAGCTCTTTTTGACATGAGGTCCTGTGGATTTGTTTCAGAAATTAGAGCACCAGAGGAAATGTTCTCTGATCAGGTGACTGTATTCCTTTCACAGAGCCAGTCAATAAACCCTATATCCAAATGCTCTTCCTTATGCAGAGGAAGAGTACTCGGATATTGGAGTTACACTTGGTTATTAGGGTTTATTGACTGTACTAAGAGGACTAGTACATTTCCCTTCATCGCTACCATGGAGGAAATTCCCTTTAGAAAAGGCAATCCCAATCACACAGGAAGCAAAAACTGTCTTTCATTCTTAATAGCTCATCTGAGGAAGGGATATATGGTTTCACACCATGTGTGATAGCACAGATAATACCATTCAGATATACCCAAAAGCAATTACTAAAAGCGAAAGAAGGAAAAAAAAAAAGGAAGGTAGGAAGAGAAAGCCCGGATTGTGCTTTAAAGGAGCGAGCGCTCCCCAGGCAGAGAATTTGCATGGGAGCTGTGTGCCTATGTTTCCTAAAGCCCTCCATGGTTCATTGGCTCACAGGCACACCGGCAAGTATGCAAATGGGGGCTGTGCCAAAGACAATGCGACAGACACGCACTCAATGGTTACTGTCACCCAGCCCTTTGCGTGACACGCAGACAAGCTCAGGGAACATTGATTGTCCTATAGACTCCGCTGACTGGAGGGAGCGACCAGTCGGCTTACACCAAGACACATTTTTCACTCCTGACGTTTTGATAAAGGCTTATTGACCTAAATGAGACCCAAGTTATTCAGGGAACATCGGGGGTGAAAGTGCACAAGCTGTTCTTCATGGTCATACACAAAAACGCCAGGTATCCATTAGCAACTGGCAAATTCCCCCTCCCCTGCCCGTGGCTCTGTGACAGACAAAAGTGTTTTTAATATCTTGTGTTGCATAAATCTAATAAGTAGTCTCCTGGGGGTGGGGGAGGCTGATGAATTTCTGTCTGTGCGCGCTTATATTAGTGGCCAGAAACTCTTAGACAATTTTTAAAAAGTACATTAGTTATGTTCTCCTGAGCTACTAAAACACTCCCTGTACTTTTCTGATTACTAACTTAACATGAAATTTACACGTACTAGAAGAAAATAACTGCCTGAAAAACAGGAGTGAGCATGGGTATTAAAGCTCGGTCAAGAAGTTAGTTTTCTTGGTTAAAATTACATGCACTCAACTATTACACTGTGCAAGGACCCATTCAACCCAATTTAACTTAATAGTAATCTCCTTTCTACAAGGTGAAAACAGAAATACAACACCGAGATTGAAAACTGACATGGTAAAAGAGCCCTCTAATCATGTACATTCACACTATGAGCATACAGGTACTGTCTCAAGAGAAAATACTTTTTTTCCTTTAATTATTTATTTCTACATGGTACCCTGACTTCTGCCATCATTCCTGTTCAGCCCAGGTATTCATGCCTTCTCAGTCGCATAACCCCACACAGCCAAGTAAAACATGGCATAACTTAATCATCTGGTTACAGTGCAGCTCTCACCACCCAGTGAAGGAACTTAAGCAGGATCAATAAAAACACAGTTGCCTGACAAATATATCATGCTATCTGCTAGTACAGTTCATACCTCCAGATTTCCCAGAGTATTTCGCTAATAAATGCATTTTGAAAAGCCCTTCCTTTACTTCTTGATCCCCACTGGACTGAAAGACCTACAATCCTCTGATGGGAAACATCCAATACCTGCATTGTGAAATACAGTACAGTAGCAACTCCAAAAGAAATGACAGGGCCCTAAAACTTAATGATGTTAGCTTAAAAGATGTTTTTAAGATGTTTAACTTGGTGGGGGGAAAAAACACCAAAAAAAGGACAAAAAACTGATAATGACACTACAACAACAGTTATTTAACAGATACAGAAATTGTCTCTGGAGGCTAAAAATGCATCTGAGAATATAGATGCATTCTTATATAGAGAATATATTGCCTGAGGCTCTGCCTGTAGACCTCATAACTATAACTGGTCATGGAGCATCACAGACATTCAGGCAACCACTTCATGTGGGAGGGCTAGATAAGGTCATCTGAAATCTACCATGAACAAAATTGTCTTTACTCAGACTCTAGACCTTCTTCAATGCACTCCATAAATGTAAGGGAGGTAAAACACATGCTCTAGGAGGAAGGACGCAAAGCATACCATTATGTTATTCTGACTAGCTACGGAACACCCAAAACTGAAGACTACATACAGCTTGTTGCATCTCCCATGGAGGTGTCTGCCCTAAGAGGAAGGAGAGATGACAGGCACAGGAAAGCAAGAAGCATTGGTGAGGGGGACAGCTCTAAGACTTGTAAGTACACATTTTTTTGTACTGAAGAATTTCCTCCCATCTCAACATTTCACTGGGAACACAATTTTTACCCACATCTGCCATATCACAAGCTCTATTACATTACCCTCATAGGAGAGATAAATCACATTATTCCCACAATTCTATCAAGTCTAGCTTCAAGGATAATAAAGTTCCCACAGATTTCTTTAAACAATTAAATAATCCCTCATGTAGCTTATGCAGGATTGCATGCCAACAACCATTACTTCAGCTATAAGATTCCTGTGGCACTACTTGCACTGAAACCTATTTTTTAGCCAAGGCAATGGAATATTGCTGCTACAGAGAAGTGGAACCTCCTCACAGTCTCAGGCAGCAATAGAGGAGCAAGGACACTGCTACAAGCTTTTTTCAGAAGTCATGACAAGCAGGTCTCTGAAGGAGCCAAGAGAAGGGACAATAGATCTGCTGAGGTAAAGTGACAAACGGGACACTCGCCATCCGTCAAGGGATGTGGAGCTGGATTGGACAACAAACAGGCTAAGCATCTTAACAAGCAGGGATACAGCATCTCTCTACTCCTCAAACGTAAAAAAACAAAACAAAACAAAACAAAGAAAAAAAACAAAAACAAAACAAAACAAAGAAAAAAAACAAAAACAAAACAAAACAAAGAAAAAAAACAAAAACAAAAAAAAAAAAAAAGCAGGAGCATGTCTCTCATAAACAGCAATCACAGACTCTTAGAAAAGTTTGAGTTGGAATGAACCCTAAAGATCATCCAGCTCCAATCCCACTGCCATGGGCAGGGAACTTTCCTCTAGACCAGGCTGCTCAAAGTCCCATCCAGCCTGGCCTTGAACACTTCCAGGGATGGCAAATCCACAGCTTCTCTGGGCAACCTGTTCCAGTACCTCACTACCCTGACAGTAAAGAATTTATTCCTAATATCTGATCTAAACCTGTGCCTTTCAGTTTAAGGCCATTCCCCCGTGTCTCATCCTCTTGCAGAAAGTCCTCTCCAGGTTTCCTGTAGCCCCCTTTAGGTACTGGAAGGTGCTGTAAGGTCTTCCCAGAGCTCTCTCTTCTCCAGGCTGAACAATCCCAGCTCCAGGTCTTGTGCTCACAGAAGAGGTGCTGCAGCCCTCTGAGCCTCTTTGTTGCGTTTACACTGACAGAAGGGCAGTGCACCAAACCCAAACGCTACAGGCTGTGTGCTGATTCCGAGAGAGCTGGAGCCCACTTCTCAGCACGCTGTTCACCTGACACATCAGGGCTTGCAGAATGCTCCAGACAGCACTTCTGTACACCCCGAGCAGGGTATGCAAATTAACAGCAGCAAAGGCAACTGTTTCTGCTAATCTCACCCACTTTGTATAGAGAGGCCCCTCTTTGTTCTATTGAGAAAGGCAGGATTTTTTTCATGAAAGCGGTACTGTGCTTTCTAAGATACACAGAACCGCAAAATCAGATGGCCTAGGCAAGAACACAAAGACTCAGTAAAGTAAAAACCCCAACTTGATGAAGTACAAAGATCAAAAACAGAAAGACAAATATATATAAACACTTACTCATATTATAAACACTTACTGAGCAACAGCAAGTCTCAAAACAACTATTTAGGACTAGAGATTTTTCCCCAATTTAACCTCCTCACCATCAAAGACCTTGTAAATGACATCTTTTCAGAGGAAAACAAATAATGCTACGTTTTCTAAAAATCCTTAAAGACAACACGCTTGGTTGTTCCTTTCTTTCAAAAGACTAGTTTCATTTGCTAAAATTCTTTATCTAGCAAATTGGGCACCAAATGATTAAACGGGCTACAAAACACCAAAACCACTATATCAGTATTAGAGTTCCACCTTCAGAGGCCCATAATTAATCCCAAGTTACTGGACAACATTAAACTCCCTTATTATGTTTTGAATTAAGATGAAATAATGTTTCCATTAGTGTTCATGTTCTGAATAAAAGGGATGCTTACTAAGAGACAGAGCTAGAGCAGCTGATTGTGACAAAGCTTTTTTATTTTCCCTTAATCGATGCTGAGAGCACAGAACAACAGCACTGGGACCATTAAACAATACTTCAGGCCTGCAATTTTGGGTTGAAATTTTTCCAAAAGCTCCAAGCAACAAAATCCTACTGAATTTCAATAGGAGTCAGGCACCTAACTCCTTCAGGTGTATTTAAAAAGCCCTTAAAAAAAAAATTTAAAAAAAAAGAGCCGGATTTCTTTCTTTCTCTTCTCACTAGAGGTTTCAGCCAAACCCAAATGCTGGCAGCTGGAATTTTTCCACCAGCCCCAAAGGCCCCAGATGTCAGTGGTGTAACTCTGCACGTGAAGGCACGGGCTCGGAGCGCAGCTGCCTCTCCACACCGTCACCCCTGCACAAGTCTCTTCATAATGCAGTTGTCTCTAGCTTTTGAACATGGCTGCTGATGATACCCACCAGGAATTTGTAGACATGAATTAAGCTGGGCTTGCACATTTATTTTACAGAACTCATTTTCATGTGAAGCTCTCCCCCATCACAAAGTATGCTCTAGAAATAGACTTCAAACCCAAAGTAGTTGGCAAGAGAGAGAAAGTGTCAACATGCTAACCCTGATACAAAAATTATTAAAAATCCCTATTTCTTTCTATTTATTTCATGAACCTATTCAGGGCTTCATAAAAGTCTCTAGAAGGAATTCATTCAGGACCCTCTCTTTGAAAAATGCTCTGGCATCTACCCAGTGCAGCATATGCTTAATTTTATATCTTAATGAACTCAAAGGAACTATTCACCTACACTTCAGATGAAGCACACATAAACACAGTTCACAAATATGCAAACTCATTCATTAGTATATACAATATGCTAATATGAGCAGAAAGAACTGCTACAGACTATTAAAAAAAAAAACAGTGTAAGCCAAGCAATTCTGTATTTCTGTGTTACAGAGAACTGTCATAATAACACTATTTACACAGTGGCTACTTTCCTTGATCTGAGCATTTTCATTCCGTCAAGTATCTTGTTGCATGCTTTTTTATTAAATAACCTTTCTCACTCCTTTTTCAAAAAGCTACTTCATACCCACCATGCCCTACACCAAGCAGCTCGTAAGTCTTGCCTTTGCTCCACAGCCAACATGGAATTTATTGAGTGACCTCAGGAAAAGACTGTATGCCTGTTGTCTTCCAGCCACAAAGTACAGGGCAATAAAAGCCACTGTGACTCCCAGCAAAGCATATTTCCTTCATACCCTTAGATTATCACTTTACAACACTACTCCATTCTAAGAGAAAATAAATATTGCACAGCATCTCTTATCTGCAAGCAGAGTCACACAAAAGGAAGAATTTAGCCATGATCTGCCTAGCTTAACTTGCAGTAGCTCCACTTTGCACAGCTAAAAGGGAATGTAAGGGTAGATTAAGCAGAGTCACACAAAAGGAAGAATTTGGCCATGATCTAACTTAACTTGCAGTAGCTCCACTTTGCACAGCTAAAAGGGAATGTAAGGGTAGATGCCATTTTTGAGACACAATGGTCAAGTTCTGGTCACCTGCTATAAAAATTTGATAACAACAACACTTGAAATCTAGTGGTTTCAGATATTATGTACTTTTTTTGTTGTTTGAGGCCATATTGTGAGAGCATCCAGGAAGCATCAACACATTTTCAAACAGTAACAAGAAGGAGCATTGATAAAAACTATTTTTGTTCCAGTGGTTTTGAAAACCCACTACTCGCCACCCACATGAACCCTCCCAGACAAGAAGCACTGTGGATGGAAGTACAGCTGGATATGCACAGAGACATCACGAGGCCCCCACATCTAGATCCCATGAGCTAATTATTTATGGCCTATTTCAACAACTTGCTCCTGCAAAAGCAGATAACAGAGTATGCAGAAAAGGAGTTCTTTCTGATGAAGTTCTAACTTCTTAACTCTCTTGTGAAGGCAAAACATCTCCCCGAGGCCCAGTCCTCCTTCCAAGAAGTAAGTTATGGAATGGCCCTGTGTGCTAGCCTTGCTTCGGGATTCTCAGCTCTGCCCTTGCTCCCCTCCTGTATGTGGTTTTTGGTTTTTCTTTCTGGGATGTGATGTAATTTCCATAAGTAAGAAGACTGAGAGGTCACCAAAAGCAGGACATTAATTCTGTTTTCACTCATTATATCCTCTTCTTCTAGAAGTAGCATGTTTTCAGAATTCATCCTCCAAAACTAGGATTTCTGGCCTGAGAAATGAACAAGCTCTTCAATAAGAGTTTAAAAAGAAATAAATCTTAAGTGACTAACATTGGTTTCAACTTCCTCCAGATTTAAAAAAAAAAAAAAAAAAGGCAAAAAAGAAATCAATTTTTGTCTGGTCTGGCAGGACAAATCTCCAGTATAAAGACATCTAGTTCTGAAACAAAATCCTTTCACACACCTGGGTGACAGTCACTCAGTTACCAGTATCAGGCTCAGCTCTGATAAGGGTTCAAGTGCCATATTTCTGTTTGACATTCCCATAAACACAACCTGCTTTTGCCTCAACATACTTGAGCCCTCTCCCAAGCCTGCTCCAGGGAATACACATCATGCTCTTCCACACAGCTGCAAAAACAGTCACACACTAAACCTGCAGTCCAGGCACTTAATACTCCTCACAGGAAAACACATGTGCTAGTTTAAGCTAATAAAAACCCTCTCAGATGCCATATGTACACAGCCCATTCAGTCAGCATTTTACAGTTGCCTCTAAAATTTGTGAAGGAGGAGTGGAGAGTTATTTGGCATGCAAAATAAACGTAACTGAAGGCAACAAAGTCAGCATTTTCAGCTAAGTGGTAAATACATTTTGCAGGCTGAAGGCAAGTAGCTTCCTCCTGGTGCCAATTTCCTGCGCGCGTTCCAGCCGGCGAGCGCGGAACAGTTGTGGCTATCATTCAGCGCATCAGGATCAGAGCATTCCGAGAGGGGAACTTAATTTATACCAACCAAAGCACATGGCCAGCGCTGTGCAAACTCTCTCCAAAGCTTTGATAGCGTTCCAAAGAGACCAAACTAAACGCACATTTGCAAAATGAAGATAGAAGCCAGATCTCTCTGAAGTCGCGTACCCCATTAACCAAGCTACCGTTATGTGCAAAGACTTACATTTTTATATGAATTCATGTTTCTATCAGTTTGGGGTCCAACATAAACAAATGGTGCAGAGGCAGCTCTTTGCAGAATTCAAAGTTACTAAAGGAGAACTGCAGCTCTGTGAAACTCCACTCACTCACTATCGCCTTTCCTCTGCTCCCTTTACAAATAAAGGACAAGTGCACTATTCATTGCTGGAAGAAAAAATTCTTTAAAAAGCCATGGCCTTCTCAGCAGCAGCTGGTCTGAGCTTCAAGACATCAAATACCTCAGGAAGCTAATGGGCATTATATGGAATGAATTTTTAAGGAAACAAAACAAAACAAAAACAAACAAACCACCAAGCTGGTATTTGGCAAAATTCAGCAACACCGTACTCCAAAGCTCTTTGAAAGAGGAGGGACCTTGTAAAAGCAATGCCTTGGACACATCAAGAATAAACTCAAGACTCTGCATAATACCAAGCAAAAGTCATCCAAGCAGAAGAATCCCCCCAGCAGAGCAGTAGTTGAAGAGTTAAAAACAATTGTAACTTAAAGTAATGGGCACAGGGAGCATGATTTAGAGATAGATCATTGGGCAATGAAGGTCAGACTTAGAGTACACTTTAAAATACACATTATTAGAAGAACCAAAGCATTGGCTATGCATTATAAATGCATTAACACATCAGAACTACCCACTGGTAGCAGTAGAGCAGAACTTCATACTGTTGCACTCATTTTGCTAAAGCTAGAGGCATGGCTGCTCTTTATACTTCCAGGTAATTCCATTTAAAAAATTTTTTGAGGGATAGCAGAATTTACTAGGATCTTCTCTCTGATCTGAGATTTACTGTTGCTTAAATTAGTGATTAAAATAAACATATCTTTGTAAACCCTCGATTTTTTTGAGGGACAGCAGAATTTACTAGGATCTCTCTGATCTGAGATTTATTGTTGCTTAAATTAGTGATTAAAATAAACATATCTTTGTAAACCCTCATTTTCCAAAGAATTTTCCCCAGCAAGTGATGAAGGAAATGTCAGTCTTACTCCACAGTTAGATGAGTTCTGTCAATAATTATAAAGCTTTTCTTTTTTTGTGGTTAGTATGTTTTTAATGTCAAAAGGTCATCTATGGTTTTAGCCTACACTTTGTATCTCCTCTGCAGTTTTCAATGCTTACTCTTTCAAAAAGTTGATTTTCAGATGTCTGTCCTGCTTAAGCTTAGGCCTCAAGACCTTATTACATGTTAGATGTGATATCAACAAAAAAACCTTAAGCCTAATCTGGACACCAAAGGCCTTACTCACAAACCAAAGAGCCAAGATTACCACTGGAACCAAAAATGCTCATCCCACACAAAAATATATGTGTTCAGCAACAAGGGAACTAGTGGAAAATCACACTAGTAGCAGTTGTCTTACAGAAGCGAAGCAAGAGGTTATAGTAAAGAAAGGCGAGTCCTTGTTTTAAACATACCCAACCTCAATATTTACTAACTCACGATGCAAACCACCACTCCGTGTGAGTGGTAACTGAAACATGTGACATTCTTCACATCACGCCATTACTGAGAGGTGATAATGTTTTTTCCACTGTAAAAAAATCTTTTATAGCAATATTTTCTCAGTACACAAAATAAATGATTACAGGCAACGTTATTTTCTAAGACGAAGTGAGAGGAAAAAGAAGGGGCATCCTGATGTACAACCACCAAACACTGAATAGTGCATGTAAAGCTGTAACAGCTCTGCTAAAAATCACTTTAATGACAACCTTGTGTTTCCCCTTTCCCCAACACATAACACATTCACATTTAACTTTGTCAATTGCTAGTACTTGTTCAGGGTTTAATTCATAATAATTACATTACACTAGAAAGGGACTGCCTTGTGTGCAATGTGCATTTCCTCATCAGCTGGATGGCTAAAGGAAAGCTTCTAGATATGTAAAGTACTTCACAGCTGTGTCCCATAACTGGGTATTTGAATATTTATAAGCTATTGCACTTGGGATAGCAAAGCTGATGACAGGAGTGGATGTTTTTAGTAAGTCCAACAATAAAGCTTTCCTCATTAGAAATCTACCCTTAGCATGTTGTACCAGAGATTTCTCCTATCATGTACCATATTATTGTCCCAAATGGCACACTGATAGAGCCAGAAATGTTGTGCCTATTTAAACATCAAGCTTTACGGCGCTCTAAATGTGGTAGAAACTTTCTGGCAATCCTTTATATGGTTTCACATCCTTTGAGTAATAGTAATGGGTATTTCATGCTATGAAGTCACGGGCTATGTTCATCTTGGGTGCTAATTTACTCTGAAAAACACTAAGAAAGCTCTCCTTTTGAATTAATTCTCCTTTGTGAATTAATTTCAGGCTCATGGAACTGAATTAGATTAGTTTTTAGCTTCAAAACGACAGCAAACAATGGTGGTGGTAGAACGAGCAATCAGTTCTCAGAGCAACACCAAACAGTTACCACTCTGCAATTCCTCACACTGCTATGAGAAATCATCTTTGAATGTTTCTATGTTAAGTGTAAGATTAAACGTGGATTTATATTTTTTTAACATAGAGAACAGGGTGAATAAGCTTGGGGAAGGGGAATCTATTTCAAACTGGAGGTAATTGTGTACTAACTGACTACTGCACTGTTGTTTTCCACAGAAATTCCAGCCACATTGGCTTTAGCAGCAATTAAAGAGTACTTCTGGAATCCTTGACAACATTCAAGGAGTTCCTTTTAACTTCACTTCATGTTCTGTGGTTCTTTCTACTCTTTAAAACAGGGAAAGCAGGTTGGGTTTTTTTCAACCTTCAACTTGTTTTACTGTTAAAATAAATACAAAGATAATTCAGTCAGAACTCAGGCTCAAAGGAACCCCACTGAAGTATTTATTCCTCTTCAGGAGCTGAGAAGCTCTTCTTGTGCTCAGGTTGTCCTTCTTTACTGCTGCTCAGTACATTGTGCAACTCCGCCTGTGAGCCAACACAATCACAGGACCCAGTGATGAAAGAAGCTATTCAGAGTTTTGGCAGGAAGAATACTTCTGACATTTTGTTTTGGGATTAGACTTCAGTCTTGAGGCTTTAACACTAAGCTGCCCATGGTACGTACACAGATCTGATTTCTGACACCTCTTCACTCTCTAACAATTTATTTTTTTATTTAATTTTGATCCAAATCAACGGGATGACCACTGAAGAAAGCTGCAATCTGTAACAGACAAGCACAGTTGAACCCACCTGTTGAAAAGGGAAGATTACACCCTTACACCACTTATATCTGAGTACTGAGCCACATAATCAACAATTTATGCTTCCTGAAAGGAAAACACAGAACAAAACACCAGCATGTAGCCAGGCGTCAGAAATGCAATTGTACCATACTCCAAATGACGGCTAAACTCTCAAAAATCTCTGCAACCATATGTGATGTGTTTTCAAGCATGTTCATAACTATGAAACAATTATGCAAGCAACATTAATATTTATACTGATTAATGAAATTGGCATTAACTGCTGGGCTAGAAAGTGACCACATGGGGACTGCAAACTCTGAGTACTTGAACAAGGTAAAAATGCATCCCTTTTTCTCCAGTTAAGGGAGAGAAATAGGGATGTACAAAGAGAAATTATGTCAAATGCCCTAGGCACGTTGAGATGTAAGCAGCTATGATTTCAGGAGTACCTACACCCTTTTTCATGAAGGGACAGTATATATGACTATCTTATACTACCTAACTTAACTAAATAGCTAAAAGCTGCAAAAAACCCAGTCATCCTAGAAGAACTGCTTTGAACTCAGCTTGGACCAACAGTATAAAAAGCAGAGGAAGTTTACTGAGGAAATTTACTATCAGTTCTTGCTTGAGAGAGACGTTTGTGTGGGTTCTCTATTTTTGGGCTGGTCTCCCTAGAGAGGTCCACGTGATTACCTTGTCTACCTCCGGTTTCCCTCTCAAAACTCCCAAATCCATGAGTTGATCTGGACAGATCAGAAGACCAGGCATGTCAGAGGAGATTTAAACTTCCTGAAAATCTTGTAAAAATAAGGAGCCCAGTGGAAAAGAAATACCCTCTCTATAACCTGAGAGGAAAGATTTCATGTTAATAACCACACTGACCGGAATTCCCTAATTTTTATCAACATCCAGCTTCAGGAAGACCTATTGCAAGTTTCAACCAAAGCCATTTGGCTTCATAAGAACAAGAAAACAAAATGCAGAAAGGCAAACAACCACCCACATCGAGACCCCCAAAGCATCCTCACACCTTAAGTCTTTCTATATTAATATAATTTTTCTCTATGTAGAATTTTTTATTATTGATTCCTGTAGCAAGCAACTTAAAACTATGAAACCAAGAGGTTTGTTTTTCAGTTTCAAGGACAGTTCTATTGCTATTAAAGTCAGTATAAAGTCCTGAGTAGAAAAGGAAAGCCTTCCTTCATGTCATCTTTACCACCACTCACCCACAAGCTACTTCACATTGTTACACAACTGTTTCCAGGTAGGAAATAAATGCATTTGGAGAAAAAAAAAATCTGACATCCTCTTTCAATGGTTTAACTCCACAGAGAGCTGTAACTCTTGGTTCATCAGAGCATGAGCTCAGCAGACAAAGAAAACCAAAGAATCTTCATTCAATAAGGTACATGCATTCATCAGGTAGCCAGTCACTTCTCGAATCAACTCAGATTGATTAAACTTCTTTCATTAACTGATTTCAGCTCATCTGGTTTATTAACATCTATATAGCCCACCTGGGGCCCATGAACATCTGCTGCACTTGTCTGACTGGGGAAGCTCAGGCCCCTTTCTTTATTATAATCATTTCTCACATTTCTGTTAAGGCCTTTAGATGCGCTTTAGATCTTTCTTAAGAACTACGACAGCTAGCAGCTCTTATTCCCCATAAAATCATTTACTGCTCTTGTCCAGCAGAGCTGAACACACTTCTCTTATTCAACCCCACGTGCTCAAGCAGAAATCATGGGTAGGGATTCTCAAAGACTGACAGCTCTGCTGGTCTTCCATAAACAGAGACATACGGTTCATGCCTGCCCACACATTTTCATTTTCTAGATCACGACGGTCACAACAACCCACTGAGCTCAAATATTTGTAACCAGGAGTGGGTGTGGGTGGTGGGAGATCTAGCATTTCTTTGTGCCTCACACATCTAGGATGCTCCTCTTGAGCTGCTTCAAAGACAATTTTCTGAATGCATTATTCTTCCAGAAAAGCTATCATCCGCTACAAGAATTTATTGGCATATGAAAAAAATGCAACAATGTTCTAATGTGCAAATGGAAAAAGAAGTTTTCATGCTTCAATTTCCTCCAAATTTCTGAGTGTGGCACAGATAGTATGAGCTGATAAATTTTATGGTAAACAGGAAAACAACAGCCAACATACCCAACCACCATAGCCTCAGTATAGTCTCTGGCTATTGGATGCAAAGTTTGTTCCACAAAAATCAGTTGGGAATTTTCCTGTATTGTATGCAAGATTATGATCTGTAATTGGTTTAATTGATGTTAAATAGCTCAAGACTTTGACACATATTCAACAGTTATTTTGAGGTTTATTTGTAGCTGCAGAACTGTTCAGAAATTCCTTTTGAAAAAGTGTAAGAGTTTGCGGGTGGGGAGTGAATATTTTAGAGTACAGGCCATAGTGTGTTAACACAGACATTATCTCACACTATACAGACCTTCCCTGAGATGAAAGGCATAGATGGCTCACTGTATAATAAAAAGAGCTCTTGTAAGCAGAAGAAGTAAATATTTAGAAAGAGAAAACTATCTTTGAATTCATAAAATCCACCCCACACTGAAGAATCGCCTCCTATTAGACAGAAACATCACCACAGGGAAGAGCGGGAGATGGGGTAATGAGCACAAGCAATAGCCTTCCTTACCAAAATATTTATCTTAAAGTAGTTAGATAATCTTTGACTTTCAAAACTGCTGAACCAGTTGATTCTATCTCACATTCAGCATCATCCTATTAAACCAAGTCAAAAGTTTCTGTGGTTACTATCAGATGAAATGAGCTAATTTCCCCAGAGAATTGGCTACACTGACCAGATGTCTTGAGCCAGCTACTCCGCAGATCCAGCAGGAGCAGCACATGCAATGCCTGCTCTGTTACTATGGAGACAGGTTTTCCCATCCACTCTGCAGCCGGGCTTATGGTAGCTACCAGCTGTTGTCTCGACTTGTGCTCCATCAGGAGACACCGAGCAAAGAAAGTGGGAGACGTAGGGCTGAGCTTCTCCCAGCCCCAGACCTCATAAACTTTAACCGCAGCCTCCAGCCACCCTCAATGCTCCCAGCCGCTGCTGGGGCTCGCTGCTATTGTTCAAAGCCGCCTCCGGGGCTTCCTGTGCCGGGTGTGCAGCCCTGGGACGGCCCGGGGCAGCCCTCAGCTGAGGGCTGCAGCGTGCTCAATTGCTGGGCTGCCAACTTAAGGATTCCCCAACGCACGCTTCCAGCCCGACATTCCCATCAGAATGGTTTATGAGCTTAAACTTAAATCTCCAGCAGAAACCCATTTCAGGTTCCTGACATTATTCTCGCTCCATACTTTCAAAGAAAAACTTAGTGGATTAATGGCTCCCTATCAATCCTGCAAGGCTGGTTAATGCCTTCAATCCCCATTGCTTTTTAACTCCTGTGGAACTTTAATCCTTCTCTGACCACGCTGATGAGCTGCAGAGAAACAACGCGGGTCGGGATTTTCATTCTTGCCTTTTCTTTTTGAATGCAGCCAAGTTCAAATGTCTAATTATAACATTGCAGAGTTAATGATCAATTTAACAAAGGCTTTAGAGTATCTTTGAAGTCATAACAACAAGCCAAAGGGGGGTTTAAAACATTAACTGCACAGGGAGCCTACGTAGAGAGCTTTCTTAGGATTATCTCTCTCACTTAACAAAGTTTGAGTCATTTCAGAATACTTCAGCAACCCCATGGCTCGATCTGGTTGCCACATAGCACAGAGCTCCAGCTAGTGTTTATTTTATAGCTCTGAGCAGCACCAATCATTACCCTATTAATTCAAGCATGTTTAATTCAATGTCCTTCAACTACTCAGTCATGCCTATTTGTAACTCTTAAGCAACTCCAGAAAGGTACAGCTTGTCACCACATTTATACCTAACAGGCTCTAATCATGAGGTTAGATATACAATGTAAGTAGGGTATATATAAGGACAGTTATAAGTGATGTTCATTGAAACATGCGATACGCAGCCTCCGCTGCTTCGGCTTGAGGCATGCTTTTCTGCACTTATTGCACAGGCTGAATCTGCCTTCAGATGTACATAACTCCTGCTGATGTCAGTGTGCTATAAATACACATCAGAGGACGCGCTCTGACCTGTTTACTTTTTAATCTGACATATGTAGCCACTCATATTTTGTATATATTACACACTGCTGCCACGCTGAATCAGCACATCCAGAAATAACAATAAGGGCATGCTCAGCCTACAGCAGGACACAGAGAGCAGCCAGTCTCCTCCTGGCCTTCCCCTACCAGACAGCATCACCAGGTACATTTAGCAGAGGGCTTGTTGTGTCTCCAGTTCAGGTATCAGACAAGGTGAAGCTGAAAGGCATTAACCTGCTTTAAGGGTTAAACAAAGAGTTAGGATAACAAAGAAACTACAGAGGAGGAGGCAAGCATTCCTGGTCCTCCAAAATTAGCTGAGAGGGAAAAAAACTCCAAAAATCTCAGGCTGCCCACATAGATCCCTAACAACATTTTCCCTTGCATTCTACTGAAGAACAGGGGTGCACATTTTTCCTGTTTTAAATTGCAAGTGAGGAAAATGTCTCTCGTTTTTGCTGAGGGACAGTCTATAGTGCTGGGCACTCCAAGAAGAACATTTCAGGAGTTTAACCAATCAATGTAACAGCCACCCTGTGGTTTGTGCTGAGGGAGAGTGCTGTAACAAAGAATGTGTAGGCACACAGGGACTTACATGTGGGGCTTTATCAACAAAAAACATTTACACATCTTTTTTCCCTAGTGTTGCAGTAACAGACACAATGATTGCATGGTGACATGCAGGATAAGTAAAAGCAGAAAAACTGCATCAGCAAAAATCAGTGTTTCCTCCCTAAATCAGGTGGTGCAATCTGATTTCCTTTCAGATCTCCTGGGAGATTACATCTTATTGCTTTCTTCATTTAAACCTAATTTCCCTAGACCTTATCTACACTGCAATTTCCACTTCATGGTGACTTTGCTCATTACATTCAGGTAGCTGCCCCCACATCTCTGCCATAGCTAAGGATTACAGATGGATGCTTGAGACCAAAGATCACTTAAGCTCTGACAAAATGTAAAGAAATAAAGAAGAGAAAGCACTCAGTCTGCATGACACTAAAAAAGGCTTTCAATGAACCCCCAAGTACACCACTGATGCAACTAGACCTTGGGGCTTCCCACTTTTGGAGGGGTTTTCACTTAAACTCCAAAAGCTAGTCTTTCCAGAGATGATTAGGGCACACATATTCCACAGATTTTCTTTTCTTTTTTTTTTTTTGTTTTATTTCAAGGCAATTTTGCTAGAAAAATGCCATGATGAAATGATATTTGGACACTACATCACAGCCACATCTATCCTTCTTTCAAAATGTACAACACAGACACTGCACTGCAGTGGCAGTACAGAGCTGTGTATATTCAATAAAATACATCTGCATCCAACAAAAAAGAATGAGGTATCAAATCTGTTTGTTTCATCGTGCTTTGAAAGCACAATACTTCATTTAAATCAGAAAAACAAGCAAGTTCATCAGCTCTCCTTAAGATGCTTAGGACCCTGAAATTATGGGGTGCATAACAAGGCACAATATTTTTAGTAGTGTTTTTCTGATATAGTTACACAACAGCTATAATAAGCATTATATCCTGAGAAAAAGTCTTCACTTTGAAATATTTCAGTGGTTTAGGAAGTCCTATCTTATCTTCCAGACCGATAAGCACTATGAGCAAAATTTGCACACCTGTAAAAAAGCTGGATTTGTTTAAGCATTAACTGTCAGAGAGATGGTGGTGACAAGACATCTGTCAACTGACACATCCATCAGAAAGATTCACCCATGCTTTTTAGAGATTTTAGAAGCTTGTGTTTCATTTCAGAAATACAATTAGGCCTGCATTTGTTCCACTCAGCTTTCTGCTCTCAGCTGGAACCCCCTTGGTTTTATCTATAAATGTGTTCAGGAGAGGGGCATCTCCAAAAAACACACTGAGGCCCTACTTCCGACATCTCAGCCTCAGGTTAATTGGCACGAGCTCATACTTGAACTTCAAGCAAAAGCAGCACTCAGGTTCCTGAAAGCTATGAAGTACAAACACGAAAAATAAACCAAGTCACACCAAGAAAGAGCCTTGCCATACTACTGTGAGGTAAATGCACTGATTTTCTGCCAGGTCCAACAGCAGGGATAAAAGAAAAGAGTGTATGCCAACACTTCACAGACTTCTCATTCTATTGCATGAAGTTAATCTGAGACTAACAAATGCTCAAACCAATGATTCAGACTGTGAACAGCTGCAGAAGCCAAGGAACCACTGCAGATGACTGTCTCCCACCTCTTATGGGAACAAATCAGACCCAGGGGACAAGCAGGTGAATTTTTGGTTCCACTGATATTCAACAGAAACCATCTCATAGATTCTGGTTCAACAGTTTCTTTTTCAGGGGAAAAAAAACCACCACAGTGAAAATCAGCACCTTGTAATCCCTTCTCACATTTACACAGCTCAGATCTCGAAGTCCCCAAAAATTCAGAAAGATTCTTCATTTTTAGGCATTATGTTTTGTGGCACAATGCATATTTAAAAGCTGCTACTGCTAACTTGTCACTTTTTGTGCCAATTCATCAAGTAGTTTGTATCTAGCAGATCATAGCTTTAAGTTTTTGGCACAGGAAAGCTCCTTAACATATTTATATGACAGCAAAGGCCTCCATGTGTTTAAAATCAACAGTTATGCCTTTCTCTGTCCAAAAGGCACCCTGTTTTGAATAACAATCACTGCAGACCTTAGAACTGCAGTAGAAGTGACAAGCAGCATGACAGTATCTCACAAATATTAGGACAACCTGCAGTTTGAGGCTCTTGCATCTGAAGTCTTTACTATTCCCCTGCAGAAGGCTGCAGTGTACAGATGCTCCAGACACCATAAACACCACCCAAAGCTAAAATCGCTGTCCAAACAGGAATCAGGAGCTAGGTTCAAGATACATGCAAAAAGTTAGGCAATGTCATAATTTCTCTTGAACTTTTCCTTAAATTAATATTTGGTTGTGTACCTAAATGATGTATTTATTGCCAAATGTGTTTTTAAATGCACTTACTAGAAGACAGACACAGTGCATTACTCTAATTCTTGATTAACCACCATGATCTAAAACATACATATAACTTTTAAAATCCACCTGTTTTGATTCATCTAATGCCATGCACTACAGCAAGACAGAAATAAAACATGTTATTTAAAGCTTTCTGTAACAGTACATTTGTCAACAATACTTGATCAAAGCATTTGCTTTCACTGTACCATATTTGTTTAACTACTAGTGCTTATTTTAGCCCATATAAAGAGTTCTGAAGAACATAACCTCAGTAGATGCCAGAAGAATGCAGCTTTTAAACATAACCTTACATTCAAAGAGCAAAATCAAGCTCTAACAATATAAACAAGCAAAATTTTCATATACACAAACCTTTCCTGTGTGTTTTCTTTTCTTTTTTGAAAGATTTAGTGGCAAAAACAGGATCTAAGTATTTTCCCTGATAAATAATTCAGAGGACAGTAGAAAAACTCATGCATGTTGTTGCTATTTGGCAAAAGCTATTTGAATACATTTAAAATTTTTACTTTAGTATTTTATTACCAGAAAATCGAGCATTTCACATCAGAATAGGTTTTGTTGGCTTCTGTGTGGCTTGTTTTCTTAAGGTCAAGCCTTTTAAGAGGGGTTGGTTTAGTTTTTAATCTGGTGTATTTATCTGTTTACCAGAATCACATTCTCACACTTCAAGGTGTTTTCTAACTTTATTACATAGGAGTGTACACCTTTTATAGAGGTGGTTTTCACCCTGGCTGGACACCAGGTGCCCATCAGAGCCACTCTATCACCCAGGAGGGAGAAAATCTAAGGCTTTTGGGTCGAGATAAGGACAGGGAGAGATCAATCACCAGTTACTGTGTGGGGCAGAACGGATTCCACTTGGGGAAATCAGTTTCATTTTTAACCAATCAAATTAGAGCAAGATAATGAGAAATAAAACCAAATCTTGAAACAGTTTTTCTGCCACCCCTCCCTTCTTCCAAGGCTGAACTTCACACTCAAATTCTCTGCCTCCTCTCTGCCAGAAAGGCAGGGGAAGCCCAGGAATGGGGGTTGTGGCCAGTTCATCACACCGTCTTTCTGTCCTTTTACACATTTATTGTGCAGTAAGACGAAAACAGAGTTCTTTGCTGTGAATCAGCAGCAATGCTGCAATGAATTGGAAAAGATCAATAATTCTGTGAATTACAAAACTCCACAAAAGGCCACAACATTATTTCAATTGCATTGAAAAATATAACCAGTAGGTACCAAACCTGGATTTAAAAACTCATCCCATTTGAGGAGGGAATAAGCATCTGTAGGCTCACCATTTAAATTACAAGTGAAACCTTGGCATCTACTTAACAGTAGAGCAGGTATTGACATTTGGGGCTTACAAATGCATTTTTAGGACTGGTCTAGTCCACATATATTCATGGTGCAGCAGGCAGGGAGGATTATAACAAAATGAGCTAAAAATGCGATTTTTTCATCTGACTTCAAGTTTTGTCATGTTTCCATTGTTAATAATAAATCTATCCCTGCCAGTAGAGTTAATCACACCAGATGAACACAGACTTCACTGTGCAGGATCACTGAATGTTTCAAAGATCTGAAAGGTGCTCCAAATGTCAGGTGGGATCACAAAAGAGACTTTCAGGGAAAGTCCCTGACCCACCTGCTCAGGCTCATGAGGGCCACCTCTCTAAAGAGCACCTGCATCCAGCCCACTCTTAGTGCCTGTCCAAGCAGCAGCACTACAGGGAGGGCAACTGGAACAAATACAACCCACCATTCTTCAAAGCAAATCCTGAAAGAGTCTCATGTAGCTTTTCCAGACCCCTTCACTAGCAGCGTACCTCTCCTTTGCAGTAATAGTAAAATGAAGCTTTGTACAATTCCACCTCAGAAGCAGCAGTCCAGGAATCAAAAGCAAGCTCACAAATATTTTTGTTTCTTCTAGACAAAACCAAATCTCCTCAAACCAGACTGCAAAGTGCAAAGGTCTTTGCAAACATAGTAAATGCCTTTGGCTACTTAAAAGGCGATGTTTATTTTACTTCAAAGATTTTTAGACTAAATTACCTTAAAGCAAAAAGTGTGAGCAAAATATCTCTGTCTCCTTTTCTTTCCCAATCTCTTAAAACATGCCAGTTGGTCTAGACCTACAGATCACAGGCTAACATAAATAAGTGCATCTTTCATGAAATTTATTTCACAAACAGGAGCTAGACCACTAGACAGATGCAGCAGCTATGTTTTAAACATTCTGGCATCCCTTTTCACCCCTGTTTCCGTTTCCCTGCACCTTCCTTTTGATCTGGCCCCACCCTAGCAGTCAGTCATCTCCTCTGGGGGAGGAAGGGTGTACTGGCACAGCTCAGCTCTGCCAGATGTTTTGAGGGAAGTTTCATTCCTTCACTGCTACTTGCTCAAGAGACAGAGGAGGTATTGCTCTGGGCTAAGCTTCCTGCTCATTGGCTCTAGTGGAGCTTTCCAACTTCTGAATTAATACCTAAACTAAGAAGCTGATTCACAGAAAAAAACAGAGGGAGGGTGTATGAGAAGAGATACCCTGTTTGTTTGATGGTTTGGACTTCTGTCATTAGTGCCAACAGGTAATTTGTGATTTACAAAATGAGCACAGATCTGGGGAAGTGTCCTTCAGGCAGTCCAGCCTCCTACTGCTTTTATCCTTCAATACTTAACTCTCCATACTCTGTTTGGGCCCAAAGCACAAAGGGGCCCTCATTTACAGCCAACTCCCAGCAGCACATGAAATAGGTGCAGCAATCACAGAAGCACGTTCTTCAAAGCTCACAGGAAGCCCAGGGTGGGTGTGAATTTTTCTCTTGCTCAAGGACAGGCTTGCCTGCTTTCTTCCAAGGTATTCTCCAGCTAGAAAAGCATGAAGGCACATCCCCAGAAAAGCCTGAGAGCCATAAAGGCTCTGCAGGAAGTAGAAGGCAGATTGCAAATTCTAATAACACTTAGTACCTTAACTATTACAGATTTTTCTTTCAAGAACTGACTTTGTCAGGGAGGGTGAGAACTCAGCTGTAGACTCTAATGGTTGTTCTTTGTCTTTCCTGCAATCACATCTTATCTTTCCATATTTTGGCCTTTCTTCTTTAAATCATTAAAGGAGACCGGAGAACTGCTTTTTTTGGACTTGGCCCATGAAATAAAAAGCTATATATTCATCTTAGAGACATGCTCAAGCATAATCCCACAGCTTTCTGCTGTACTATCATTTTCCTGACTTTTGACGCGAAGACAATGAATCCAGTAGTCTGGCACAGTTTAACATGTGATACAGTTTAAACAAAATTTCTCTTGGGAAAAGCCTTGTCTGGTGACATTGGCAGCACTAGTGGCTGACCCCTAGGGAAGTGGGACAGCCACACACAGATGGGAAATAGCTAGGAAGGGAACTACATGGAAGCACTGCAACATTAGACCCTAACCTTGTGGCTGAAAACTCCAGTGTGAGGTCCAGATGCTAAAGTCTGAATGTGTTAGCATCATTGTTAGGGAACTGATACTCAGTGGCAGATAGATTATATTACATAAAGTTCGATTTCTGGCTGCCCACAACGGCAAACAATTCAAAGGCCTGATAAGCTACTGACAATAAATAAATCAAAGTAAAAAGCACACTGCTTTGAAACTTTAGCCTTACAGCCCGGAACATTACAGTAAGCTCATTTGTTAAAAGAACTGCTTGATTTTGACCTAATACTACTTTACCAAAGCAGCTGAAAATTATTGATCTCCACTGTTATGAATTGAGATGAATAAAAACCTAAGAGATTACAAATAAGAAGCCTTCTTTGTTCTGTATATCACTTCTACCATGCTGGTCAGTCAGATGCCATTGTTTTTCTTCCTGCTCCCATGGCACGTGAAAAGTATTTTACTAGGAAATAAAACAAATGAAGAGGTACAAAACAAAAGTATTTCCCAGGATTTTTAATTACGGTTTTCAGCCTTATATCTAGGACTAATAATAAGTAAGAAAAACAGTAGCAGTTGTAAAGAATTCCCCATACTGGTTCAATTTTCATTTCTGTTTTAAAATCTTCACAGTATCTTGGATCCTGGAGTCTTTTAAGATAAGGGTTGGGATTAATATTTATATAGAAGTGACTAAAAAGCACTTCATTTCAAAAAGCTAACAGGCAAGCAAAGTTGTACTGCACGTGAGAGCCTAGATGCACATTCAGGAAGGCAATACAAGCTCCCCCAAATTTTAATTGACATTGGCTTTCTGTGTATTTGGATCCTCCATGCCTTGTAGACTGCTTCAGTCAGTAATGATTTTTAAGTTCAAGCTATGGAAAGAATAACAGATGATACAGTTTCCCAAGAAAATTTGCAATTCATTAAGAAATTATAATACTCAAGAAGTCCCTATTCCAAGAGATAACAGACAAACAGATGTGACACTTCATCCCCCATCAAAGCCACCTGACATTTCTTCCTCCACTTCTTACCACCTTCACACGAAAGGTTTCACTGACAGCACCCACCACCTTCCACCAACTCTTTAAAGAAAAACAGTTTTGCTAAGTGGAAAAGCTCTAACTCAACACATCCCTTAAACAGTAGGAGAAATTAAATACCTGTTAGCAACTTCATCAATGCCTCAGCAAATTAGGGAGCAGGGAGAAAGAAACAGCTGTTTCAAGGAACAGACAATTCAGGTTTAAGGAGAAAGAGCTGTTTCAAGTAACAGACAATTCAGGTTTCGCAGGTAACTGTCATCAGAAATATGTTTATCCTGCCTGCCTCCTTGTTTTCTCCATAATGAGCCAATGTTTCTCCATCTAACACCAAGACTATTTGTGATGCCCTCCTGCACTTTTATTCCATTCTATGTTCCAAGAGGCACAGCAGAAGAATATCCTGCTATTTTGTGATGTTCACCCTACCAGCAGAATATCCCACTTCTCACCTGCTATTTTGTGATGTTCACCCTACCAGACATAAGTAGCAATAATCCACGCATTTGTGGGAAATCTACAGGAACTACAGAGCTGAGGAGCTGTTACATTAAAAAGACCCCGTTACCTGACTCTACTTAATAGAGATTTAAAGTGCCAGAGGATATTTTTCTGAATAATCACTGATTCCGTTTTCCTAACAAAAGGCACTGTTAACTTCAGGGAGAAAATGACCAAAAGAAAACTCCTTACCCTCTATATTTACAAAACACTAGTCTCTTTTTTCCAAGTGAAAGCTAATTGCCTACACAAAATCAGAAGAAATCAGCAGTTAGGGCACAGATCATAGAATCACAGAATGGTTTGGGTTGGATTAAAGATCATCTCTTTCCAACCTGCCAGCCATGGGCAGGGACACCTTTCACTATCCCAGGCTGCTCAGAGTCCCATCCAGCCTGGCCTTGAACACTTCCAGGGATGGGGCAGCCACAGCCCCATGTCCACAGCTTCTCTGGACAACCTGTTCCAGTGCCTCATCACCCTCACAGTAAAGAATTTCTTTCTAATATCCAACCTAAACCTACTCTTTTTTCAGTTTGAGACCATTCCTCCTTGTCCTGCCATTACATGCTCTTGTGAAAAGTCTCTCTCCATCTTTCCTGTAGGCTCCCTTTAGGTACCGGAAGGCCACAATTAGGTCACCCCAAGCCTTCTCTTTTCCAGGCTAAATAAAGCTATTTCTCAACTTTTCCTCCTCGGGAAGGTGCTCTGACCATCTTCTTGGACTCATTCCAAGAAGTCCATGCCCTTCCTGTGCTGGGTGAGAGCTGGGTGCAGCACTGCAGGTGAGCTCTCACCAGAGCACAGCAGAGGGGCAGAATCCCTCCCTTGACCTGCTGCCCAGAGCCCAGAGTGCTCATTACATGTCCATGAAGATATAACTTGGTTTTAAAGACAGAAACACCCCTGCACATAAACTACAAAATAACTGAAGCTGCCTACGACTTGAAAGCTAACAGTCCCTTGTGTCTGAACACTTAGAAACCAGAGTTCAGCTGCTTTCCAAAAGTCAAATCAACTCATGAAACAGGAGACTCTTTTAATCAGAATTTCTCTTAATGTCTTCACTAGCATTTCAGTACCATGGTTTGCTGACCTTGACAAAGTAAAGACTGACAGACTGCCTGTTTGTTTTGGGAATTGTTCCACAGAATGGGCACAGTGTGCATTTTTGTGTGACTTGATGCATGGCTGAGCTTCTCACCTCTGACTCATCGGCCATTAACCTGACAAAATCAATTAAGAAGAGGAAAAGAAATTTCACATTATTGCTATACTACTTGAAAGCACTTTTTTCTACATTGTAGCAAGGAGTTTCCTAATTCTGTTGCCAAAATATAAATATAGGTCTCTGTTTACAAAGTTATTAATTTCAATTACCGCTGCAAACTTCTGCTGCTTAAAAGGTCTACAAGATCCCAGATCTATTACCTCCACCTTACCCACAGCATTACAAATGTATTTGTAAGCACATACCATTGTAAAGTTGACTTGTATAGTCAGAACATTACCCCTAATTTTCTTGAATATTTTTTCCTTGTGGATGAGATAACTTCCTAAGACAGTTCAAAATTAGGAGTAAGGGAAGAATTATTTCTTTAAAACCTTTTCAACTCTGTTTGCTTTTAAAAAGTGTATGACTCACGGTGGTTAAATATTTAACTGTTTCACTAATGAGCTGAATCCTAACATGTGAGTATGAAAACACGTGTCACTGCAGCTGAAAAATCCCACTCATATCCAAGGAGCATTTTAAAATTTATATATATATATATTAATACATATAGAAACACACAGGAATCTATAAGTAAGTTGCTGTTTTGAGACTATTCTATATGCACATTTAGTATTCTGTGTAGAAATATGTGGGAGTTGGGGCTTGGTTATGTGGGTATTTTTTTTTATTGCTTTTTTATGAAAAAAATTGCACTAATTCAACCCCAAATGTGCCTGTTATTGTATTAACAATGACATAACAGTACAATTATACCCTGTGGGACTAGGTTAGACTGACATGTGCAACCACGTGCCCACCATCACTTCAAAGACAGAGAGAGATTGAAGATACAACCACACCCTGCTGCTCATTCCTGCACTTCTCATTTTGGAGATTACCACCCACAAAGCTGAACAACGGTAAGCTGTTGTGGAAGTGCTCTTTGCCCTCTTTGTTACCACCACAGCAGGTTTAACCATCTTTGGTGGCAAAAATAAAAAAGGCTTTCTGGGGCAGCTGGGCACTGCAGCAGACTGAAAGTGAACACAGTCCAGTCCAGTTCTGGGCAGTGGTAAATCCCATGCAGGGGCTGCAGCAAACAGCCAGCAGATGACTGCTTCTTAATTTTCCAGAGAGACATGCATCTGCAAACCTACCTGCAACCCTGCCTGTTCTAGCTGAGTTTGAACAAAACAGCTTTTGTTTGTAGAGATGGCCCAGCTGCCAAGGCGCGTTCAGTAACCAGCTCTGGATTATGGCAGGCAGGTCTAGACCTGCAGGATAAACTTAAGCCAAGTTGTCCTCAATCAGCTGTCAGGCTGCAACCCTGCTGTCCTGCAGCAAAACAGATGAAAAGTAAACATAAAATGCTACTTAATTCATTATTCAGTCAAATCAATACATGAGAGGCAAGAGCTTCAGTGTGTAAAATAAGGACCAAAATCTGAGCTTTTTGGGGGCAAAAAAAACAACCACCAACCCAAAACCTTCACAGTTCTAAGTTAAGAAATGAGACAAGAAGTTAAATATATTTTCCTTTACAGTGTTTTGACTGCTTAGGCCCATCACTGAACCAGAATGCTTGGATCAGGCCAAAGCTGGGACATCTGAAGTCGTGTTTTCTCTGCCTCAGTGCCTGGCTGTGCAAGAGCCCACTCAGAACTTCCTTCCCTTTACCTTTTCAACCACTTTGTTTGGGCTGCAAGGCCTATGAGGGTAGGAGCTATCTTTCAGAGCATGTGGCTCCACACTCTACTAGGTGTTGTACTCAATCTTTCAGGCAGGGCTGTAATGGAAACAACAATAATGTCCTTTCTCAGAAGAATAACACATGAGTCTGCTTGTAAATTGTGTTGCAGATAAAGTTTCCATCACACTTTTAACTATCAAAAGCTAACAAATCTTACTCTACAGTTCCACAAACAGTTTAAGCCATAACTGTTGCCAAAAGAAGCAATCTCATCTGGCCAAAAAAAAGGTTAATTTGAACCCATCTGGGTTCTCCAAGGCAATTGACAACAGAGCTGCATAAATGCTTGTGTTGGCAGAAGGAATGGAGCAGCGGGATCATTTCTTCAGGTGGCAGTGCCAGTTTATGTAGGCTGAAACCCCCTCTTGAAAGTGCAGCCCGGGTTCTCTGAAGGATTTATCTCACAAAGCCAACTTAGAGTGGAAAAGCTATGGATCACCCGATTTTACACATAAAACTGCTAATATTCACCTCCCAAGAACGCTGCAAGGTTAAGCACACTCGTGTTTGTAAGGCATTACAGAAGTAAGATTAGTAAATATTTAATTTTCTCTCCTCCCTTTCCTCCAGCCTTGGCCACTGAGTATAACTCATTCTGAGCTCCATACACTAAATCAATGACTTGGAGCAGCTCCTGGAAGGTAGCTGTCAAGCTCCCTGCCTGTGGGCCAGATGGAGGTCAGTCATCACACACACGCAACCCAACTAAAAACCGGTCTGCAGTGCTGCAGCCAAAACAGCACCTAAATGCATTGTACCCACCCGTGCTGCAGGGAACCTTGGAACAGACAAACCACCTCCACAGCAGACACCCTTTCTCACCTTGATCTGGGGAACAGCTGCAGAGGAATAAAGGACAAGTAAGTAAACTCCTCTTTGCATGCGTTCCACGTGTGAACACATCCTGTCAAACTGACAGCAACAACAGCAAAAAGGAGAGTCTATGAAAGGTGCCTAAATAAGGATATTAACAACATGCTGGAGGAAAAAAAGAGGCCAGCCTCAGTGTCATTAGCATAAGGGAAACCATCGAAGTGAGGCAGCACATAGCTTGCTTTCACAGACTGGGTGTGAAAACAGGGATTTTGATTATTTTGTTAGTACTTCAAAGTCCGGCTGTTTCTGAGTGCCAGTAACAGCTCTTGCCTCCCCAACATCTTAAAAATATGCTCCTGGTCCATGGGTTAGGTGGAAATACCTGATGTAAGCAATGCACTAAGGTACAGGTCCCTGAAATCAGTGACCAGCGGGGATAGCTGAGCAGCGCAGAGGTTTTAGAGCATTTATCCCAATATTTGGGATATACACAATATTTGGTGCCTAAAGGGAACTCAGAAGCCCACAGAACTTACTCTGCTGCAGAGCCTCTGACTGCTGTGGCTACCAGGGCACATGGGCACCCATCCTTGTTTGCTCCCAAGCCAAAGGACACGCCACAAGCACGGGAAGGAAAAGGCAGCATGTGGCAGCGCTCTGTGCTATCGAGACTTCTCCAGCAGCTCAGCACAAACACCATGTTCTCAGCTCCACAATCAAGTTCTTTTATAAGCTGAGATAAAATATAAATGCCCATGCTAAATACTACTAGCTACTGAATCAACAGCTCTAATAAAACTTTCACAAGGCCTTTCTGATTACTGAGATAAAGATACTGAGAATTGGGCCTCATAGCACAACAGGAGCAATCCTAGAAACTCTTTGTGCAAGACAAGTTTAACACAACTCATGCTTCAGTCATGATGACATTCTTTATACCAACAAAATAAATTAGATAAAAATACATTTAAAACATTAAATGTGAGATAAATACATTTTGCAGTTACATAAATCAAACTCATGCTTCCTAGGTTACCCCTAAGTACAAGCAGATTCTGTTGAAGAAATCTTTCCCATTACATCCTGATCCTGTTAATATTTATGCACACAGGAAGCTCCACTGAAGTCATGATGACGACTCGTACACACAAAATTAAACACACTGCACAACTGCAAGTTTCTTGCCATAAAAACTTCACTTAAAAACGTAGAACATAATTTAGTTGCCGCTGCACATATACTTATATTTAAGTAAAAAAAAAAAATAAAATAAAACCACAAAAAAACCCAGCATAGAGTCTTGCCTTTTTTCCCCCCCTGAAAGGCAAGGCATCACCCCCTCCTCTAAAGCCATGGAATAAAGTCTCAGTAGAGCAGAAATGCCAGAGACTCTACTCAATACAAATGAAATCCAGCTAGAAGTACTTTTTTCTTCAAATTATTGATGAAAAAATAAACATTCTATATATAAATACATATGTAAAGAAGCATATACATAAATACATATGAAGAAATAAGAGTATTCTCCCATGTTGTTGTTCTCTATTTATGCACAGAGCCAGATATTTGTCACTTTTTTCATGGCCTATCAAATTTCTAACAGGATGTTCATTTACTCATTGTCCTTCCAAGAGCAGTTAGATCTCAGTGCCGAGATGCACTCTGCTCTTGTCAAACACAGAAATCAAGAAACAAAATAATGAAGCTTTTTAGAAAATAAACTCATAGAAGTTTACTTTAGAAACTGCCAAGAAAAAGAAAGCCACCAAGAAGTCCAGTTGATTCTGGGTTTTTAGCCAGTTAATTGAACTCACTTAATCCAACATTGCAAAATAAAGTTCTTAATACACTCAATTTACGTTATTTTTTCTGTAACTCCTGGAACCTCCTTTCTTCTTAGGCACTGGCACTCACTGCTTTTTTGCACCACAGTTACACCACACCTGCAGAGTTTATGCCACTTTTGCCTACCAAGGGCCACTTAAAGCCATTCAAGAGCCACCAGCAAGTGACAGCTGGCAAATTCAAACCTGTCTCAGTAGTCTATCATATGTAATCAATTGCAAATAGAACTTCAACAGACTCATCCCATTATTCCCTAGCTAATTCCCCCTGGGAAAACAAGCCAGCAACTCCCACTTGGAATCATGAAGCTAGTTTTGCCCCTGTCTCTCCTCCCAGCTTCTCCCTTTCCCCGAGTTCACGGCACTGTTTCAGTTTTTCGGCTTGATACCCGTTATGTTATGTCAGCTGTTACATTGCGCTTAAAACAATAGACTCCAGCTGGCTGAGGTCAGATGTGAAAACAAGGACCTAACAAAGCCAGAGACCCTCCAGTTATACTGAAATTGAGATACACACTGAATGTAGCACTTAATGACAAACTACTTTCCAGACATTTGGGCAAAGCATAAAGGAAACACCTGTCACTGCAAACATTACACACTAATCCAGATAAACCCTAAATTTAAAAATCTTTCTTTTCACTGCTTGGCTATAGCATGCACCAGTATTCCACAGTTTTAATTTATTTTTTTTTCCTAGATGGAATTTCTATTATTCTGCTTATTTAGTAAAATAATAAATAGTGAGAAATATGTACAATTTCAAAGAAAATATGTTTACTGTGCTTCTTTTGGAGTTACCAAGCTGATGTCCCAAGTTTGACATGGATTTACACCCCAGGAAAGTTCAGTTGAACTTTAACTCTTAAGTAGGAAGCTTGACAAAAGTGAGCAATAAATGTAACTGTGTATGAAACATGTAATTTTCAGTGATGGCATTTTCTTATCTGCACCTCTGAACACAATTTATTGGAATGCACTTACTCTTAAAAATAAAGAAACAGAGCCCGTCCTAGTCATCAGAGTCTGAGTCCCAAAAAATGCCTGGTACTTCACAGCCACCTCATCCAGTTGGGATAAATGCTAAATTCCTTCATGCACAGCGATGTACATGCAGACTTTACTTCAATGGCAGTGTTCAGTTATGTCACCACACAACTCCAGGTACAGAAATCCCAGAGAAGGGATTTTTCTTTTCAAAGTTCGTAGAAAAGGCAGAAGTAATCAATTTTCTACATCCAAGCCACTCCATTGTAGCAGGCTAACATAACAAACCCACAATGTGGACCTTCTGGATGAAATGTATGGATACATGTAAAAAGTGATGTAGGGGTTTTTCTATACAAACTGCTGTTTATTCTTGTATATCTAAAAGCCATTCCTGGTGGTAACTATAGAGAAATTTACAAAAATAAACTTCTTTTATCACAACTGAATAGGAAACCTCTAATAATACCAAGAGTGTACCTGGCAGGGCATAACATATTGGAAGTCTTTCTGTGTTTTAACAAGTTTAAGAACTTTTTCTTTCTCCTCCGTGCAAACACTTGCCCAATTCATTTCACTGAAAGCATTAATTGTTCTCTTTTTTTTTTTTAGCAAAATCCATCCACATGATGAGCAATAAAGTAGACCAAATGGCATGAATTTTGAGGCTCCACCACAAAGTTGCCAGAGTTTTCTCTGGCACCAATGTTTACATGGCCCTTTTCTCCCATCTCTCTCTCCACAAATTATGAGTGCTAATTACTCGTATAAAATTCCCCAAGTCCATGTGGAAAAACATTTCTTTATTATTAAGAGTTCACTTCTTCCAAAATATATTTTTATCTATTTCAGGACACCGTCCAAGGTCAGAAGCAGCCACCCCAGGAGAACACAGCACGGGCCAATGCTGCCCTCTGCAGATTTTAAAGGGAGGCTCCAGTGCCCTTCTACAAGTTTTTGGTTTTTAGCACATGTCTAAACAAAACCAGTTAATCTCTCCCTTACTGGTCTTAGCATGCTTTCATTCCATATCACCACTTCACTCCTCCTTAACTCAGATCTCATCTACACCAAACCAGAGCAAGAGGCTTGTCTTTATTTTGTTTTTTTTAAATAAGAAAGCACCAATTTAATGAAATTGGTTCAGCTGTCCTGAACAGACAGCCTTATTTCCACTTTAGGAGCATCTGATTTGGCTCCCTTTGACCTACTCAGAATGGACATAAAGCAGAATTTAAGCACGTTCACGCAACCTTCTGAACCAAATGAATTAAATCCTTTTAACAGCACATGTACATTAAGTGCATAACTCTCTTCTGCAGGCCAGGGGAGCTGACAAGGGATTGCTTTGAGAACAGCTGGAACAAGTTAAGATCTTACTACCAGCAACCTTCCAAACCAAGGCAGCCGATTTTGCAGTGAGGCAGATTAGAAGCCCACACCTTATCTGCCAGCACAGCTCAGCCATAAACAAAAATCGGGCTGAAATGCAGCCAGAAACACCTGGGTGCACACTCAGGGGAAGGTCCCTGTTCCAGCTACTCCTCATACTGTTGCCTCATTAAAAGAGGGGAGGGCAATTTTAATTTCTAATCATGTTTTCTGAGCCTTCACATCACCCACAGCTGGCATTGTTCCTACGAACTCAAATGTAAAGAAGCAGCTTTGACTGAAAGCTGGGATTCTCCACTTCAGCTGTCAGGGGAGTGACAGGAAGCAAAGGCTGCAGTGAGTGACTCCCTGGACAGGTCTTTCTGCAGGTCCAACAAAGGAAAAAGATTAAAGACCATAAATCCACTAGACACATCTTCTACACCAGCTGGCCTCACTTTGGGTCAGACCAGGGGACATTGCTGGGGCTGCAAGGACAAATTTTTCACCTTCTCAGCTACAGCTGTCCTTCAGAGTCTGTAGACTAGATTAATCTCTGGAGCTGTCACCAGGCATCTTTTACAGATATTAAATTCGTTTAATTTTTCAAAAGGATGAAAATGCACCCATGCATTTTGGCCTTCTTAGGCAAGGGATATTATCAGGAAAGAAAACTGCTAGAACCCCTTTGAACTGTGTATTCTCTCTGAAGACCACCTTCAGAAGCAAAAGCTGTAGGTGTTTTCCTCCTTCTTTCTCAAAAGACCCACAAAACACTCCAGCAAACAAAAGCCAAGGTTTATACTCAAAACATTATATTAAAAAAGCAATATAAACTAGATTTCCTATGGGCCTAGACTCTGTGCCAGTTTCTCATAATTGTAGGAATAATTTCAATGCCAATAAAGTAAATGTTACTAAACCAAAACTATTGCCTTTTTATTTTAATTTGTAATTTTTGAAGTTTAAATATTGTTTAATCTCTTCAGTAAGAAGCATGCTAAAGTAAAAAAGGAACTTAGAAAGCTGGAAAGAGTTTATACTTTCATCATAAAAACACAGCTTTTTCTTCTTTTTTTTTTATTTGGCGGGAATCAATATTGAAATGAGATTCCTACTAGAAAATAGCTTTTTCAGGCACACCAAATATCCCTTGGATCAGCAGAATATTTAATCCCCTTGGAGCAGGCACTTGGATTTTCTTAGATCATGCTGAGATAACAGCATTCTGCTGTGTTCTGGCACCATAAAATCCTTGCTTATGAAAATAAAAGAAAAATATGGCCTCTCTGGGAACATACATCTCTGCGCTGCTTTTTTTCCATAGTTTAGACATTGTAGTCTCCAAATCAATTTCTACCCTGATATACCACATTCTCTTTATGAGTCATGGCAAAAGCTCTCCCGCACCACTGTTTTACACGGGCCAACTGTACACAGGGCTCTTCAAGATGATGATGCTTTCACAGCCTTGGCTCGGGCTCCAGCTCCCGCTGGGCAAGTGCCAGCGAGCAACTGGAGTCAAACCCCCTCCGACAGCACCATCTAGTGAGAAAAAAAGAGAAAATAAACACATGCAAATTTAAACAGTTTGCACTGCATTCTGGAAACGAACAAAAGGCCAATTCTCTCCTAATCTCCCATTACAACTGCATTTAGGTATAGCTTTCATCAAGGCTCTTTGCCTGGTGAAGTGTGGTGACAAGTAGAGAAAGATTCAGCGGCTAATTGTGAGCTTTTTGTCTAAATCTGGAACACCACTTGGAACACATATAAACTGTTTATTTTCCCAATGCTAAGCTTGTGTTTTTCTTGCTTTTAAGAGAAATAGAAGTGGTTTTCAATGCTTTTAAATTATTGGTAGCACAACATCTTCTGTTTCTTGCTGTGCTAATGGGGGGGTGATATTTTAAGACAAGCCGTTGCAGAATAAAATCAAAATAATATATTTTTATAAACTACAAAATAATATATTCTTATATACTACACGAAACTGGTTCTTCCACCCAGTTTCGAACTGAAACTGCCTCAACATACAATCTCAATAACTTTTATAGCTTTTATTTTCTTGTTATTTTAATAACTTGTATGACTATGTTAGTAAAGCATGAAATTCTTCTTCATGAAAAAGGGCACACAGCTTCTATCTGTAACTTCAGGGTGACCAGGTTCCTTGCTCCCAAAAAGACTACCTGCTGAAATTATGTAGGTGCTCAGATCTTTTACAGCATCACAGCCAAATGCTTTGGCTATAAGCAGAATAGCTGTTAATTGTGAGTGCTTTCAATAGTCTTGTTTCATTAGTTTTCCAGTCAGGACAAAGAGATTCTGTTATTTTCCCAATGCATATCTTCAGGGCCATGCAACTCCAGTTTCATGCGCTTACTTGAGGTCTCAAACCACAAACTCCACATGGCCAAAGTTCCTTCATTCTCAGTTAAGCCCAAGCAAAAGCCATCTTCAGTATTCCCATACTCCTGGTAGCTTGCTGCTACTCTGCTGCTCCCTTGAGCTCTGTCTCATTTAGTAGTATTTTGTCAATCAAATTGCTTGCCTTCCTTTGCTCACCCTCAATGACAATGTCACCTGCTTGAATTGTCTGGCTCCAAATAAAAATCATTACTGTCAAATAATTAAAAATCCTTCTATAGACACAAAAAATAAATTAATTCCTACAGCAGAACAGTAGAAAGAGTGCTCTCCTAAACTTTCATTCCTCCTTACAGCACCATGTGGTTTGGAAGCTTGCACTCTTTCTTTTCCAGTTTTGTGTCTTGATCCCTACATGTTGTTACACTTTATTTTACTTCCTTCTTTCCATTTTGCAGTCTCTCTTCAACCAGCCCTCTGTGATTAAATCTCCCTCTGTGATAAAATTCAGTTACATCTACTTTTGACAACTCGTAAAAAATAAAAGTAAAACAACTTCTTTGACTTTAAGGTAGTTGACTACCTTAAAGTCAAAGAAAAATCTCTTAAGAAATAGGAGAATACGAAATTTCCCTGGGTAGATGCCAACAGGAGTGAGATTCTGACATTTATGTTTGTGTTTCAAGATGCCACAGCTCCTTGGAAAGTCCCACTGAAACTGGATAGAGGAGAGAACACATCAGCCCATCTTCTGCTTAGGATGGATGGCTCCCCATAATCCCCACAGGTTTCATCAAAGTTACCACAGTTAATCCTTTAAGAAAACAGTATCAGCCTCTCCCAATACTGAACAAACAGACAACTGCTCATTTCCCAGGAAACCCATGCCAGTAGGATTTCAATTTTAGAAATTAACCACAGTTTTTCTCACTGTGTAGAACAGGAACACAGATACAACATTCACCAATTCCCTCACTGCTTAGAGAGAACAGCAGAAATACACAACACTCGATATTCCACACTGTGTGTGTAATCCTGAATGCTTTGCATTACAGTGCCTGGATTGCCAGATACAGACAATACAGGATGAACAAACCAAAACAAGCTCCATGATTTCACAGGGTGGGGGCAGAGAGTGAAACCTTACTTGTTACAGAAGTTGTTTCACTGAGACAACACACAGGTCAAATATTATGATATATTGCAAAGGTGAGTGAGACATTACCAGGAGTTAAATTCATCACAGACATTGGCAGAAGTTATGGATAAAAACCCCTACTAGTTCTAGAGTTAAAAAAACCAAAATTAATTAAATCTGTACAAAAGAGAAAACGCCAAACCACAAAAAAATTTGAACCGATTGCAGAAATAAATGTATGCATGCTCTTAGCTAGCACCCGTTATGTTACACCTAGGAGTTCAAACATCTTACAAGTGAGTTAAAAGCAATATACTGGAATGAAAGCACTTAATACAGAAATAGTATGATTGACACTAAATTTAATACGCTCTATTCTTATAGCATTCATATTAGGTATAGAACCTTGGCATATTTAATAGATAGACAAAAATTATTAGAATTGATGGGGGTCTTAAGTGAACTTTTTCATGTGAATAGTGGTAATACACTTAGTGATATTACTGAAGCATTGCTGCAATACCTGTTTTGAACAAATATTTAAATTGTTATTTAGCATTTTCTCAATAAAGTGACAGTGTTTCCACATTTCCAAATAATGGTCATTTATTTATAAACACAAAGAAATCAATGATTTATCAGGGAGTAACCCACTAGTGAGGTACAACAAATTCATAAAAAGTTTGGATGTTTAAAATCATGCCTTTCCAACTCAAAACTAAAGCTCTTCAATGAAATCTAGGCAGGCAGGACACAAATACTTCTGACATTTGTTGAAATAACTCTGCTGCAGCACTGGTGTACTAGAACCACAGTGACTATTTTCTCTAGTGAAGGGAAAGAGCATAAGACAGGTAGAGCAAATTGTCTTAAAGTCAGTGGACATGAGTTTTCCAATTCTGAAACAAAGCTGGATATGACATAAACTAAATGAAAGGACTTTCACTTACTTCTTTCCCCTGCTGTGGCCAAGTGTCTGGTTTTCAGTACAGCTGAAAAAAGTATTAAACCAAGCAATAGGAGGGATTCAAGCTTAATTAGAATACCTGTATGTGTTGGACACACCACAGGTGTCCTCAGTATAGGCCACAGAGTGTATCGCCTCATTTTTGGGTTAACATGACTTTTTGAATTTCTGTAGCTTTGCAGACTCATTAAGGGAAAAGCAGAAAAGTCTCTTGTCAATTAAACCATAAGGAACATTTTGTTTGATATGGTGTTAGCTCAGGAGATCAGAATTGGCACACTGCGAACACACATCAATCACATTAATGTCCACATACATACCATCCAAAATAACGTCCCTGTAGCAAGAGCTGCATACTGCTCAATTGTAGAGAGCACGCTGAAGATAAGGCATATCAGCACAATAAGGAAGCTGCAAAAGAAAAGAAATTAAACAATTAAAATAATGTAATGCAGTGTAATAACTGATAGGGAGAATAGATAATTATGCCACCACAAACCATCTGTTTACACTGAAATGTCATTGGTATTGGATTATCTCTAAACACGGCTGGTAAATGTTGCACGATCCTGCTTCCTGTTGGGTAGTTTATTTCTCTTCAGACACTGAGGTTTTGGGTTGGACATTATCAAATTAAACCATATGGTAACACTAGCTTTAGCCCACCTCTAAGATTTGCTGTTTCCTGGCCCCTCATGAAAAGAACACTCCTTGCTTTTTCCTATTTTGAGGACTACTTTGGCTAAATCGCCACACAACCCCAAACATGTTTCAAGTATTTGCCTTTTTGCTGATCCAAAGCCCAATAAACTGGGGAGGGGAAAAATCACAGCTAAGCTAAAGTTTAATAGGCTGTGCTAGACTGTCTTTTATAATTGATCCCTAAAATACCCCAAATAAATAAAGTCTGATATTTGGCATTTGAAACACAGCTGAGGTGTGATTCCACCTAATTCCCAACCCCTGCCATGGGCAGTCACCTATCCCTAAACCAGGCTGATCAGAGCCCCACATGGTCTGGCCTTGAACACTTTCAGGGATGGGGCTGACACATTTGTCCTTAGGAAAGGGGTCCTGGTTTCCAACATAGATTTGGGGCAGCCAGAGAAACAGCCCAGCTGTCTGTAACCTCCCAGAAATCCTCTTCCCCCATGTGGGGAGCAAGGCTGCTCAGCCCTGCAGCCTCTGCCTCCAAAGCCCTTCCCTGAGCAGTTCAGCTGAGCCCAGCATCCCACAGGACTGCTGCTTCCCCTAAATCCTGCTTCCCCTAAGGGATGTAACACACCTAGGAAGAAAACCATTTAACACCCAGACTGGATGCTGTCCACTGCACACTAGGCATAGGCAGCTTCCAGTTCCCAAAGAACTGCATGTTTCTTTTAAAAACGCAACACAAGCAATTGGCAAGACTGAAAACATCCACTTGTTAAACACAAAGTTAGTTGTTAGGGCTATTTCTCACAATTCTGTTGAGACAAGCAACACCAATCGTTTGCACTCAACTGAAACTTGCTGCAAAATCCAATAATAAATCACCCACCCTGTTAGGCATCTCTAAAACAGGTAACCATTTTTTAACTAAAAAAAAACCCCACAACAAAAAAGAACTGACATAATGAATAAAACTGAACTCAAGGGAAGTATTAAACCAGGACATAACATTGGCATTACTCAGCTCAAGTCATCCAGAGCTTTATTCTTTGTTCATAGAAGTGAGCACTTCTTTGGGTGAATCTTTTGAAAGACCAAACACTCAAGAAAACAAAATACTGTTAAGTTGACCTAAGTTATGCTCCCAATGAGTGCTTCAAGATACAGCATATGCAAGTCCAAAGAACACACAGAAAAATGATGCCAGAATCACAGTCACTAAGGCTGGAAAAGACCTCTCAGACCAAGCCTAACCTTTGAGATTGAGTCCAGCCTTTGAGATTATCTCCATTATTTGGTAGCACAAAGTTTGTAGCTAATTAGGCACAAAAGTCAAATAGATAATGAAATTAATAGGATAGAGATGATCACGTATCAATACAAGTACCCATATAAAAATATACTTTACCTAAGCAAAATATAAGAATGTGAATGTTTGTCTCATCTCTAAAGTCTTTTCATTTTACCCTTGTATCTCTGCCTTTGGGCATTCTTAAGCACAAGTAAGCTGTGCAGACAAAGCAGCAGAACGCAAAGGTGAGCCAGTCATTTGAAACATAACATAGATGTTCCCTAAGTATCCAGCCCTACTGTCTGCAATATTCTCACAATGCACAAGAGCAATACACATGTCAATGTGAATATAAATGGAGTCAGTTGCACAGAGACAGCTGAGGCTCTCTGGATTCAAAGTCCAACATATACAGAATTAGCAGTTCAAAGCAAACAAGGAGTTGCAAGGGATGAGCAGTACCACTTCACATTGACTTCATCCCTTAATACCAGTACAGAATGTTTAACTCGGCCAGCACAAGAAACCACAAGGGGGCAACCAAAGCAAGGACTATCCCGTTTCTGTCCCTTTCCTGAACAAAGGCAAAACCCTAATAAGCATTAAAGTTGAAATTTCATGTGCTGAAGTGACAAAAAGATAAACTTAGGGTCAATCGTTTGCCAAATCTCTTTGCTTGCTCCTATTGGAGAAATTGATGGCTGAGGTAAGAACTGCATCAAATGCCACTCACCCCACTAACTACCTACTTTTATGGCTTTTCGTGCACATGGACCCATTTCAGTCTAACTAATATTTTTTGCCACCCCCAGAAAAGCTATTACAATTCACTGCTGCACTCTTTCCAGGCTGGTGCATGAAACACCTCCATAACCACAAGCACACGTTATGCCAAGCAAAACAAAGATGTTTGGTCAGGCACTGCTGCTGCATGTCTGTTCCTTTGGCACGGGAGAGATGACACCCACAAGGTGCCAGCACAGAACCACAGCTGAGCTACTCACCCTGTTACACTGACATTGCTATTTTGTTTAGATCAATTGCACATAAGGAACAGAAGGTGCAAAATTAAGACTTTAAACAAATACACATGGTGTTCTCCTCCTGTGCCATGAGCCTACTGTTTGTTACCTTCCAAAACTCAGCTTTGTTTTTGTTCTGGTATTAGTGGCTCCCCTCTCTCCACTTCTGAAGTATAAGAATGGAGTGAGGCACCAGTAAAATAGAAAATGGGAAGTTTGGCACTTTTTTTTTCTTTCCCTTTTTTGACAGTTATCTCTCTCTTCAGTCAGAAGTGTAACACAGATCCCCAGTTACTGCCTAGGCAGCAGACAAGTCCACAGGAGCTAGTCACAAACAACAGCTGAAGGAACAGACTCTGCCTGAAACTTGAATTTGTGTATGCAAAAATCATCCTGGAGCAATTTAACTGGCCAGTCTCAGAAAAGCAAACACTACAATTCTCACAAAATAACCTTATCACTCTATCACTACTGTGATTCCTCTCACTATATTAAAAAAAAAGGGAAAAAACCCACTTGTCTTGATACAGATGCTAAACATGTAAACTCATCATCCAACCAGTAAATATCAGACAAGCTAATGGGCAACTGACTCCACTCTGGTGTAATTTTTTTCATATACATTTTTCCTCTAAAGGAGAGATAGCAAACGCTGCAACTTCATAAAATCTAGCACTCTACAGTCAGACAGGGTTTCATCCCTTGCAAACCACGAGTTTTATCTCCCGAAACCCACTGCTTGTTTACCCTCTCTGCACAAATGTGACCATCTTCAAGAAAGGAAGCAGAGTGACGAGCTCAGGCTCTCGTCAGCTCTGATCTCACTCCGATTGTGGGGCCAAGCAAGCAGCACAGATGAGGAGATAGCCTGTGAAGTTTTTCATGTTGTCCCTCCCAGGTTACAAAGTAGCATCTGCTTGCATGTAGATAAATCACATCTACTGCATCAGTAGATGCATTCAAAAGTACTCAGCTTCGTGGTTAAGTCATATCTAACAGTGCTATGTTGTTTTTTTTTAAACCAAAAGTTTTGCAAGTGGCTGATCATCTCCACTTCCTGATGTGAAACCACAACACCACTGTTAAAGCAGTGTGGGCATGACAAAGCAGCAGGTATTTTCTTTCATGGGCTCAGTTTTTGCTGGAGCAGTACAAGGAGACCTGTGCCCTCTCAGACAGCGCTATTTACTCAGCCAGTTTCTCTGGTTGTCTTTTCAACTCTGTTTTCCCAGGCAGCTGGTTTCCCATCCCTGGGGGAGCCAGAGGCAGAAGCGGGGCTCTCGGAGTGCAAGAAACAGCACCAGGGTGCAGCACTGCAGTCACACTTGGAGCTCAGGAACATTCCAAGCCTGTAGCTGGACTCGGGATGTGTCTGTGCCACACCACCCTCTGGAGAGAAAAGCATGAGCACAGACACTGCTGTACACAGAGTTACACAAGGCACTGCCTGCACAGGTGTGCTCATGTAGGCAAACACTTAAATAAATGATAAGTTTTGTCTTGCTTCACTGTGTCAGGCAGACAATTTAGGTAATTTTTTGTCTCAAACAGGTTTGAGAAGCTAGAACATTTCCACAAAAGAATCATTCAGCCAAAAAGGCAACATGGCCAGTCAGCATGTGTGCTTTACTTAACAAAATAGGAAATATATTAATATAGGAAATATATTAAGAGCTAAAGGTATTTAATGTTTTATGACTATTTTACGATATATTTTGACTTAGACACACACCTATGGCTTTTTCCCTGACCTCGGTGTCAGCTGTAGGAACTTGACATATTACAGGTACCTATCAGTACTGTGCAGCCTTCAGCCCTGAGCAGCTGAGTTTTTTCTATATTTAACTATGATTTTTGAACATTAGCATGTCTTTTTTTGTGGCTTGAAACAATGTGTAGAATGATCAAAGGAACAATAAACCACTTACTGAGAGATAACAATGCTCATTTAGTGAATGTCACAGGTAGGAGAACTGATAAAGGTTTATAAAATATGCCCAGTGATATGACCAGCAACATTTAAAAAAACAGTGTATGAGACATGCTGGAAGTACTTACTCACCAGATTAACAGTCTCATGTGCATGCAGCTGTTATCATCAAAACCAGCACTAAAATGTGGGTAGATTTCATTCCTTCTTGCAGTGTTTCTTACATACTCACAGTGGGAATCTTTCCATAAAGCCAGAAAAGGTTGCCATTAGGCTATAAACTGAGCTGAGACCTTAAATACACTTAACAGATGAGAAGGGACATGCAAAGTTCAGCTCAATTTGTATCAACTTGAGCTCTAACCATCCAGGAAGACATTTTTTCCTTGTTCAATGTCACAAGCTGCCTTAAGTCTGGTTTTTCTCACCATTTTTATTCATTACAGCTATCAGTCTTGAAGATATCCAACTCTTGGTGCCCTAGCATACAGGGAATATTATTTTACTTGGTAAGTACCAGCTAAAAAGCAGTTCCCAGCATCTGTGCTTTTTTCTGTTTGGCATGAGGTCATGGGCTAGTTGCAGTTCATCCTCTCTATCTTCTGGAGAAAACAACTTTAACTAAAAAAATAAATATTCTGCAAAAAAAGAAAATGTCCTTAGTGTGCTTCTATGTGCTTAACATTCTACCTAAGCCCCCTTCTTGAATCTCTGTCTGCCCTTACTTTTACACAGCTAGATTGTCTTTCTCTGAATGCACAGCTCTGTTCAGTCACATACATGATCAGTCATCTATCCTGTAACTCAGGTGTGGGCTTGTTTTGTGGCATTTTGTTAGTTTGTGGGATTTTTTTTACCAAGTAAATAACTTTTTTTTGCCATTTAGCTTCTAACTGTGACATGTTTCTTAAGTTTAACCTCCTCTAAGTATAAAGCTTTACAAGAACTGGAAGGATGACATTGAGAATGAACAACACGAGTGTGCACGTTGTACTTGGGCAGATTCTTATCTCGATCATCATAATTTGCAACCTATAATGCTCCTGCATATCCAGTTCACATGAGTTCATTAAAACATCTGACAGCATCATTAGCTCATCTTTCATCCGCATGGCTTATACTTGCTGACACTTTTCAGTGCATTAAAAGGTCAATGGTGCCAGAAAAGGACATTTTCATGCAGATTTCCAGGTTACAAAGACTGTTATTGCAATGTGGATTTAGATAGACAACTTCAGGTAAGAGACACACTGAAGACCCTTTCATTTTGTCATACATTTTGCTGTGTTCCATGCCAGCAAAGGAACTCCTTACTTACTTTACATCAGGAAAATCCTCATGAAAAACTTCAAAAGGTTTTCACTACTGAAAGTCAACATAAATCCCTGACCACCTCACACAGTACTGCATGGTCATTTCCACAGAACAAACAAGAAAACATTCAGAATTAACAGATATCAAGTAAGTTATTGCTGCAGCAAGGCACCACGTTTTTGTTCTTTCACTCAATGTATTTTGAGACTAGTTGAGGAAAAAAATAATCTAAGAAAAAGTAAAAGAAGGGGAACAGATAGAACTTGTAAAATAAAGGACAGCTGATAATAAGAGCAGAAAGAAGTCTATGAAGATGAACAGCATTGCTAGGAATCTAATACAGGACGGCAATTTATTTTATGGGATCATCAAGGTATGGTGTCAAGTACAAATACCAACCAGTGATTTAAAGCTGAGAAATCCAGAGACGATATTTTTTAAAAAGAAGCAGGATTTCACAAGGCAGAGATAACTTTCATCCTTAATGAAATTCAAGCAGGTAAACATCCCATATGTGTAGGCCTTATGCTGAACCCTTTAGCAAGCCTGAACTGAATACTTAAAGAACACTAACTCTGTCATGACTATGAGAGCATAGTGCCAGGCTACTGACAAAGCTAAATAAGCATTCAATTATCCAGCTGGTGGACACCAGAGGTCCTCCATCACATACTCAATTAATAAAAAAAAAGTTTGTAAGAGAATGAACTGTAAAGGTACATGGTTAGAAAGAAGGAGCCCTGTACTCAATTCCTGTTTGCCCATAGCTTAAGGCAACTTTAACACTCCTAATTATGCATTAATTTTATTAACTGCAGAAGCTGTTAATGCATTAGCATGAAAAAAAGAGAAAAATCACTGTAGCAAGGAGTTAAGAGACCAGCAACCTACACAAACCATACCTGAAGACGAAGCAAGTTTAAAAAAGAATAAACACATAGAAAGTACTTTAGCGCCAATAAAAAAAAAAGGGAAAAAAGTAGGGGTTTAATTCTCTGGCCATGCAGGCTCTTTTCATGGTTTTCCTCTAAGGATTTGTCATCTCTTCTTCTGTTTTGTTTTTGAGGCAGGGGCAGGAAGGAGGGTACAGCCCCTCCCCATCTTGCAGCCTCTCCGTGGCAGAGGATGCCCAGCAGAAGGGGACGTACACTCACATTCATGCAGAGAAGCATGTTCCTCCCTCCAGGAACTGCCTACAGCAGTTTCCTGCCCAACACACACTTCCTCTCTGTTATGTCCAACACAGGTCAAGCCTGTAGACAGGTCACTGCTCTCAGCTGTCACTTACCATCAAAAACCCCTCAACAGACAAAGTGAGAATGCTCTGTTTGTCTTAGCTTAGTTCTATCAGATGGAGCTTCCTGTTAATATGTATTTGTTCCAACTCCTAAGGAAAAGTAGAGTTGGTGCTTCCTGAAGGAAACAATGGCATAATTTTTAACCAGCTCCACAACTCCTTGTCAAAGAAATGCTGTCTTTTGGCTCCCATGCAGGAAAGCAGATTTATTGCACAAGAAAGATCACACACATGCGGGGTTGTCTGATACTAGGAAAAATAGGTTAACTATACAGCTATATAGGCAAGGCTTCTATCACACTTACCTGGCTCTTCTGGGAGGTTAAAGTCTGTAAAAATAATTTAAGTTATGGGCAGTGTACCAAAGCACAAAGCACACAATGAATCAAAAGTCATTTAGGATACGGCAGCAGAATTATTGCAGGAAAGGCCTGTAAGGTCTTGGCAAAGGGTATGATTGCAGTAGAAATGCAAACCAGACGTCAAGATGCTTCAAGAGGAAAGGTTAACTACTCACAAAAAGCAATGTTATTGCATCCTGCAAGGAGGTGTTGGTTCCTTTGAGATCAGGTATGGATTAACAGGAAAAAGATGACAGGTACTGAGTAAGAAGGTGGAAAATGAATATGCTACATTTAAAACAAATGCATGACCACGAGATGTGAACCACTGGACTGCAGAAAATTTATCAGCCCTCCCTTCACAATAAGCTTCCAATTTGCATCATCATTCACATGAAACCCCAACACAGCAACACAACAGCCATAGAAGGGGTAAGTTCACATGTGCAGGAAGGTTGTTGGTTTGGTTTTTTCCTTTTTTTTTTTTTTTTTTACTTTCATCCCAGCAGCATTGCTACAAGTCACTTTGCCTCCCCCATTAAAGATCAGAGAACACTGTATTGGGACTTCTAGAGCACATGCATCTTCCAATGCTGCACAAAACTGGACTTGGTCAACTTTTCAGCTCACAGACATCTTGCTTAGGGAACAGCTTCTGGACACTGCAGGTAGCCAAGTAAGTAACCTGCCCCAAAGAAGCAAAATAAGAAGAAAGGAAACACTGCCTCCACTCCAAAGGAGAAAGGCACTATGCCACAATCTTGTACAGCTGATGTAGTAGTGCATGAAAAGTTGGAGGCTAATTGTATGGCAAGTGAATAAGGGCCATGGTTTTAAACACTCCATAAAGAAATACCCACATTTCTAGCTCTCTAAAAACCCCTCCATGACAGGGAAGCAGTATTTTTGACAGCACCCTTAGTTCTTCAATTGTGAAACAGTGAAAGGGACTAAAAATCAACAGATAGATAAATATACAAATGGGGAAGAACCAATCGTTCCTTGACCTGGACAGATACTTGATATGATTTATTGCAAATGCAACAAAAGTTATACCAGACCTGAGCAACTGGCCTATCTCCTCACCTGATCCCCTCCAAAATGACTTTTCAAGCCCCTTTCTGCTAAAACCAGTGTGCCTGAAAGGCACTTTCATAAGTGCTGGCAAGTAAGATGAAGACCGTGAGAAAGATCTGAAGCTGGGATAAGTGCTCTCCTTGGGGTTTCCATTATGACCCTCTGCTTTAATTATTTAAAGGTATAGCTGACAGATGCTGTCACAGAAATCAGCCTTGTCATCGTCCTTTGAGCTTCTCCACATTCAGCTCCTCTAGGGGCACTGGGGGCAGGAACATGGCACCCTCCTTGTGTTACAGCCTAGAAACAAGGAAGAGAAACTGCATGACAGGTTGACATTCCTAGGGTGAAAGCAGAGGAATTCAGCAAACAGACATATTTCCATTTCCAGGGGAGAGAAGGTATTTGCTGAGGGGAAGATGTGAAGCTTGAAAGCTGTGGCAACTTGACTTCTTTGTTTGCTTTAAGCAGGGTGGAAAGTTCAAGTGTCCCTGGAAGAAAAGAATGAAGAGGATCTAGAATGCCACAGGCAGCTTTTAATTTTATGGTGAGAAAGCTTTTCTGTAAATATAAAAATCTCTATAAATACATGCCATGGAATACAGGAATGCTCAGTACTCCATTTCCTCAAAAAAGCCTCTACAGATTAAATTTTCAAAGTGAAGTCCACACTGTGCTTAAAGAGCTTTAGCTTTGTGCCCTCACCACACAATAGACAGTTTTCAGGCTGAAAATTATGAGGGTAATTATTTCTATTATTCCAACAGTCAAGTTGGCTGTTAGTGGAAATTCTAATTGTCTATCACAAGGCTAAAAATTCTGCTGCATCTTCTGAACTCACCTGCCCTGAATTAAACAAGGTAACATTAAGAGAAAATGGCTCAATAAAGTTATAATCAATTCTGAGGCCTGTATCCAAGAGGCATTTCAAGGTGGTTGAGTGTCCAAAACACTTATGTTTCAAAATGGGACTTCAAACTTGAGCACTCAACAAGCGAAGAAGTTCCTTATAAGAGAAGTTAAGACGAAGTAATAAAAGATGTTAGATGCTTCAAACCTTACAGGAAGGGATCCTAAGGAATACAGTGGCTCTATGTAACATTAAAAAAAATGTAATTAACTATTAACTGGACAACCAACTCTGCTGTGGGTAACAGCCCCCAGCTGCCAGACATGTGCTTTACTTTTCACCTGCCCACACACTTCCAACTCTAAAAGCCAGGAGGCATCTCAACATTTCTGGGAATAGTTTTTTGGTGCTGTGGGTAAAAGAAACCCTATTTATCTTGTAGTGAAATCGCAGATTCTGCCAGGTAACCTCCAAAACAAAGGTTTATCAAAATTCACTGGTGATAAAGACTTGAGAGATGGTAACATTTTGTGGCACATCTGAAGGCCACAGCCTTGGGAGGGGAAAGCTACCATAGTACCATAATTCTGATATATCATTACAGAGCAGCATGAGGAAGCAAAAGTCCAGTGCCTGAGAGCACACCCAGTGTGCTATTCCAGTGTTAATACAGACATAAAATTATTTCTGTTATAGCTCTTACTGGGGCATTCAAACTATACCTAGCAAGTGCTTGCTAACAGCATCCAATACATTTCTGAAAACAGTGGTAGAAGTCAGAAAGAGGCTAAACAATTGTTTTGCACATTGACTTGAATAACAAATGAAATTCCAGTTAATTGTTAGCTTTGCAAGGCCCACCATTATATGTAAAAGCTTGAATATTAAGTAGTTTCAATTACATAGAGGGAAGCATACAAGTATAGCTACAACATTAAGATACCGAAACTATTAAATTACACAACTTTAGGACTCAAAAGAATTCCAGAATCCTACCTCCTTTAGGCTTTATAAATAGTAGAAAAATTTAGGGCATTAAACCATAATACATATATTTTCTGCATATCCCTTTCTAAAGTGCCAATATTTCTATGTGTGTATTTAGTTTTATATGTGGTGCTGTACAATGACTAATAATAAACATAAATTTGTAACACAAAGCTAAGTACAAGGGAGCAAGTCTTGATGAGAAGCAGACCTGGAAGGGTTCTCTTCTGGAAGTCATCATTTCATGGCTAAACTACCAGGAAATATCAAACGATGACTTTCTGTGCAAGTTCAGTGCCCTTGAGATTAAGCTGCCATTTCAAGTGTATGTTTAGAAAGTGTCTAAAATGTATTGATATGATCTGCCAGCATATTAACAACAACCACCCGAGTAACACATGACCTCATGGCAAAATTATGCTCCAAGATACTACTCCTGGCCCTGAACCACTGGTGATTTTAAAGGAGCATTAACAGCATTCCAGCAGCATCCAAAACCCTAAGGGAGCCACGGGGTCAAGTTCAGCCACCTCTGTGACACTGCACTGATGTTGTCATCCCACACACACAGCTGGCTGCCAACCACGATGTTCAATAAGAAACTCTGGCAGTCACTTGTTTCTTGGGGTCTACTAATTCCAGCAGCTGACTTTTCAGCCATGGGAATTCATGTTTAGAATCCTGTAGATTCTCATAGCACTGCACAGAGAGAGAAAAGGCAAAGCTGAAAGATGCAGAGAGAAACACCACAGAATCACCCATCAAGAATACGGAACTTTCTGCTTTGCTTTTTGTAACACAAGGATTTCCATGGTTATAACAGATCTATTAAAAGCAGCCTAAAATTTTGAAGGCACTTCTCAAAGTGCATCATAATTAAACCATTACACTTCCCATGCATTAGTTCATCCATAATCCTTCAGTGTAAGGAACAGATTTGCAGGTGTGTTCTTCATCCAAGAACACAGCCATTATTCTTTTGAATAAATGTTTAACTTAAAGCATTGATCCCTTTTGAACATGTAGTTCAAGTTACAGATACTAATTGTTTCTGACCAATCAATCCCCAGCAAATTTATTAACTACACAGTTAGTCAAGTGGAAGATTCAGGATTCTTACTCTATGCTAACTGAAAAAATTCACAATAACTAAAAACAGACAAGAATTGTGATATGGAGGATATACTAGTCCCTTTGCAAGTCACAAGACAAACAAAATAATTACAAAAGACAAAAATAGTTTACCTCCCATTTGAAACTGCAGCTTTAAAGATCTATTTACTTCTTATTTCCAAATTATTCTAGAAATAGGCTTGCCCAGATTACACAACTTCATTTTTATTGGATTTTTTTTTCAGAACAGGCCAAGTCCTATGGAATTCAGAATTTAAGGCCTGACCATTAAGACTTTTTATTAAAATTTAAAAAAGGCTGATTTCCTTGTAGTCCTCACAACTACTTGGAGACGGGGGGATCAGAGGGGTCACTCCGTCTGTTTATCAATTTTAAAACCCGTTCTGCAATGATCAGTCTTGTTTAAAGATGCAAAGCACTTCAAAAGCTGCAGAAGCCTGAGGAACACCAAAGTCATCCGTGCAGCACAAGGCTGAAGGACACAGTTTCATTAGAGCCATTATTGGAACGGCACCTGTGCCATTGGAGAATGCTTTTCTCTGCAGCCTCACCTTCGTCAGCACAAACAAAAGCATTGTTCTGCTTGGAAAGTCTTTGGCAGCAGAATGAGGAAAATAACAAAGTATCTCTAATGTGCATAGCACATAACATTTGTTTCACAATCTGATGGAGCAAATTAATTTCTTGACCAGCTGACAGGATATGCTTAATTAAAAGGGGAAAAAAAAAGTGTGGAAGGGAGCTTTCTTAATCTGTGTACTCCTTTTTTCCTTCTCCAAGGAATTGCTGGGCAGATTTCTGCTCCATGCAGTCTGTGTCTGACTTTTACCTGAAACAACCCTGGATGTCATAAACCCAGAACCAGTGAAATCCTCTTGCTTTTATGTTTCTTAGATATTGTTTATGTTTTTTAATGTTTCTTAGTTAAAATGTGTGTCACCATCTACTGTATTTATCTATCTGCTGTTCAAAAGGCCACAATCATTAAAGAAAATTAAAATAAGGAAAAAAGTAAATACCAAGGTCTTTGCCATAAAACAAACACTTTTTGAAAAGGTAGTCAGTGCTACTGGCCTCAGATAAAATTTTAAAAATTTATAAACCTAACATTTTCCAGATTTCCTTTTATATACTGTTTCTCACTGCTCAACATATACCAAAATAGAGTCATGTTACTCTGAGATATCTTAATTAATTCTTAACTGAGAATAAGGATGATTTCACATAATCCATCTCTGACACAGACTTCTTGAAGAACAGTATTTTTAATTTTAAATGAATTATTTTTAGTATCACGCTGGCTCCAGACCTACATTTGAGTTCTGAAAAATCTGGTATTGAAGATCCATAAAAAGTGGGGCACACCAGAAAAACAGTATTTATGATGGAGCACTGAACTCCTCCATAATGTGGACTTCAACACAAAAATCAAGACCAAAGGAAACCAAACAAAAAAACCCCACAATTATCCTGAACAGTGAAAAGCTGCTTCATCTGAAACAACAATCCCTGAACTTTTAGAAGAGATCTATGGAGCTTTTGTTCTTTGCTCAAGTTGGCAGGCATGTTTCTCATTCACCTCAGCCACTTAAGCATAAGTTAAAATAATATTATCACACCCACAACAGACAGTTCCAAAACAGGCTCCTTTTTAACCAACTGAAATTCCCTGTTTGAAAGGTGTTGTTGGTATTTTTTTCCTGAGACTGACCCCTTTACTTAAAAGCAATTTGTCAGATAAATTGCTGCTGCTCACTACCACGGTAAAGGCACTGGAGCCCAGGAACAATCCGGGGATGGAAACTGCCTCAAGTCAAGCATTCTTCAGAGCCAGGGGAGAAAAAGGATTCACTGGGGAAACAAATGATGTCTGTCTGGAGAGAAGAAGGTGTGGGAGGACTGAGGCTCCTGAGAAGACTCCAGCAGGTGGCCCCAAAGCAACAGCAAGGCTCAGCACAGCTCATGCAGAACCAGCAAAGGCAACCACAAACCCAGCTCCAGTTAGGTCTGCTGCTACTGATGCATGTGAGAATGCACAGCTGTTTTATTAAAGTGAGTAAAAGCTCTGTTTAATTTTTCAGTTAGTTAAGAACGTAAACCAATACACAAAGTTAGTTAAGAATGTAAACCAATGCTTAAAAGTTGTGATCACTTAAATGAACGTTTATTTTTTAAAGTTAAAATTTTCCAAGGACAGTGTTTCTATTTTTCATGGTTACAGAGCTGCACAGCTTTTCAAAATCTTCTTCCATTGTGATTTTAAAAAAACTTCATATCATTGTAGAAAGCATTTTAGGCAGACACTTCCAGTGTATTTTAGGAAGACATTTCCCATTAATAGAAGGTCAGAACAAGGGTAAAGCACATATTTCATTACATGTCATTACTCACACACTTCCAAAATCAGTTGCGTCAAAGCCGTTTTAAGAAACTTAGGTATGGTTTCCCATATAAGAACACCAAAAAAGTACTCAGAATGCTGAAAAGCAACACATTCTGGTTAAAAACTACTGCATTCTGAAATGACACTTTCAGGCCTCACCTGCAAGTGTCTGCCTTAAATCGGTCCCTTCAGAAAATGTTTCACTAATCACAGCTGAAAAAATAAAAGTAGCCTTCCTCCATATGTAGGAAGGTATGCTTGGACCCAAGGAGGTGTGCTCATTAGTGAACTTGCTGATTAGTGAACTTGCTGTCTAACTTAATAAAGAGATAAAAAAAAAGGCTCTAACTTTACTTTTTTTTTTTTAAGTGGGACAACAAGATAAAGAACATCAGATCAGGTCACAGAAGCATAGAATTACTCAGGTTGGAAGGGACCTTAAAGCTCAACCTGTTCCAAACCCCTGCCATAGGCAGGGACACCTTCCACTAGACCAGTTTCCTCAGAGCCCAATCCAACCTTGCCTTGCACATGCCAGGGATGGGGCATCCATAACTTCTCTGGGAACAAGTTTTACAGAAATTCAGTAGTACCTACTTCTCTTAATCTGCTTTTTCCTTAAATTCCACCACCTTCTTATTCACCAGTTAAGAACTTGTCATGCATGAAGTCTGAGACTTCAAAAACATGTTACGAACCAAGAAATTAACGTTCTGCATAACTTCCACCCCAATATTCTGATCTCACAGTTCCCTTGCTCTTCCAGACTGACCTTTACCAAAAGCATACTGCATGCTTTCAGTATGCATTGCAAGTCTGCAGGCACAGAGCACATGCTTTGGTCAGATTAACACTGAAAAAGAAAAAAGAAAGCGGATGCCAGCTACTTTCTACTTCCTAAGTGCATGCAGATTTCCACTGCAGTGACCCATGGAGCAATTATCATCTTCATTGGCCAGAAAGAAAACTGAGCAGCGAGGAGATTAAGGGACTTGTACAAGGTCACACAGCACCTGTGATGCAGAGCTGAAGATAGACCCCCAAGGATCTGGCTTCCAAGAGTGAGTTTCACACAGCTGGGCCAGTTCTCTGCACTGAAGATGCCAGCAGGCAAGGGGAGAGCAGCCTCGTGTAAGTCACACTGGGCAAAGACCAAAGCCAGCACCTCTGAGCCATTCCGCAGCTCCAGTAAAGCCACCCCCACAGCTCAGCACAGACACTGCAGGTGTGGTCAGAGCAGAAGGGACAGAGCTGCTGCATCCCAACAAATCCAGCACACCCACCAGCCTGCTGGCCACCTCTCCTGGTGCCCAATGCTGAGCACCCTGCTGGGCAGCCAGCTCAGGGGGCAAGGCCTGAAAAACTGGGACCATCCTCAAGAAAGACCCTGACCCAATCCATATGCATCCCTAGAACTCTCTGGTCTTCTGAGGAAGGGTTCCACGTGGGAAGAGTAACCCCACCTTGGCAAAGAGAAGACATCCTGCCTGAGGGGCTGGGGCACGGAGGATGTGTGACAAAAACTGAAACTGCTTTGGCCATGCCAAAGGTTCTCACCCTCATTTCTAACATCCATCTTTCTTGTCATGACACACTGCTTAAATAGTAGGAAATTTGCATCTTCTTGAGGAGCCTTACAGAAGAGTCACTTGGACACTGGCACTGCTTTGGCTGTGCCAGAAGTTCTCACCCTCATTTCTGACATCCATCTTTCCTGTCATGACACGCTGTTTAAATAGTAGGAAATTTGCATCTTCTTGAGGAGCCTTACAGAAGAGTCACTTCTAAGCTTGAAGAAAAAGTATTTGCTTGATATTTCACTCAAAGGAGTGACAGCAAAAGGCAGAAGTTGATAAGAGTCCCTTAAAGTTGGCCTTATGACATTAGAAAATTATACAGAGTGAGTAAGCTGAACGCCTTAAAAACTCAAGTCATCAACCTTATATACCTTCTTCCTGAGACCAACTGAAAGGGGGAGACAACTGATAATAACAGAATAGAAAAAGGCCAAAATCAGCCCATTAAAAAAAAAAAAAGGAAAAAAGTGCTTTATAGCAGCAGCATGTATATTTTCAAGCAGAGCAAGGCTGCATTTACCAAAGATAAAACAAAGCAGTAATTCAAATACAAGATGGTAATAACTTTTCTTGGTTTCGTGTGCCAAAAGGGACCCAGAACCCTCTATCGTTCCTTGCATCTTATTCTAGAAAAATAAGAATAGTGTCGAAGATAAAACCCCATCTAACAATCTAGAGCATTAGGGAACATCAGTGTTTCCTATCAGAGACAAGTGTGTAGCACTGTAGCCAGGTGATTTTTTTCTTTATAAATACATTGAGATTTAGCTAACAAAGGGCTGAAATGCACCATTCTCTGAAGAAGCTGTTTCTATTCCATTAACTTCCCAAATACCAAGGAGGTATTAATTATGCATGCAATTTTGCACACAAGCCCATTGTTTGATTGAAGATTCTGTGTAAGCAGAGATCTCTACTTACACGTAGATGAGGACTCACACCACTGCAGTGGGGACAGACACAGATCCCTTTGCACCACTTGGTCTTTCCTGCAAGACAAGTCCTCACAGGAGCATTCTGGACTAAGATAAATTCATTATCTATCATAAGGCAGCTAATCTCTGCTGAGGCTTCATTTACAAACCCATGTGAACTTTCAAATGTTATGATGGGCAAACCTTCCAGTATTTCTTTCTGGCCTTGTTAACATGGAACAAGGTGTGGAAGTTGGCAATAAGGAAATGAGCATTCAAGCAGTGATTAAGCTCAAAGACATCCAGAGTGCCAAGACCTTCAAAGCCATATCAGGTACACAAGAAATCAAGTGTAAGTGTGAAATATCAAAGGTGTCTTACTTCTGTTAAAGGACAGGATGATCTGGGTTTCCAATTTTACACTGGAGGAAGGGGAACAAAAGAGAAAATCTAAAGCTGTGACTCCAGTGCAGGTATTTTACCCAAGTCAGCAATAAAACCACCTTTAATCCAAAACAGTACAAATACAGAGAGATTACAGAAGATACAGAAGATTAACTGATATTACTGCACACCATACAAAGAGAAAAGAGAGTGGCTTGCAGTGTCAGATATTACAGCTACAGCACACCATGTAGCACCAATACAGAACAACTAGCCACTGCCTTCTCATCACTCAGAATGAAGTTTAAAGCTAAATTTTTTACATCTTTAAGAATAGAAGAAAAGCAGGATTAAAAATTTTATCCATGTCATTTGTCCCATCAAAGATTAAGCTCTATAGGAAATTACTGTATACCTCTCAATTCATGCTACAACTGATGGATCAGTGTCCCAAGTCAAAATTTATCTTTTCTCAGCTACACACCTCTGGTCTTAGAAGGTAAAAGACACTTTGCTTTGTGGAACTGCACAGAGCCTGAATGGGAAACCACTGCAGAGCCCTGTGCAGGCACACACTTCCTTTAGAAGCTGTGGGATTCTTTTATTTTCTGAAGTCACATAACATTCTTCAAGTTTTACTTCTTCTGGTCCATTGTCCACATCACGACATCACCCTCAAGCCCCTAAATGTTAGCAGCCTTGGCACCTAGACAGGGTCAGGACAGGGGACAGCCTGTGAACACCAGGAGCCATAGGGTCCCAAAGCTTGGCTAGAGCTGGCACTAGGATGCAATGCCAAGGGCATCCAGAAGAGCTTCTGCTGCTACATCAGCAGCAAAAGACTGAAAAAGGGAAACACAGGCTTATTGCTCAATGGAGTGGGGATTTGATGGCAAAGAGACACAAGCCAATGCACCCAATGCCCTTTTTGCCTCAGACTCTACCAGCAACATCTCCCTGACTTCTGTGCTTGGATGCAAGGCTCCAGGAGGAGATCCGCTACCAGGAAGAAAGCCAGACTGAATTGGGGATGACTTGAGAGAACTCATCCTATACCAGGACATGGGACCAGACATGTTGTGTTTGAGGTCCCTGAGAGAGACGGTCTATGTGACTGTGACTGGTCACTCAGGTAAGGAGTCCCCCTGACAGCTGAAAAAGGCAAAAGTCACAGCCATCTTCAAAACAGCCAAAACAAAATCATAGAGCAGAGATATTTTTCTATACTACAGCTGAAAAAGTCACAGCCTACACCCCTATTTTCCAGTGTCCTGCTGTAGGTAAGATTGCCACAGAATGCACTCATTCAGCTTCACTGGAAGCTCACCCGCAAAATCTACATCCACCAAGCCACAGACATGAGGGCAAGAAGCCAACAATGGAGCAATCAGGAAAAAGGAAATCCCTTACATCACAAAATTCATCTGTCTGAAACCATCTGGAAATTGACTCTTCAGGATATAAAGTTCACAGCATAGTTTCTAAAGAAATGCAAGCAAAAAAGATTCACAAGTTTCCTGGGCTTTGACCCAGAATAGACTTGAACATCCTTGTCTGGTTCTATATAGTTCAGAGGAAGATTTAAGTGCGAGGTAAGAAGTTTCCATGTTAAGACAGACAGCCCCTTCCTCATCCTTCTCTAACTCATCCTGCTTAATCTTGTCATTTCTAAAAGAATAAAATCCTGTTGTTTCATATCTCTGGGATGACATGGTACAGAACAGAACTCCATGAATCCAAAAATCAGGGACAAAGATACGACAGCTACTCCCTTAAAATAGCACATTTAGAGGAATACCATAAGTTACTTGTCAGTCACCATGCAATCCAGAAGCCTGGCTTCCTGAAAGATCCCTGCTGGCATTTTGCAAATTCTAAGATTTTTCTAGCACAAAAGATCTGGAGGATTCAGGGTGCAAGACTGATGATGTCAGGTCCCACAAAATCTTTTCCCACAGATTTTGGGAATCGGTAAAGGAAATTCTCCACCATGAGAAAAATCCCTGCATGAATGAATCCACTAAATTTAGTATGAGAATAAACTCACTGGTTCTTTTTTCTTTTACTTTTGTCCACAAGCCCAACACAAACATAGTGTGGAAGTGATAGTCACTCCCTTGTTCTTCCCGTGTGAAACAATCTTTGTCAGCCCTCATAGGCACCAGAAATTAAAAAAATACGCATTAGGTGACTAGACATTTTTCTTGAAGACATCATCTATTGGTGGCAACCCATCACAATTGCTGCTACACTGAAGTTGGCGGGGGGGGAGGAATAGTCCAGAAAGAAAAAATACACTTAAAAATGAGACCATACTTCAGACTAAAGAAATGAGAGTCAATACAATGTGCTTTAACCAGCAGGCCTCACAGAGTGCCCGAGAGGGAACAGGACAGACTTGTCAGGTAACCTGCAGAGTTAAAAAAAATTGCATCAAGAATTTCCTAATTACCAGTTATTCTTCCAGGGAAGATCAGCCTGGGTACTGTCAGGTCACAAACGTTCCAACACACACTCCTTTGGCAGCAGATGCTACCTAAAGGTCCGAAAGAGTAGTTCAGTTTCCAGGCTTCCAGGGACTGCCTCTGTCATGTTTGGAGATACCCAAACACTCTGATCAAATCTTACCCAAGAGACTTGCAGCTTTCCCCAAAAAGCTGTGGAATTAAAATTCTGTCTCTGCCATAACCTTAGGGGGAAGAGGCTGGTGATAATGCTCTTTTCTCTCTCACCCATTTTCTAGTCTTCTAAACTCACTCTCAACTTTTTTCTCCTGATTGGTTACTGCTGCAAAAGGATCAAGCAAACATGTAAAAATGTCCAATTTGAAATAGTTTTCATGGCCCATGAAAATTTAAAAAACGTGAGAGAGAAGCAGAAATTTTCAAGAAGAGAATATTCAACAGGAGGTTATTTGGAGGTTCTCAGTCTGTCTTGAATTTTAATTAACTCTCTAACAGCGTATTTTAGAGTTAGGTACTCTTCAAGAAGGGTTAAATAATGCAGACATAGTCCAAGGGGGTGACCACAAATGATCATTGTTTGGTATCTCTGGAAAGAACACCCGGCATATCTGGGGAATGAATGCAACTTTTGGGCAATGAAAAGTAATCAATCTAGTTTTGTCTCTTTTATGCATTGCTGTTTATTCAGTCTCTCAAGTGCTCTTCATTGCAGTTCTGACTCTAGGTCAAAGAACTCATTGGCTCTAAGCGAGTTCCCCTCTCACACAATTTATCAGCTGCACAGACACTGCACACAGGGTCTTGGAGAAGAACGGGCTCAGGTACAGCTCCACCATGGCCACAAACTGGCCAAGACAGCAACCACGGACACTCCACAGCGCACTGGCAGCCGTACTGGGCTCTGAGCTTTGCAGATGCAGAGGATATGGGAACCCCAACCCCAAGCTCACAGAGAAACATGGAGCATGTCCATTTGCACACACGTCTTTTCCTCCCAGGTGTGTTGACAGCGCTCCACAACAGCGAAGCGTGCTCGTCAGAGCACACCCCAGATGAACAGCCCGTCCCATCTCCCTCCTGTGCTGTTGTTCGCACACAGCGCTTCTTCCTCACTGGGTTTAAATACACAACAGGGGAGCTCTTGACGCAAACAGCCTTTGTTCCTCGTCACAGCATTTGCAGCATTAACTCATTAACTGTAAAGATGTGGAGTGCAGCTCGTAACATTGTTTCCCCTGCAACGCCTTCAAGCCTGTGTTTTATTTGAATAGCTTTTTACCAGCGGCTCCCGAATTAAGCGAGGAAGCAGGTCCAACACATCCAAGGTCACTGTTTGCATGTCCAATTACACTGATGGTTATAACTGTTGTGGTTTTCCACCTCGAGAGGCCAGGAAGCTAGAGGTCTTCTGGGTAATCAAATGCACATGTAGAAACAATAAAATACACCCATAAAATGATGAGTGCCAAGCTTATTAATGCAGACTGCCTCACCAGAAATGGCAGCTAGCTCTTAAGTGTTCTTAGACACCTTTTGTCTCTTAGTTTTTTGTTTCTTTTTGGTAGTTTTACTTTGCTTTTTGGTGGGCTTTTTTAAATGCTTCAGGGGTGCAAACAATCAGTGTTCCTAGAAGTCACCACAGCAAAAGCAGAAAGACATCTGAAATTATTTTCAGTGTGTGACTGCTATCTGTATTCTTCACTCGTTCCTGGAATATTGTGTTCAACACAATGACAGACGCATAATGAAGGCTACACAATGACAGATGCATAACGAAGGCTACTCTTTGTCGTCATTTCCGCCTAATACTTGTTAAACAAAAGGTGTTACCAACAGGTTATTCTGAACAACAGGTGTGCAAAACCAAGCAGAGAAAAGCAGTGCAAAGCAGAGCATCTTTTTGGACAGTTTACCCATTTCTCATGTAGCCGCTTTCCCAAAACACCATCTCATTGTTGCTGTCATTTGAAAATACACTTATAAATTATGATAAATTATTATGATAAAAATATGCTCTCCTTTGAGGAAGTCAGGAGCCTAAGAAAAGAAACAAATGCAAAAAGAAAGAAGATAAGGGATTGCAAAGCAAGACCATGCTATTGGCTAGGTACTGGTGGGATTTCTATGTGCCATCAGGTCCCCTTCTAGGCATCACAGAGGAAAATACATGACAAAGGACTTGAACAGTAAGCTAGCCTTGGGAAGAAATATTTAACACCCCACTTGTCTTGAGAAGAATTTACTATGTGTGACCTCCCCCCAGAAAGTTCCAAATACATTTTAAAAAAAGGCTAGAAAAGGTCTATTATTTTTTGTCTTTCCTGAGGATTGGATTTTGTTGGTTTATTATTTTTATTCATGGTCTGAATGATACAAGGGTTGAACTTGAATGCATACCCAAAGCTCTTCAGAGATGAACACAATTATATACGAGCTACCTAAGGATTATTTCACTTCCCAATTGCTTAAACTGAAGAGATCAGATTGTTATAGAAGGTCACAAGACAAAGGCTGCCAGAATTTCTACTTGCTTTTCCTTTTCTCTCCCAATGTACCCTCTGCTAAAAGAAAAATGGATGATGAAAATAGATTTTAAAAGGTAGGCAAAATATTATTTCGTTTTTCTGGCTATGATTATAGGTTATACTAGAAAAATATATTTTTTTAAAATATAGCATTTTGAGAGAGTTTTCACTATCAGCAAGACTGTCTTTACAAGAGCCACAATAGGGTTCTAAATACCTGAATAATACCAAACCATACCCACTCAGCCTACGTTGTTCTAATATAAGGGGCTTTTTTCTTCCCTCAAACATTTTCACCTCAGCAACTGTACCCTTTGAAACTAGATTTAAACATAATGGTTTCTCATCATCCCAAAGAAATGGAAAAAATAAATTATACCTGAAGATTATGACAGGTAACCTTCAATGTTTTAACTGTTGGTATTTAAGTCAGCAACATTAATGATTTCAGTCTCAGCGTAACTTGGCAAGAAAAATCATTATGTGGCAAAATCAGAACCTTCTAGATATTTAGTATACGCACTAGAGAAGCCATTAATAACTAAAACATTTAGTTACCTTCCTGTATTAGCTTTAATGCTGAGCAGTGAATACTGAGGTGAGGATTTTAATTTTAGGGGTTTAACTTGTTTCATGCTTCTTTTTTTTTAACTCTTCAGTATTTTGGCTTTAAGTTGTTTAGGATGGGTTGGTTTTTTTCCCCAGACTCCTAAGTCTTTATAGATATCTTTAATTGCCAGCAGAACTGTGTTGTCTAAGCAGCAACAAAAACGTCATCCACAGTTCATAAGGCTCAATTAGAAAATCTGTCCAGTACACACCATGTATTATTTACATTCTAGAGACAAGAGTACAGCTACTACTTTAAGCTCATTTGTTATCACCACCTAAGCTTTGTTGACACAGAAACATACCAAAAAGCAAATCCCTGGCCATTCTTTGCATCAGGCACCACAAAGGATCTGATCTTTACCTCAGCTGATGCACTCTCAAGTAAAAAAATTTGGAAAATATCCCTGATTTAATAGTACTTCATATACAAATTGGGTTCCATACCAATTTTTTAGTTTGACCCAAAAGGAAACACATTGCTTTCCTCTGTTTCTGGCCACTTTCTCTCAAAAAAGCAAAGAATAGCTTCACACAGGAGGAGTGTGAAGCTATTACAGACAAGAGGAGCTAAGGAGTAGTGATGCAGAGAGCAAACAAGCTTAGGATGCTTTGTGTAATGGGAGGCGATGATCAACCTAATTAAGAGTTTCACTGCAATTTCATGCATAGGCAAATCTGTCCGCTAACACAGAAATTTACAGCACTGAATTCAAGGTGAGTTAAGAAAACCCTCTGCCAACCAGTAAAAAGCTAGCCACACGCCATTCTGAGCACACAGGACACACAGAGTGCCCAGTCACCAGCAAATAAATGAACAGTCACTCTAATAAAGGGGCAGGAATGCTTTAAAGAGATGTGAGAGAATGTACATGCGAAAATTAATTGTGGGTTCTGGGCTTCTTTAAGATCAACCTTGGCAGAATATTTCTCTAGGAGGAGGAGTCAGTTTGATTTTTGGAGCCTCTCATTTACTGACACTTTAGACTTACAAGAGAGATGGTTCCTGCCAGATGCCAGAAAACCACACAGTAATAGATTCATAAAAGCCTTCTTCACATGTCTGAAATCACAGCTTTTAAATGGCTCAGGAGCCCGAGAATTATAAAAGAATGCAGGCAGCACTCTTTAGGTGTGGTAGCCCCATTCAGCAAACACTGAGGAGGCTTTCCAAGCTTTTACACCCCTGCCTCAGCCTCTAATCTTTCCATGCTGTGGAAACAGGGCTGGCTGGTAAAGGAAGAGCCATAAACAAGGGCTTCCCAGTGTTACTGCATTATCCAGCCAGCAATATTTTGCGAGCTTGGAGTGCTCTTCATTAATAACCTACCTGCTGGGTTAATTTCACCACCACACTGATAACTTATCTGTTTAACTTCACTGCTTTAGCTGGTACTACACAAACCTCTGCCCCTTCTTCACTCAGTACTTATCCTCAGCTTTCTATCTCCTCCTGTTTTTACTAGCAATCAGAGCAAACGTGCACTTGGCAGGCCCTTGACTCACAGGTCAAGATGATGAAAAACAAATGAGAGTGCATCTCATCAGAGATTTAAGTATGCTTGAGTACTCTGTAAATGAACACTTATACAGCAAATTTTTATTCCTCTTTTTAAATAGCATTTCAAATATTGTATTACACTGAAATCAGCAAGACTCCCACCTACAAGGAATTAAAACCGAAATACAAATTAACATAAGGAAAAAAAACCCTCAGAAAGCAAAATAGATTGTCTCACATAACTCCCTGGAAGAGCTCAGAAACCGAGTTTCTCAGAAGCCCCATCCTGGTGGCTGGGCTGCAAGACTCCACACTCCCCAGCTCACTGAGCTGGCTGCAAACAAGGTTTCCTTCATGACCATCCACCACTAATGTGTCTTTTAGTTGCTTAGGACACCTTTCATTCCATGCACTACACTCTATTTTAGAAGGATGTGTCCCAGCCTTAAAGATAGTTCTGCTTGAGGCTAGCAAAAAAAGAGCAATTACTGTGGAGGCTGTCTCATGTTACATTTCATCAGAAGACTCCAGCATGATCCCTATTATTTATTGTTTGCATTGCCCTAGTACCTAGCAACCTCCACCATGTAGCAGTGTGGGTTTTTTTGGTTAAGCACTGCACATACACACACAAAAAAAAGGCAATCTGACAGTAAAATTGTTCAAAAGATCAACTGTGCTCACAGCAGGTTACAGAACATCACTACCATTACAGGCCTGAAAGAGCTGCTGCCTTTCAATAGGTGCCAACATTCACCCAATTATTCAAAATAGGGATTCATAGCTATGTGCACCATACCTTCTGCAGAGTTCATATTTCTTACAACTCCCAACAAGTCTGCTAGCTAACAACACTGGGTATGTAGATGCATTTGTGTTACACACACTGGGTTAAGGAGAGATTTTCCAGTCTAGAAACAGGGCATGCATTAAAAGCATTAAAGTTTGCTCTTCAGGATTTATTTCCCCACCAGATCTTACAAGCAATTCAAAAAGCATTTGGTTGTCAAGCTGCTCACAATACAGAATTGCTGCACTGGTTATTTTATGGTAATTGCATAGCAGAGATCTGGCGCCTTTATTAAAAGGCCACTCCCGTTTCATGAGTAACAGGAACTGCTTGCTGCACACAAAACTACAAATCCATTCCCTGGCTGCAACTGTGAATGCTTAGAAAGACTGTTTTCTTGAAAGGTAAACATGTCCTGTTTCATGAGAAAAATAAAAGCTAACAAATATGAGGAAACATCAAGATAAATAAAGGTGAGAAGTGAAAAAATCCACACCTCCCATCCATCTAAGCCAAAGGCAGCAGCGTAGTAACACTGCCAGGATACTCTGAATTAAAATACTTGAACTGGTGACCACTTGAAAACCGACTGATTCCAGCTCCTGCTTCTGTTTCATCACACAGAAGTAGCCAGCCAGTAATAGCTTGGCTATGCATTATTCCAGCAGGAGTGTTCCTCTCCATAAATTAACTATAGACACATCAATAACTCAGCATTTCGTAAGCCAAAGTAGTTTCAGCTATGAGATTCCTCATGCAGGAAGAAAAAGAAAAAAAATAAAAACAAAAACAACACAAATCCTGGCAACTGGCAATAAGGAAAAGCAGTTTCCTTCCACTTCAAGTGTGGACAGACTTCAACACAGAAAGTAAACAACTGCTCTAGCTTCTCATTACTGCTCTTCCTAATCTGATACACAACTGCTCTCCCAAGAGTCCAAAGAAGTTCAGAAACACACACACAAAAAACCACACACACAAAAAAAAACCCCAAAAATAAAACACAAAAAACCAACCCAGAAAAATGCTGAAGGAAAAAGAAGAATTTCAAATTAAGACAGATACATACACAACAATAAGAAAAATTAAGACACTGTTATTTCAATGCTACTTCACCAACCAGAAGGGTAGGAGTTTGGAGGAGAGGCAATGGTCTCAATTTTCTACCTATACTTGGTGGGGGGTGCACCAAAATAAGGATGTCCTTATTATCAGTCACCAGGACTGTTCTGCGTATTATTTTTGTTCCCCTTGCCCAATTTCTTTGGGAACAAACAGCTGCTAACAAATTACCCATCAAAACAAAGGGCTTCCTTGACCATCTCAAGAAACAGATGAAGCATTAAATGCAAACAGCCACAGACACACTCCTAGAATTGGTTATTTCTGGTCAAGTCTCATTTAAAGGCTTTCAAAGCTGCTACAGAAAGCAAGTGAATTCAGGTCTCATTCCAAGTCAGCTAGAGACAGTCCAACATCTTCCATAGCCACATGTGAAAACCACAGCAGAGTCAGATGGGATTCATGTGCTACTTATGGAGCAGACCTGAGGTCAGTGAGGCAGTTTCCATTGCAGCTACTCCTGATTAACAACTGCTGTCAATCTGCTCTGTCAGCTGCCATAAAATACACATTTTTCATATCAGCTTCTTGGTTTAAAGTTCCAGTTTCAGAGTAATTTTCAAGGAGTGTTCTTACTGCTCCTTTGTGTAAAAGTGGTCCTAATGCACTTTTAATTGCATTTAAAATGCTTGCTTGGCATTTTCAAAACCTGCACATCTACCCGTTTCTACTGATCCAGGTGTAGGCCTTTATGGAATCTGACAACAGCTCACATACAGCAAGCTGATCTCAAAACCAAAATCTGACAGGCAAAGCTATATACAATATGGCCATATACAATATAAATATAACAGTTGATTCAACTGTTCAAAGTGATTTTGTGTCTGGCCCAGTTCCCTAAAGGTGGCATGAATTTTGGCTAATAGCATGTGCCAGGAATACAGAGCCATTCAGAGAACATTGCCTTTTTGAATGCTGCAGTCATGCTTATGCATTTATACTGAAAATAAAAAATCTTCAGAGGCAATCTGAAAGGATAAGAGAATACAGAACATAGTTTCAAGAGTAATGAAAAGCAATTACGATATAGCAGCATCTATACTTTTAAACCTCAACTTTCTAAAATTTAACACCTTCACACTGCCCTATGCACCTCTAGTCAATCTGTTCTCAGCATTCCATTTCACATTTCTTTACTTGCTAGATTCAATTGTTCAACCCGAGTTCTTCCCAAAACCAAAGTATTTCTGCTGAATTTAATTTTGCATTCAGCAGAATGCTGATGGCCAGAAACATCTCTGCAACACAAAGTCAGAGTTGCTAACACCAAATGATGCTAAACAAACGGCAGCCCTCCTCTGCCCAGCAATTAAAATTGATAAGAAGCCTGTGTTCTTCAGGACTCCTTTTCAAGTCTAACAGAAAGCTCTGGAATTGCCAGCCACTGGAGTTTTTTATGGCTTTGCTTTTTATGAATGCACAGCCCAGCAGGCGATAAGCGCTTTTGTGCACTTGGCTGCTGTTTGCCCACGATCACGACTGCTGATGGGGGTTTGCTGGTGTGAAAGATGCCAACAACACCCCAAGGACACACTGGGACATTCCAGCACTTGTCAGAGAGGTGCCAATTTGCCCCTAAATCAAACATGCCACAGCAATGCTGATAACAGCTTTAGACTCGGGTGCCAGAGGAGAGAGCAGTCAGATTGTGTTATTTACCACATCTAGAACAAACAGCCTCCAACTTCCACTGAACTTGTGACTCAGGGGGTAAGAAGGCTAAAAACCTTATTTATGATAGAGCTGTCAGCCAGTCCCTGATGCCACTGCACTCACACACATCCAAGGGTGCTGCAAGCGAAGCGCTCTGGGTCACCACAGCAATACCAGGGGTAAATCAGGAGCACAGACTGGCCACCTACCTGTATCGTCACTTCATCCTAGAGGGCAGAAATATTCCCAGAGCTCTAGATGATGTAAGGACACACAAGGCATGAGGACCCCTGCTCTAAAAGGTCATGCTACAGCACACAGCAGTGTCTCTACCCAGTTAGGTAGAGTCACAGCCTCTGCCAGGCTGTGTTCCCAATGCCAGCCAGGATTCTTGGTGCTCACTTGGAGCCCTTGGCCAGCACAGGCACAACCCTGCACTGCTGCAGCTACCAAGCTTTTGGGCCAGAACCAGCTCACACCCCACCAGCTGGTGCAAGTGCAGGGTCTGCACATGCATTCCCCCTATCCATGCTTAGCACAGCTTTATCCAGGCTGACCTAGCAGGCGAGCTTTTGGGCCAGAACCAGCTCACACCCTGGACATGCATTCCCCCTATCCATGCTTAGCACAGCTTTATCCAGGCTGACCTAGCAGGCACAGCTCAGCTGTAAGCCACATCTAGCAGCAGAGATGCATCCTTCAACACTATCTGGGTTAGTATCAAATTTGGTAGAGAAATGAAGTGCCAGATATTTGGTAGAGAAGTTTACAGCCACTAAATCTCATGGTTTCATTCAGGTCCATGGGATGTTCATGTTCATCTGGTCCACTCCTCTCTATAAAATGATACAAGGCAGCCAGGTAACACTGATGTAGAGGAGTTGTGAGGAAGAAGTAAATTTATAGGTGGTCCTTCTTCCTTACTGTCTAGGCTATTTTCCTCCATTTCATTCCAGGAATTCAAACTTATTTCAGCTCACTACTATAAAGCAGTCACTTTACACTTTGGGAAAGAAAGCACACATTGCCTGGCTTTCCCATGATTATTTATCTTCCTTGTAGTGCAATGGCAGTGTTTTCCTACAAAATATCCTGTAAAAACCATTTAATTCTTCCTTACATTTATCACAAGATATGGAAAGGTGAAGAAACTACTTTCACTACCACACCATATCCTAACTATGTAGGAAAACCACTTATTCAAAGCAGAGTTCAATTTCTAAATACCTTTTAAAAGACATGCTCCAGAATACCAGTTTTATTTTACCAAAGTGGGTGCTAATCTCAGTGGTGAAGCCAAATTTTATTCTGGTTAATCAGTTGCTGCCTATGGGACACTTTGCTCCAACTGAGTGAATTTCTGCCCTCAGCTCCTGTCTGAAACTTGCACAAGTTCCCCATGGTATTTCACAGCCATTAAAATTCAATAGAACACAAAGTCTCTTCCTGGTTTCCCATGGTATTTCACAGCCATTAAAATTCAATAGAACACAGTCTCTTCCACACACCAAAATGCCTGAGACACAGTGAGGATGGGGAGCAGGCAAAAAGAGGCACCATATGAAAAAAACCAGTGACAATGAAGTCTGCTTCAAACTGTGGTGTTTGAGGGGGATGGAGAGAGACTGCAATTCCAAAGAAAACACAGCACCTCACTTTAGCAATCAGACAGAAGCATCATCAGATTGCATTTGTTAAAGGGAGGAGGAGGAAACTGAAGATACACATGGCTGTGGGTTTTGACCACAGTTCACACTGACTGCTAGCAAACATTGTATAAACAGACTGATTTCCTCAAAATACTTCAAAACAGTTTGATTACTTCCCAAGTAATTTCCAGAAGAGTTCCTCAAGAAAATAATCCCATGGCATTTTGCATGCATTATTTCAATAATATAGCAATATAATTATATAATATTATATTTTATAATTTTATTATTATTGATAATTAATAATATAATAACAATCACTGACCATAAGCAGGTCTCCTGAAACAAGCACTGTTTCATGTCAAGAGAAAGACACCTGACAGAAAACTTCCCTTGGAAAAAGCAGACAGTCTCAGCAGAGGTTAACAGCTAGTATCAAAACCTGCTTGAATGTTATCTCCACTCTTTCATGTAAGAGGTACAAGCAGGTGGCCCTTTACTCCTACAGATACAATCCACTGAAAATTTCTAGAGATCAGGCTCTTCTCATAGTAAGTCACATTTTCACAGTCAGTTCAATTTCTATTTCACTTTACAGTGAGACTTGATGGATGTGTAATGCTTCCTATTAAAGCCATACAACAAAAGAACGCCACAGAAGTCATCAAGAGATAATCTCAGTGCTTGAAAACCAGAGTGCAATAAGCAATTGAGACATCCAAGAAGGGTCAGCACTAACACCACACCTACAGCCTTCCACATGCTGCAAAGCCTGTAGGATTTCAAAGGTCTGCTTTCTCCCTCACTTTTGTAGCTTTTTTTCTCTTTTCCATGGTTCAAATATGTAGTGGCCCAAACAAGATCATGTCATAAAATTAAATAAAATCTACAGAGAGCTGTCTTGAATGAACATAACTATGAAGGCATACAATTGACATGACTGGGTAACACTTAGATGCCTGTGCCTGGCATACTTTACATGCTGTTGAAACAGGATGCTCAGACAGCTTAGTGCCAGGGGCTGGATGACCTGTTGACACAGAAAACATCAAGTGAGCAGGTTTATTTTGTGTGAAGTGCTGAGATAACCAACTATCAATACTTTCTGGGTCACGGCTAAGATAACAGCATACAATCACATTAAGTTTACTCACACTACAATAAAGCAATACATGTTTAGTTATTTACTCATTGTCAGGTTTGACCACATTTTATTATGTTCTAAGGGGTGAAAAACAAACAGACTCCACTAGATCTATTTAGGATGACTATCAGGGGAAAAAAATAGGGCCTTATTTGCTGAAGTTTGTAAAGATCAGATAAAGCCGTTGCACAGAATAGAACCACTGATTCTTAACAGGGTCAGCACAGGACACTCTCTACTTCTTGAAGCCACAGGATGGAAGATCTTTGCTCTTGTCTCTTCCCCTATCTCCACTGCCCTGCACAAATAATTGGGCACAGGCATAAGAATGAGATTAGCAGCAGAAACCATTTCCTGCATTCATTCTCCTTTGCTCTACTTGTCAACATCCGTACAAGAGATGAGGCACCTTTGCCTGCGGTGCCCTGCAGCTTACTGTGAAAAAGATGACTTTAGCTGGTCCCAGCTCATTTTTACATGGCATGGGGAAGGGGATAGCTGCTGCAGGAACAAACACACTCTTTGAAGGCAATTCCTTACTCTGCAGAAAGAAAATACATTCAGTACAAGGAGCTTAGCCTTTGTGGTACAAGAGATGAGCAAGAGCTCTGTAATCCTTGCCTCTGCTATTACACCTGGTGTCTTTGGAGAAAATCCAAGGAAATTACCTGGTGGATGATTTACATTCTATCCTCAAACCATGACCCAATTTTCTGTACTATCCAACTAATATAAAAGTGTGCAACATAAGCACTGCAATGAGAAAATACTGTAAAAAATTGAAACAATTTAAAAGTATCCCTGAGGCTTCAGGAATTCATTGAAGGTTTGCAGAGGAAACCAACAACTTCTGAGCACTGAATTTCTACTCATCCAAGCCTGCCCAGTCTCCTTGTGGCAGTTCCAGCTGTCTGACAGTGAGCAGCTTATTGCAAGGCTGGACACACTCTGGTGTGAACAGAGGGGATAAGCCTGTGTTCTTGCCCAGTCTAAAACACATAGGGAGGGACAGAGGGAAGGCCACTAACTGTTAGAAATTTACAACAAAGCTACTGGTGAGATGGTAAAAAACCTGCATACAAGTGGTGTTTGATTTGACACATTTACTACAGACAAGAGACAGCAGCCACCTGGACAAAGTAAAAATTCATACAGAATTAGCAATGTAAGATGCTTAGTATTTTTTTAAAAGCCTTATTATAAATAAAATAACATTACACTATTTCTCCACATCTGGTGCACAATGCCTTGCAAGTAGTTTTAATTGCCCTAATTTTGGAGAAGAGGATTGCAAGTTTTTCCTCTTTACTAGTTGATTCCTACCTTTTACCTTTACAAATTGCTCCCACTAGGAAGCAAACAGCTGTCCACATAATTAAATTAAAAACATGATGATAACTTCTTAAGCATCAAACCAAATATGACTCCAACAAATGTATTATATTTCCTATTATTGTAAAAGAAAATGTATGCTCTATTTCTGGGGTAAAACTAATAGATTATTATCAAGAGCACAATTTGTTAGGATAAAAAAAGATATTTTCTACTATTCTATGATCTTAGCTCACTAAAAACAGTATATTTCTCATTTGAAGTAAATACTAGTGTAGTTATACAACAAAGCATTTACTTTTTAAAAAACCTCAGCAGATTGCAGAGGGATTTTATAGTTGAGAGTAAAAAATTCTCTATTACAAATGGAACAAAACTGTGTTGTCAAATGAGGTCTCATAAGTGCATTGGCATTATAAAAACCATATGTAAGATCTATGTTCCTAGTGAGAGCTTTAATATGAAATTCAAAGATCCACATCAATATTTGCAGAAGAAACTTTAAAGGATCCAGAAGCTCTGTCCTAGGTTTATTTTGACTTTGGTTAACATTATTCATTAAATATTATATCATCACAGTGATGATTGTGAAGAACACAAGATAAAATAAAAATACCTACACTGGGCACTTTGCTAGAAATATCTAAAGGCCATCTAACAACCTACAGTGTAATTTCCTATTTTTGGCAGTTTATCACTTTTAAAATTATAAAATTCCAAGGCTGTAGACTTGGTGCTTGATACATTCCTTGCAAAAAGTACCACACATTTTCTTTTCTTAAAACTCAAGAAGGATTCAGTCAGTTTTGAGCAAATGCGTGCTCATTATCTCACACAACTGGAAATTCTGAGACTAAAGCAGTTCAGAGAAAAACACCTAGCTTTTGTCATGGTGGTTGTACTTAAGCTTTAATAAAACACTAGCTTCCCCTGTGCCAATGTTTTATTGTAATGCTTCCAGGTGTCACATTTTCTGATATAAAATGTGATTGTTAAGGAAGGAACTTCCATTGAGGAAATGTAGAACAGTATTTTTGGGGTTTGTGGAGTTTTGTTGTTGTTTTGGGGGTTTTGATTGGGTTTTGGTGGTGGTTTTTTTTGTATTTTAAACTACTTACACTACACTTACATACTTACTCAAGCCCTGCTTTGCACTGTGTGCAACTTCTTACAAGCTGCTTGAACACAGAAAACAGCTGTTGTTTTACTATTCTGTACCACCGAGTAGGAGAAAAAAAAAAAGAAGAACAATGTCCATATATCCTCAAAAATGAGTCATGTGAGGCAAGGGAAAAGCTCACACCAAGCACCTCTATAGTCCTCCAGGTATGCACAGCCTGGAAGCCAGAGAAGACTCTTCATTGAGAGCAGCTTTAGAATTTTCTATTAAAAAACACCCAAAACCAAGCAAACGAAAACAACAAAAAAAATTTAAAAAAAAAAAACCACACACCAAAAAAACCCACAAAACCCAGCTACCTAAAAAAGTACAGTAAAATTAATATTAAATTTGATTACTACAGCAATGAACACTCCAACTTATTATACACAGAAATATAAGTATACTGTCACACACACATCTTCCTAGTAGGACGTAAGAACTCCTTACATCAACTACTCCTGCAGCAGAGCCTTGCAAATGCCTGTGCTCTCCCATTACCATGCCCAGTATTATAATGGTTCTCACAGGCCATTATGCCAGATGAAGCATGACTGCAGGAGGAGGCTGAGCACCCCACCTAAAAACACACCAGTCTAGGCACTCTGCTGTAACTCAGCCTCCCCACCAGGTTTATTTGCATCTGGCAGCTCTCCAAGACATCTGAAGCGTGTTGGACCTCTCGCTGGCAGGCAGAAAACACCTTGCCCCCAACAAGACACTATTTTCCATCTGGAACCGAATGAGCAAGGGCTCACAGCTTTTGTGCTCAGCCACTAATGCACGTTAAACAATCTATTAACACACCAAATTAATGAGGTGGTGCCAAGTTTGAAGTCAGCTAAGCACTGTGCCTGTGCACAGCTCCCTGCAGCATATGTTGGCACTGCTGTAACACATCCAGCACTCAGGCATTTGGAGCTCAGCCTAATTAGTTCACTGCAATTGAATCTCAACTCTAGCCTTGATTCAGCTGCAATGGAAGTTTTGAAAGAGGCCTATCCACACAGCCTTGCATGTTTTCTCCCTGGCACTTGAGGAGCCAGGGCAAGGAAGTGTGCCAGAATTGCCCAACCAGCCATTTGACAGAGACACAGAAATGTGAATACTGCATTTAACTGTTTTTTTAAGATCATTTATGTTCAACTCTTAAAGGTAGGATAATTCTTTTAGTGGAGGAAATCAAACATGAGAGAAGAACTTGAAATGTCATACTGGAAAGATGATGGGAAAAGAGAGAAGGCCTATCCCAGGAAAACCTGCCCAAACTGAAAAAATGCATAACTTCTATGTGTGCATTTCACAGATCTTTATTTCTGCACTGCACACAACCTGTCATCACTGAGCACTAGTTTTTGCCAGTTTACAGTCTTCTGCTTCCATTTGTTTTTAAAAAAACTAAACATTAGTACAATTACATAGTCTTTTTTCTCCCTCAGAAAACTTCCTTGACCCAATGAATCTTTTTTCCAAGTAGCCAGCCATATCCCACTATGCATTTCGGAACAGAAACTGGATTTTCCCAATTATTGCTAGAGGGGCCTTCAAAAGGCATTTTATCTAGCAGATACCTAGATTTTCACCTTCCTTCCCCTTCAACAATCAAAATACATTTCCACAATAATTTTCATGCAGCAATCACGGAATCTGAGAAATAATGCAAAGACAGTGATTTCACCAAAGTGGCTTCCAGGCATTATCTATTAGTGTTGGCATTGAGAGGATTTGGTTTCTCACACTGCTTTTCTTTCTGATGACAGTCAATTACTTAGTAAACATGGAAATTTAAATTTTTTTTAGTCAATTACACAGTTATTTGTATCTACTTTCCTTAATCTAAGAACTTCTACTGTCCCACTGGGAGAGAGAAATGGGGACCCCTTCTGATCTGTAACCAGACTGACACTTGAGCTCTTCATAGCACAGACTTGGACTGGTCTCAGTCACAAGACAGCCAGACAGCTCAGAACAAAAATGAAACTTCTGACAGGCTACAAATTGGGAAACAGGGCAAGAGGGAGAAGCTCTGTACTGGCCAACCCAAGAAATACTATGCTAATTGCAGGGTCCCAAAGAAGCACTATTGTGGTGCAGTATTGTAGCTAAGGGGCTGCACTGCAGCATGCAGAGAGTAAGAAGGGAACAACAAAACCCTTAAGCTGCTTCTCAGTCTCACCTGCCTCCAAAAATCTGCCAAGAGCCCAAGCTTCAACATCAGGCTGATCAGCAAAGGGGTGCTTCTGCAGCAGCGACTCCTAAACATGAGCACACTTTCTTATGTGGGGCAGGGAAATAGTCCTCTCTTCTCTTTGGAAAGTCTTAAAGTCAGCTTTCCAATGCCTTTTCCTCTCGGATAAAACTTTACCAAGCACATTGATAGATACATAGTGTTGGGTTGCAAAGGTGTCTGCTCTGCTGCAAACTGGCCTCAACTAAACTACCTTGGTCACGATGGGACAAAAAAAAGCTAAACCTGGGTCTTCCTGCTATTGACAGCAGCTAAAAGAATATGATGCTGATGAAGTCATATTTCTTTCTTTCCACTTGGAAAAGCCATGCTTGCATTGGAGGAATTGTCTCCTTTTTTTCTTTTAAACAGAAGTAATACTTTGGAAGTCTGATTTCAAGCCACAAAAATCTCTAAACATACAAATTAGGGTCAAAACCACAGCATTTCAGTTTGCAACATTCTTCACTCTGAAAGAAAAGTCATGTGTGAGCACGTGCACACGCTAATTGTTTCATGGATCCTTTTTCCTCCTCAACATTTTACACAGGTATGAACCAGTACGTTTGGAAGTACATTTGCAGCATGTCTGGAAACATGGCAAAAATGGGATTTTAAATTGGAGTTAGGCTTACGTGTGTAAAGAACATGGTGTAAACACTGCATTGCCTTTAATAATGGATTACTGTGAGTCCTGATTCAGGCAACTGGAATATTCTACCTACCCTCAATTCCTATCTCTGTGTGCACACACATGCAGCCATGCTGCTAAGAGTGCCTGTTTCACAGACCAATTTTCCAAACCCCAACCACTGGCCAGTCCAAGCTTATGTAAACTGCTTGGGATTGGAACAAACTCAATGACAATCATTGCTGATTAAACCAAACTTATACAAAGGCAAAGCAAATTGAACCAGGTACAGGCATGCAAAGATAAGATAGAAGCTGATTATCTTGCATGGCAACAAAGGAGAGCTGCCACAATGGAACAAACCAACGGTCCATCAGTTTCCAAATTGTTCCCTCTGGTTACAGCCAACACTTCAAAGAACACAGGCAGTCAACACTGCCAGAAGTCATTATTTGCCACACCAAGAACAAGAGAAATCAGTTCATAACTTCAGTTTCTTCAGGCAAATTTTAAAATGAATGCCTTAAAATAAAGAAGGTGAGAAGAACCTCTTCCCTTGAGCACCTAAATCTAAAGTAATTCTGTTTAACATCTGACAATTTCACTTGGTACAGTCATTTCCAACTGTGGGGCAGTACCCAAGAGTTTCAGCAGGCCACTATGAGGGCAGAGTTTCTTTTTCCCACCTCGCCTCACAGAGCCTGAAAACTTGATTTGTTCAGGCCGCAGAACATTTCGCCTCCCAAAGCTGCTCACAAGGTGCACTGCTGTGATAAGTGTGATAAGATGCCCTAGCCTGGAAGGTCACTGAGAACAGTGGCACTCAGTCATTCCCTTGCCCTGACAGCCAGGGCAGATTTGGTGGCCCTGGCAGGACACTGCCATCCATGCAGCCAGGCCACAGGGCAAGCTCTTGCTTGCAAAGCCTGAGTCTCCAAGCAAACACCAACTGCGTTTGCAGAAGCCATGTATGCAGATCCTCAGCCACCAAGCACAACTGACTTGCCCTGTAAAATCAGGTGTATGTACACTGTATGCTTCATCTAGTTACATGATATTTATTACAAAATCAAACCAAGTCAAGTAGCTGAACTAAGAGTTGCCATTGTCTCCACTAGTAGTTTTAGGCAGGTTTTTTTTAGTTATTTAATTAATGGTTGATTAGCCATTTTATCTCCCCACAGAGATATTTCCCCAGCCTTAAAAAAACTAGTATAAATGAGGCACAATATTCATTCCCCATTTTGCTCACTTTGGTCTAAGCAAATAAGAAAAATCCTTAGAAAAGACCTGTCTAGTATTAAATTGATTTAATCAGAGACTGGAACGTCAAATTACCCTGGAGATTGAAAATATCAACATGAGAGAATATACAATTTGCATAGTGAAAAACAGGTATTTCTGACACCTTATGAAAGAAATAATTCAGAAGAAAACAGGTTACGGCCTGACCTGTGCAAGACAGCCAGATTCCATCCTTCAAGTCAAGGGTACACAAGGGCCTTTGCTACTCACCAGAACAAGGAACAATCAAAATAATGTGAAACAAACAAAACAGCCTAGAATCTGTGGATTGAAGCTTGGTGTCCAACTTCCCTCTTCTAAACAATATAATACAAAACTGAGGAAAATCAATCCTGAGTATCAGTTCTCAGCTATTAGTATTCTACATACCACTGACTAAGATTCCTGAGCAGGAAAAGGGTGTGACAGGCAATCAGTAGATGTAGCTCTTATCGCTTGATAAACAGTGTTTTAACAACCAGCCAGAGATGCAGGTCCAGAGCAAGTTACATAGGCTATTCCAGGAGTTGTTTCTAACTGTAATAATTACAGCACATAATTAAGAACACAGCCACACACTCCACACCACGCAGAAAACAGAAAATTAAGCCTCCAGTCGTTGCTGCTCCCATCACTGGGCTAGATCTTGGCCGGGGCTCTCTACTCAGCTTAGGTCTTTATGCCCTGATTTAACACCACTCCCGTTTCCTCTCCTTCCCCTCTAAACATTTAGGACAGCGACCGAAACCTCCCAGGCAGCTGAAAGCCCCCGGAATAAAGCAGCAGGCAGACTGCAGAGGGAGTCAAAAAGACAGCAGGCAAAATTAATTCAGTTTCTCAAACGCATTTGGGCAGGACAGACTAACACCAGGGTCCTTGCACACCCCAAGGTAAAAGCAGGCTTAGCATTCTATGAATGACTGTTTGTGCGCTGACAATAGAACAATCAAGTACTTCCTCCAGAGGGAAAGGAGCACACGCACGCCTCTGTGTGCATCTGGTGACTCCAGCTCCTTTCCAGCTCTGCACCTCATCCCTGGTATCCAGCTGCCTGCACAAAGCAGGTCCCGAGGAGGTGGTGCCCAGCAGCTCCTCTGAACCAGACAAATCCGCCTCCTCGGTTAATTTTAGCAGCACACTTCTGCTCTGTAGCAGCTATTCATCCGCCAAAACTCAGCACCTGGCTGGCAGGGATTGTACTCCAAACACAGCATTCCTTGGCACAGCAGAAAGTTGCTTTGGGACCTCAGAAAGAGCTGGAGAACTATGGACCAAAGGCTGGTAACTCACACCATGATTGAATGGGCACAAAAAACTTATGTACTACCAAAAAAAAAAAAAAAAAAAAAAAAAAAAAAAAAAAAAAAAAAAAAAAAAGTTGGGCTGAGAACAGGAAAGCCTCAATTCCCTCTGCTGGTGGGAATCAGAGTTAGGCAGCCTAAACGGTACTTGTAGATTGCCTTGTGAGAAACTTACAAGGATGTCAGTACCCTCTTCTGTCTCTTCAGTGCCCTAAGGAATTTGAACAATGCTTGGTAAGAGGCTTGAGAATACTTACTGCCACTGTCATTCGTCATTGCATCAGAAGAGCTCTGGAAAGAAGGGAAATGCTGGGGCTAATGCTTACACCATGGGTGTGTGTTGAGGGGGGAAACACGTAAAGACTTACACATATTACAGAATCTTAATTCTTGCACAAACAGGATTACTCCACACTGCAAACACTTGAAATGAAAAAAAAAAAAAAAAGTTGAAATTAAAAAAAAAAGTTAAAATTCAGGCTAGAACCTTAAGTAGTGAAAGGACTAGAAGCTTGGTTTTTGTTTTTCAGAGTTTTCCTAGACTTGCTGGTAGGGTTTAGAGAAGATTAGTTAAGATATTGAAAACAGTTTGCTGCACCATCTAAATATAATTTGAGACACCTGAAAGGTCAGAAACCATAAAAGATAGCTACCTAAAAGTCCTGTTTAGGGGGGAGAAAAAAAAAGGGGGGGTGGGCACCTCCAATTCTCAAAAGTGTTTTATATTGTTCAACGACAACTATTAGGCACTTCATAATTACAGTCATTACTCATTTTCTCATCTCATGGCATTATCATAAGGCTAAAGAGAATGGAGCCCACAATTATCTCAGCAGTTGTACCCAGTCATCTCCCAATTACATACACTCAGATGACAGCTGTTTCCCCTCCACTGAAATAACGTTGGTACCACTTAACCTGGTGACCTAAACACTCCAGAACCCTCAAGTGTGGAACAGAAGCACAGAATCCTGAACTGACTTTAGATTTCAGTTACTTAAAAACAGAACTTAAAATCAGAATACAATAAAAAAGTAATAAAAACTGAGTTTGGTGTCTCTTGTTTTAAGATTTCGACCACAAAATATATTTTGCTCTAGCTGTTGGAATAAGCATGTATACATGTAATAGATATATATACACATATAGATGTTTGTGCATGAATATAATAAACACACACCACATTCCCACCTGACCTTCTCACCTACATTTTACACGGGCCAATTACCCAAGAGTCACACAAGCCTACAGCAACACCTCGATGGAAAAGCCAATTCCTCACAGAGACACCTGTTGGGATGCTCGTGCACCACAGACTGACTACTTGCTGGGCTGGGGTTTGACACTACGCTCTACAGACAGCACTCAATAGAACATAGTACCATAGACAAAGCAACTTTCAACCCACCTGCCTGGGGTTTGACACTGCGCTCTACAGAGAGCACTCAACAGAACATAGTACCATAGAACAGTACCATAGACAAAGCAACTTTCAACCCACCTGCAGTTCAAGAGCACCCTTACCTCCTTCCCATCGCAATGGACGGCACAGGGAGGCAGAGCCAGGGCAATAAAAGTTGCAAGGAAAACGAGCATCACCTGTTTCCAATCCTCCTCTGCCAAGACTGCAGCACTGATAATGGACAGGACCTGTTCAGTAGCACCTGTTCAATTAGCAATGCTGCTGTGCAGTGAGCCTCGGCATCACACAGGTGTCACTGCTTGAAATCGGGAGCCATCCATCAAAAAGTAATAAAGAATGGGTGACACTGCTACATGCTTCATTTCTGCCATCAGTATGAACAAGGCTCCCTGGGTAGCGTTCCAGGGAAGAAAATTACCTGAAACCAGTTCATGCACTAGCTGATAAATACACCTAAGGGCTCCTGAACTGAGATACAGCATTTCTCTTAACTAAAAAGGCAAACTTTCCCCCAGAGGATGACTTTTGTTTCAGTTCACACCTGCAGGTGGGGAAAAAAAGGAACCAAACCACGCACAGCCCAAAGGACCGTATGTGCAGGATGTTCCAGCCCGGAGCACGGGCAGGTCTGGAAGGCTCCGTGCCCGAGGAGCCTCCGGGCAGAGGACGAGCGCCGTGCGGGGCGGGGGCTCGGCACAGCGGCCCCGGAGGGAGCCGCGGAGCCCCCGGCAGGGCCGGGCAGCGCTCCAGCGGCGGCACCGGGAGCGCGGAGCAGGTGCCCGGCGGCAGCGGGGCGGTACTCACACGGTGAAGTGGTACACGAAGCACTTCCATCCCGTGGGGCGCTCCAAGAAGTTGTAGACCCTGCCCTGGACGCTGCTGCGGCTCAGCAGGGGCTTGCGGAGGCTGTAGATGGAGACGCGGGGGTCCAGGCTGACGGGGGGCCGCGGGCAGTCGGAGCTCACCACCACCAGCTCGCTCCGCAGGCGCGGCCCCCGCTCCCGCTCCGGCGCGGGGCCGCATCCCGCGGGCGCCTGCCCGCCCTGCGCGGCCGCCAGCGGGGCGTAGTGGGCATTCGGGGCGCTCTCGGCCAGCTCCAGCGCCGCCGCCTTCTTGCCGGGCGTCATGCTGCCTCTCCTGGGCAGCGAGAGCCGGCCCAGGCTGCGGCTCTTGGGCTCGCCCGGCGGCGAGCTGGAGGACATGGCTGGGGCGGCGCGGGGTGCCCCGGGAGCTGCGGGCAGCGCCGGGCGCCCCGTCCCACCGCAGACACCGCTGGCCCGGCCCCCGGGGGCGGCTCCGGCCGGGAAAGGTGCGGGGAAGGAGCGGGGGCGGGCCCGGCGCAGTGCCGGTGCGGGCCGGCGGGAGGCGCTGCCCGCGGAGCCGCTCCCACGCCCCGCACCGCCCGCAGCATCCCCGCGCTGCGCTCCCGAGTGTCGCTGTCCGCGCTGCTGGCCCGTGCAGGTGGCCTCTCACCTGTGTGAGGAGCTGCCAGGGCAAACAGCAGGGAGCAGCCTCCCAGAAGCCCGGCAGACTTTCCTGCCTTCTCGGCCACTCCCGTGTTTCCCAGAGCTGTGGCATTGGGGGGCTTGAGATTCTGGGGTACAATCCCTTGCTTCAGATTTAGGATCTCCAAAGCTTTCTGGACCTGCTGCTTCACTCCTTTTTGCAGAATTTCAGGACGTGGGAGCAGCAGAGCTCTGCCAGAGTTTGAATCCTCGAGGAGGCTCTTTTTAAAATGAGTAACAAGAACGATGAGCCCAAACAAGGGGTCCTGCAGTCCTTGGTGTTATTGTAACCAAAGGGAGTGAATAGCTGAAGAACTGGGGAAACGGTAGAACCCAGCACACTGTGTCCTGCAGAACTGCATCCTCTGCAAGTTGGGTCCCGCACCAGCAACACTTTGACTTTTGTGGAAATTTGCACATTTTTGGCCATGGAGACCCTGTCATTTTGAGGGCCTGGATGACTTTCCTGTGTGGTGGAGTTACTTACGACTTCCACAACTGTGGTGTGAATCGACTTGTCATGACTTTGGTGCACCTATTAGTTAACAATTTCTATTCCCAGAGTGAAGGGAAAGGTGCTCTTTGATCTGGACTGGTGGATTTTTTCTTCCTGCTCAAAATAGAACTGCACTAGTAAGAGCTATGTTGAGTTCATGGTTGATACTGGTACCCGGACAAGAATGTTACAGGGAGATAAGGTGCTAAATAAAGTTAAACGAAAACAACCCTGCTAATTGCAGTTCCATTCAAATGTCAGGCTGCCCGAATTGTAGGGGAGAATTGTAAGGGAACCAGGCAAGATCCTCCACCAGTGTAAACAAGGAAAACCAGAGGGCTCTTGTACTTATTTACACCCCTGAGGGATCTGGCTCCATCTTAGGAATACAAAACCAGAAGTGTTAAAATGAGACTTTGAAAAACTGTTTTCCAAGCCAACAACGTCCTCACCAGGCTTCCCCCCCCTCCACCAGCGCATGAAGAACAAACCAGCTTAATAAAAACAGCATTTCAAAGGGAAAATTCCCTGCATCAGGTCAAAATAGAGCCTGGTTTTTCTATTTTGATGAACTGTTCTTTTTTGAAACAAGTCTGCAGAAAAAAAGGCTAATGGAAGAAAGAATGTCATCACTACCCTTGAAGGCTCACTGTTTGAGGGCCAGCCTGATAAAGCCTTGATATTAAAGCTAACAAATGTGTTTCTTTATGTAAGTGTTCCACTTTGTTTTATAGTCCAACATAACATTGTCTGGGTTATACAGAGCCTTATCCTGGAGCCAGCTGCAAAATATAACATACAGAGTTCAGCCAAACAAGAGGCTGTATGTTCATGTGAAAATGATGTTTTCCTTCATGAAACTTGTCAAAAAAAAAAAAATAATGTGGCATAATATTGTTATTTGTCCACTGATTAACGAAAAAGAGAAACTTCACTCTATCTGAACCTAGGAAAATGGAATTCCTGTATTACTTATGCAGTTTCCTTTGCAAAAGAAAAGTTAGGGGGTATTATATACTTAAATGTTTAAACAGGGAAGAAAATTGGTAAGATCTAAATTTGATCTTCAGTGGTCAGTGAGAAACTGCTCCAAAGAACCAAAGTTTGTTTCAATAAATTTTTACTGCAAAACAAAAAACGTCTCAAATATAATCCACAGCCTTATATATTGAGTTCTTTTTCAGGACAGAAATATTGTCATAAGGTTTTAGGTTGGAATTCTAATTTTGGCTAAATCTTTCAATTCAAAGAATTGTCACAAATAAAGGAATTGTAAAGTATTTAAAATTAGTATTTAGGTAATATCTAAAGATATTTTCTCAGAGTCAAGGAATTAATCAAAATCTACATTTTAAGTGTGTTGCTGATAAAAGATAACACTTATTTCCTGTAGCAAAAATCATATTATTAGATGATTGCCAGCTTGTTGTACTGACAGGTAAAACATGTCTGGCACAGGTGAAAGCAAGAGCACACTTAAATAAAAGTGTCAAATAAATGACTACTTATTGATGAGAATCCAGTGTATAATTATCTTTAATGTATATTAAGTTATCAAAATTATATATTAATTTGAAACATTTTCAAGATGTATATTTTAACATGGTAATGGAAATTCCCTTTTTTTCCCCTTCTTAAGTTGCCTTGTCTTGATCTTAATCATGTTTATTTTACAAAACAACAGAATTATGTAAGTGGAAGAAGAGAGAAAAAGAGAGTGTGGTGTATACATGAAAGAGTTAAAAATGGGAAGGGGGGGAGATGAGTGTTCAAATATATTTATGGAGCTTGGTATCTAGGCTTTGATAGTGAATAAGGTAGGAAAATATGTTGAATAAAGAGGATGTGGGTTATAAATATTAAGGTGGAACTATTATGCTGAATTGTTTCTTAGAATAATAATAATCTTCTTTGAGTATCTACAGAACTGCAGCAAAATGAGTAACAGCCAGTATATTTTAATTCACAGTTTGCAAGAACTGTTTTAAATCCTTATGTCTTTAAGAGGACTATGGTTCTAAACATGAGATATCCAAAGTCACTGTAGTATAATAATAATACAGTGAAGCTGATGGCAAAGCTCCCAGTTCTAGAAATTTAACTGGAGCAACTCTAGTAAATTATTAGTTAAAGGCTTTTTTGATCAAAAATGTTTGTAGCATTCTGGGCCTCTTTCTGATATCCTGTACCAAGTTATGGCCAATATTATGCCTGCAGTGACAGAAAGGCTCATGACATGCTGCATTTTCACGTTGTGCCTGCCAGAGCACCATGCAAGGTCACTCTGCTCAATCACTGATGAATGTTTACAAGCAGGAATTGCTGCAGCCAGTTAGAGACACCTTGATTTTTTGCCTCATTTCTTCCCTGTGGAAGCTAAGACTCAAAGAAACATTTTGTGTCTGAATATTCTCCGTCTTCTTCTGAAAGTCTTTAACACGTTACAATTACAGGTTTCACCACATTTTTTTCTGGCATGGGAATCTTCTTGTTTGCTGTAAGATTACTTTGTGGGATGGTTTTTGTTTGTATTACGTTTGAGGGGGTTTTTTTAATACCACTTCCATTTCTGCCCAGCTACAGTAGGAGACATGTTAAACAACAGCTTTCAAGGAGAGGAAATAGAGAGTTGTGTTGTCTCAATTTTTGAAATCTTTTTCTTGGAGAAGAGTAAATATTTGGTTGTGTTCCATTTCCTGGAAAATCTACATTGGGATTCAGTGAGTAGATCATTACAAAAACACAGTCAATGGTGAAGGTAAATGTCACTTGAACTAAGAATCAAGTCCTAGATTCTTTATATATTTTCATATAGCAAGGTAGGACAAAAACTTTTGAAATATTCTCTATCAATTAGAAAATTCTGCTCACAGACTTGTCATTACTTTAAAAAATTCCTATTAAAAACAAAAAAACTAAGTACTTAGACTTCAGACAAAAAGAACAGTTTGAAAATACAACAATAACACATTAGACAAACCTCAGCTTTAAGATTCAAAACAAAAGCAAGGGGAAAGAGACACAAGGATTTGCTTCACTTTCTAAATCCTGGGAAGGCTACAGCTTAGCCAGTTCAGTAAGGAGATGGGGAGAGATAGGTAGATTTTCATTCATTCATCAAATTTCAATTAAGAAAAATTTTCTGAGTACATGTAGACATTTTCCATTGCACATCTTGATAATTTACCATTATTTTTAATTAATCTAAATCTATTGATATACAACTTGTATGGCTTTATGCAAACTAACTTCAGGTTTTAAATTTAAGCAAAATCTTTGCTGTGGGCTCTTGAATACTTCCTTGCTTCCCATGTGTAAATCCAGCAGGTTTTCCCTGTTAGCAGGCATTGCTAGTCAACTTAGCACAGCAGCAGAAACTCCAGATACAGAGAGTGTATTCAAAACTGCAGTATGTCCCAAAACACTGACCATCTCATAAATCAGAGATCACATTAATTAATCACTTCCTTAGTAGACTAATCACTGCCAAAAAGACACACTTCCAACAGGTGTTTATGCAGTCTGCTTTCCTGCCAGTCGCTTTCAAGACAGATGGAGCAGACAGAAAAGAGCAGATATAGTATTCTACTGAGAAAGTCTGAAGTGTCCTTTCATTCCCTCCCTTCTTTACCGCTGGGTTATTTTTAACAGTGGATGCAGTCTGCTCAGGAATCTGGGCAGCAGAGAGGAGCAGCCCTGCAGGAGATAGCGAGTGGCATGCACCAGATATCTGGCATATGGAGGCTATGCAGCCCTGCTGACATCCCTGATTAGCATTATCTGTTTGAATGCTAGCTGAGTGCAGGGTTGTGGCTACATTTATTTTATGTGTTTACATTGCTTCATGGGATTTTAAAGCATATTGGTGCTGTTCTGGGAAAGAGTGTTACTGTCCACTAATGCTCAGGTATGAAGTCCTAAAGCAAAGAAAGATTCTGAGAATATTTATTTAGGCTTACGCCTCACAAACGCTTTCTGTTTTGTTTTCTAACAAATTGGGAACTCTGAGCCATTGAACTCTACCCTCTGGATGCAGCTATCCAGACAATTCTTTGCTCACCTCACAGTCTACCCAGTGAATCAGTCTCTAATTTAGAGAGGAGGATGTTGGGAGGGACCGTGCCAAAGGCTTTACAGAAACCCAGATAAATGACATTCCTTCATGTCGAATGATATCCCTGTATCCCTTGCCTTGTCCCCTGACGTAGGCATTCCATCACAGAAGGCCATGAGGCTGGTCAGGCAGGATCAGCCCTGCTGAAACCGTGCTGGCTGCCTCCAATCACCTCCCTGTCCTCCATGTGCCTTAGCAGAGCTTTTATGAGGATCTGTTCCAGCACCTTCCCAAGCACAAAGGTGAGGAAAACAGCTCCTCCCAGGGTCCTCCTTTCTACTCTTTTTAAAGATAGGTGCAGTATTTCTCTTTTTCCAGTCACATGACACTTCACCTGACAGCCAGGACTATCTGAGTATCACAGAGAGGAGCTTGGCAAATGTGTCAGCCAATTCCCTCAGGACTCTGGGATGCATCTTATCAGTTCCCATGGACTTCTGTACATTCAGGTTCCTCAGGTGGTCATGAACTTGATCTTTACTACTGTGGGAGGGGCTTTGCTCCCCCAGTCCCCATCCTGCTGTCCATCCCCTTGAGAGCTGTGAGAAGGGAGGTTGCCATAAAACACTGAGGCAAAAACCTTGGTAGACTCTTAATTTCTCTGGTTAAGGATCATTAATTTATACAGAAGGCTAGAACCAGCCAACTGGAATTTTGGTTTCCATCAATAAAGATCAAAATTTTTTCTACAATGTTAGCCTCTCCTATTTGCTTTCTCGCTGACCGAAATCTTCCACATGTTAGTCTGAAGAATTCAGGCCCTAAATGTTTACTCCTTTAGGAACAGGACTTCAGGGCAGAGCCCTTGAAGGGCTCATGAGCATTAAGAAAAAAAATAAGAAAGTGGTGCTAGAATTGTAACTGAGCCGTGTTAGTGCATCACAGCTTGTAAACATCCCTCTCAACATTTTCTTCCTCCACCAGCCTACTTGTAATCTTCAACAAAGCAGCAGTAGAAAAAATAAAGATCTAGAACTTGGGAAGGCCTTATGATACTAAGAGAGGATAGCTTTAGGAGATCTTGCTCCAGACACTTGTAGATCCATGCATGGATCCAGTCTGTTGCCCATTGTATCCTGTCCTCCTGAGTTCTTTAATGTAGTTAATTTTCCAGGAATTTTTTTAACTGAAAAGGATTCTTTTAGGTATTACTCCAAAAGAGCGAGCTAAAGAGGCTGACAACATCTTGCCACGTTCATTTTCACCATTGTGGCAGAGGTGGTGTATTTCAGTCTCAGGAGCACTGAGACTCAGCAGGCATTTGCTGGCTCACACGGTGCCACACAGGATTCTGAGTGCACATTCTCACACGGGCCAGCACGTCTGAGGGCAGAGTGACTAACAGCATTCTCCAAATGAAGAGATTGTTACATCACTTTCTTGCATCAAAAGCAAATTCTCCTCCTCACATTAGTCACAAACCTTCTCTTTGTTAGGCTAAAATCAGCACCAAATAACACCGCTGAGCAAGCTCCAAATAGATTAACTGAAAAATTCTGAAACAGCCCCCAAATTTTTGTCCCATGGTGGCTTATGGAGAGGACTGCTCTTAATGAAAGGACGTGCTGGTATTTCAGGAAGGGTTTCACTCTCAGCAGCTGAGAAAGAAATCACCAGCTATCACCAAATCTCTTCCTGGTCCAGGAACACTTCCTGCCTCTGAGCACATTAATCTGTAACATATAATACCCTACCTCACGTGTAAGGCATGGCATGGGACAGATAATCATTCTTCTTCAGCAGGACCCACTTGGCAACCCACTTTTGATGTCAAGCATCATTGGTCTGACAGTCAATCCTGTCTTTTAATTGCAGGTGGTTCACTAGGAAACTTCAGTGGGAGGTTATGTGCAATGCAAGGAATTTAATGCGAACTCTGTGGGAGAATCAAAGATTTTTCAAACTATAATCCATCCAAAAGCTTTCTAATGCCCAACCACACAGCAAAGAGTTATAGAACAAGTACTAGCAATGTCTCCTCCCCTCCTACTACACCTATTCTTAAAAGAGTAACCTCTCAAGGCAAACAAATTGGAAACTATAAAACTCAGTGGATAGACCACAGGAGACCTGGGCAACAATCAGCTCTGCCAGACTGGAATTTCAGGTTGCTTTCGTCTCACAAAATAAGAGTTTTCATTTCACTAGGACCATTCTAATAGGTAAAGCTAAACAATGCAATGTAATTTAAAGTCTTGCAAAAATGCTTTTAACCTGTTCCATAATTGTGATTTAATGCCAAATTCTAGAGACATGCCTGACCTTTTCCTAATTGGGTTAATTGCAATTCTTATCTCAGTGTCCTCATCTCCAGTGTCTCAAAATCACAGTTGCCCAGCTGGATTTTGTGTTTTACAGGATTCTGTGGTTTGTGTTTAAATGCTAAAGCTGAAGCTTGCTGAGCTTGTGGAGCCCCAAAATTTTTTGTGTGAGCACCACAGCTCCCTCTGTATTTTTGCAGAAGTGAAAAAGGGAACATTAGAGCACCCTCATCATCTCCCTGATTGATGACTTATCACAAATCCAGTGAACGAGGCTGTAGCACAACTACTTTTTAGAGACCATTTGTGTGTATGGCAAGGCATTAACATTTGTTATTTGGGCTATTAAACTGCTGTTAAAATTTGACATCACTTGAGGGCTCTGCTAAACTGGGAAAAGGAGGTTACTGATTTCAGACTGTCTGCACCATGTCCAAATCACATTCTTCTCAGAAACTCTGGAAAGAGAATAGCTGCATTTGCTTTGCACTGCCCAAAAGAACAATCCATAACCTTACTGGTAAATTACTTCATCTACATCTTCACATCTTCAAAGCAGATGTGCTAACCTCACTAATTCAGTGAACAGGAAACAACCTGTTCACTGAATTAGTGAAACAACACCAAAGTCATATCTTACCAGCAGAAAAGTTGCTTTTTCCTGACAAAATTTAGAAGATAATTAGTTAATTAATGTTTACTGTTATTTCAGACCTCATTATAAGCAAACGCTTCTGTCTGCAGAACTTTTTTGTTTTTCTTTAAAGACACCTAATGCTTCAAACGTTTTTGTGCGGTTTGTTTTTATGTATTCTATTCCTGGAGGTCCCTCTAGTGGCTGAAGTGTCAAGTTTATCTGCTCTAACTTAAAAGACCGCAGATGTTTTGCCTCATTTTTTTCAGTAGATATTTCTTGTAATAGACAAATATTTTCCTAACGTTTATAATTCCTCCTACTAAATAAATGTCAAATTAAATATATTTTTCACATTACAATAAAAGAAGAATAACTGGACTAAATTGATATATTATCCATGTTTGAGCAATGAATAATAGGAAGCTGGCAAAGAGAGGATCAAATTCTTGTAAATACATTGAATTTATGTAAGTATTTTCAGTCCCCCTATCAAAGAGAAAAGTTTCAGTCTCTAACCTCGGACTTGAATGACCAGAGTTCAGCAGCCAGTTCTCCCACAGACTTCCTGTGTGACCTCTGTTGTGACATTGTTCTTATTTGTGCCTCAGGTTGTCAGTTTGTAAATGGGATAATGGCACTGTCCTCCTTCGTAGCTGTGATGATAAATGCGATTGCAGGTGAAGCACTCAGATTTGCTGGGGAAGAAGAGAAGCAGGAGCAGTCACTACAAAGGCAGGGATGCTTTGGAACACTGCACAAAATTCTGGTGTGCAGATAGAACTAAGAACACTGGAATTCCTAATGAAGACATGTTTTGAATGGAAACACAGACGTGAATGAATGCTTTAACTTGCTATATGTCACACACAGATTCTTTCTTGCATTTGCTCTTGGTGAAGCTTCACCACGTGAACAGACTTACCCGGCTTATCAGCTACATAGTAAAACACTTCAGTGTCACTGATAACCCTGTTTTTTTAAGTTAGAGGCCAGCCATTGAACACACACACCCTCTTCCACCCCTTCCCCCAAATACAGCCCATCACCACATCCGTGGCTGGCTTTAATAATCAGATAAGGAGAAAAGGGATTCTGCTGAGGATGCAAAACCTCAAATTTTATGTTAGAAGACACAGTTTAATGCAGTGAACATTCCAATGAAAGTTCCACCCTATAAGATAAGGGAATGTTAGAGATAATTCATTGCACATACACCAGCAGGGTGAGCAAGGCAGTGGAAAGAGCTGAATAAACAGTGGCATGAATTTGCAGGTGCATTTAGCAGCTTACAAGATTTTTTATCTGAAATATCTGTAAGGTAGTAATTAATTATGAATCTTCATACAATAATTATTTCCCTCTTAGCTGATTGGCATTAGGGCTGGAAGGCTACCAGGAAGGGTACAGGTGTGATGTACAGGTGTGATGATGGGTCAGAGTGGCCAGCAAGTTCTCCTAGGATTCTCCAAAATAGTTAATTGAACTGTCTGGGGAAGGGGTTAATAATAAACACACCTGTTTTGAGCAGAAGGAAGAACAAGCAAATAAAACTAACCCGGCAGCATCCTGATGTTTAAATAGTACTTAGAAAGATAAAACCACGCAGGATTTCAACAGAGACACTTGCAGAGTCACAGCCCAGGAGGGACTGAGATGGTGTTAATTGAGCAGAATTGCTCATTAACTGTAGATTAAACTGAGCAAACAACTCATGTCTGAATTGGAGGGAATCTTCTGCTTGGGCTGTGACTTCCACCATCCCAGCACCTTCTGCTTTCTGACAAACCATTACTGAAGCCTGGACAAAAATAGCCACTAACTTCAACACTTTCAGAGAACATTTATTGATTAAGGTCCTGCTTCATTTCAGGGTTTTATACTTCAAGCAACTGTCTTTGCTGTAACAAAGATCAAAGACTTTTTATGACTGTGATGTTATGGAATTTAGCACAATTATATTCCTAGAAATAAAAGCATTTACAGAAACATGGATAGTTAAAAAGTACTGACATATAGATGTACAAAGGAAATTTTTAACCAATTCAGAATTATCACAGGGCTCATTGTGAGAGAACCAAAATCTGCTGTTCTCTTGAACAGATAGAATTTGGATATCTGACTGCTTTATGTCATTTTATAGTCTCATCAAAGGGATGTATCAGAGATACATTTTATAAGAGTTTTAGAATTAAAAGCACAAAAGAACGCACACTCGCAGAAGAAAGGTGAATTTAAAGACTATGAAAGTAGCAAAATCTGTTTTAAGGACGGAGAGTATTTATGGCATATATCAGCTCATGCAAGAAAACCCAAAGCCCCAGTACAAACCTATAGGAATCATACCACTCATTTTAATAGTGAAGGACAAAAATATTTGAAAAAACACATTACTGTAATCATGAAAGAGTTGGGCATATCTTTGATTTCTTCAAAGTATCTTTTATTCACAGCAGTCAACTGAGTTGCAATAATTTATACCAAATGTGGTCTGTTACATATCAAGAAAGGCCCACAGGCAAGTAGCCTAAGGAAGCATTGTGATGCAATTTTGTACTCTAAATACAGAACAAATCCTTAAACAAACTCACTTTTAAGTGAAATTATCAGTGAGTATAAGTGAACAGTTGCTTTGGAAACCTAAATAATTAAGAAAGCACCATGACTGCAAACCTGTGCTTTGGGAAATTTGTTAAATTTCTGTAGCTTGGAAAAGCAGTGACTCTTCTCAAAGAGAATGAAGGAATAGTTACTGATACATTTACTCAACATCCAAGTTATTGCAAAAATTTGAAAAGGTAATTTAGAAAATACATTCTCAGTTAAGTCTACTCCTGCTTGTTTGCTCCTGATACCCCTATGCTCCTCCACTGCTGAACAGAAGTGCTAATCATTTGCATCTCCATCCATTTCACAGAGCTTATTTCCATCCCAAAGAGCTGTTGATACCATTCTACACCAGCAACGTTTACTTTCATTTTCATAGGGACCAGTGTGACAGGTAAACTGGCAACATCTTCATTTTCCCAAACAGGAAAAGGGAACAGAAGCCAATAAAAGCCACCTCAGTGCATCTCCAGCCCTGCAGGTGGATGGCCATGCCTGTTGCAGAGGACAGCCAGCAGGTAGGATCACAAAATATTCTACATACGTTAAGAGATGCTTGTGATTCACCCAAGAAGGGATCATTGCTTAATCCACATTTTCTTTCCCCCTTTATAATTTTTCAGTAATCATCAGCAGCATACACAAATCATTGCCACTCTCTCTTCCCCCTGAATAATGAAGTACCTGTAAAACTTTAATAGTTTCTGTCAGTAATTTCACAAGTCAGTTGTTGCTATCCTTTGTCCACGATCACTTTCAGCAGTGTTTGTTCTGTTCAGTAATTTGGTTTCCTCAGATAAATGGTGGCTGACTTACTGTATTTGCCCTGCTCTTCAATTAGACATCAGCAGCATTCCACTAGTGCACTCTCCACCGTTCAGACAACTTTTTAGCTTGCACTAGGAATAATCCTAATAGGCTCAGGTATTTAGCTGACCCTTGCATTCTGTTTTGGCCTGATATTAGCAGACTGCAGAGCTCTTACAGTCAGGCAGCAATACATACCACAGAGCTGCTCCTGAGACAACAAAGTGCAGAGGTGAGCACCTGACCTCTGCTCTCCTGCACTGTGGTTCCCTACACTGTGGGATTCTCCCACCAGCCCCACAAATTTAGGATGTGAATGTGCACTAACAACTTTTCTTTCTGCTACTCTGCCTTCTTCTTTCGTGTATTTGCTGTTCCCATCCTCAGCCTGTGAAGACAATTCCCAAGAGTATCTTGGGGTGCAGACGAGTCTGCGGTTCTGTGTCTGCTCTAATATCTGCTTTTCTAAATTTTTCATGTAATTTTTATTTTATAAGATTGCACTCAGAACAGCAGATTATCTAAGTGCTAGATGAGAGAATTAAGGCAGAAAAAGCCCCCTTTATTGGATGGTTTCTGATAAAAAGCAATCAATGTCTGGAAAGATTCTATATTCAGTCAGGATCACAGGGAACACAGCCAGAAATGCTGATAAACCAGAGTTTGGCTAAATGTATTCTTCATTAACTCTTCATCTTGGAAAGCCCAGTGAATTTTGAAAAATGAAGTCAATGAATTATAACAGTCAAAACCATCCTGGTCTTTTTTAAATTATTTCAACTTTGAATTTCTTTTTTGCTTCTAAGGGGCAGCTCAAGGGAACTGCTCATGTCAATAGAATTAGGTACATGCATTCTCAGAGTACTAAGTCTGTCGTCTTCAAAATAAGCTTTTAAAGATCTTCATAAAAGTAAACAATACCTGGCAATTAGTACCACCCCAGGTGAGTATGTAACCTATTTCAGTTTTATATTTACTATTATGCAGCTACATATGTTTTAGTTTCATCAATATTATAATCATAGTCAATGTGGAATAGGAAGCAGGACAGTGATAGCAATAATAGAAATTACACATTTCTATAGCTACTTTTTAACCTTGTATTAATTTACATGGTTTGCATAATTCCATATAGTTGTAGTTTTTAGTTGTTTTATGAGAGGTGCAGCAAGTGTAGAAGTGACTTTTTAATTTTTTCTTGGCTTGAATTCTGTCATTAGCTGGAAGTTACATTTTCATCCTTGTTGATTTTGCCTTTGATTTTTTTTAACAGTCAGCCAAAGAGCAAATTGGCTGTGATTTGATGCAACTGTGGGTTAAACACCAGTACTATCCAGAAGAAAAAAGAAAAGAAAAATGGATGGAGATGCAAAATTTTAGTGGGCAATAGGCATACACTTAAAATCCAGCGTTGGCAAGCTTGCTATATGCAGGAACCTCAAACTTCTGGGGGAAAAAAATATTTTAAAAAATCATAGGGCATTCAGTGGGTCTGATTTCTAAAGGTACAACATACCCAGTGAACTCAGGTAGGTCCAAGGTTTCCTGCAAGTCACAGACACATCCAAATGCAACTTTAGTTCTGCAGCTAATGGAAAAGTTCCAAGTGCAACTTTAGTTCTGCAGCTAATGGAAAAGTGAGAGAGAGTATTTGTCTCTAATAAAGGGAAAACTTAGAACAATTGACAAACCATTTGCCAATACCATTTGTACACAATGTACTAACCTCAGAACTGTGTCTGCAGTTTTGTTATATTTAAGAGGAAAAGCAAACTAAGTCATTTTCCTACGGCTTTGAATTCTCAATGTATATTTTGTATACAGCTTATGCAAAAGAGCTTCTTGATTTTGAATATATTTCCCCTTCAAGCTCACAAAATTTGCCTGAAGCTCTGAGTAAGTTGTAAACATGAGACCATGAAAGTAGCCACACAAGGAAACACAGCAAGAGGGTTTTTTCCACTGTAAAAACTGCTCTTTTCCATACAAGAATGAATGTCTACATTCACAGATGACAAACTGGAAAAAAAGTAAGGAGATTATTTTAGCATAGCTTGTAAACATTGGTATGAGCTTAATTCTAGGAGTTAATTTTGTGAAGTCAGCTGTTGGCATGAATAGAAACACTTGTGAACTTTTGCAGATTCTCCAAGTATGACATATTAAGATCCTAACAAGCTGATGTGGGGAAAACCACTCTAAGTTATTTCAAGTCTTTCCATTTCCCAAGTGGCAGTCCTTTTTATTTTCTAATGTTTTGGCTTTCAGTTGTATTTTTGTGTCCTTTGCTTTTAACAGTATTTATTTACCCATGTCCACGCACAATCCAGTTTCAACTAAAATTTTCATTCTGGTTTTGTTTGCCTTGTCTGTGCATTGCCCTTACTGAAGCACTTGCTTTGAATTGGAACTACCCCAAATTTCTTGTATTTTCTTTCAATATGAACTACGACTGCGGTTTCTCAACACATTATTCCCAGAGAGTTGTGTAGCATGCTGTACACCACATCAGTGAACTGATTTTGCTGAAAAATGACCTGGCAAAAACGAGTTCTTTTTATGTGAGCTCAGTCTGATTCACGGTGAGGCCACACAAGGAGTTGTGCTGGCACAGCTTCAAAGTGACGTGCCATGCTGTGGGAACGGAGCAGGGAAGGTCCAGGAGCTTTTGGAGCCAGTGTCAACCTTCCCCCACACCCCTCATACAGCGTGATGTGCAAGCCCTGCCAATTCCTTTATTTTCATGGAACAGCCTTGCTCTGAGTTGTCTCTCATCAGATCCATCTGCTCCTTACATTGTTTATTTCCCCGGATCCACGTTTCCCTTTTGTCACCTCTCCACCCTCTCAGGTTTTCTCCCCAGAAGAAATCCACTTCTATGAAATTCGCTGGCTGACATCCATATGCAAATTTCTGCAGATTCACTAAAAGTACATTATTCAAATAGCCTCTGGTCCTCTTTACTTTGTTAAGCAAATGAAGACAGAAACAAAAAAGACCGAGTACCTGTATTTGCATTAGCATTTTGCACATTCATTTGTTAAAGAATCAGTGCTAACCGTACTCAAACGAAAGCACTACCCACTCTCCTAGAAAACAGTGGGAAGACTCCTTCAAATAGTTTGCTTCACATCCTCCTTATCCTGGCAATTGCAGGAAGGATCCAGCTCCAAAGCCATACGTACAAACAAAGCCTACACTGCTTCAGTAACAAGACTCTCTTCCCACACATCTATTAATAGCTTGCTTTTGTTGATGGGGATTTTTAAATCATTCTTTCCCTCTTCATTCAGTTGTTCTGATTTTGGACTATGCGCAGACACAGAAAAGAGGAATTACTTGATAGACTGCTCTTTAGCAACTGCAGTTCTAGAAAGGAAACTGTCAACCCTGATGCTTTTAAAAGCTTCTAGTGGGGCCAATTCACATGAATATACCTGGAAACTTAAACCCCTTCTATTTTACTAGGACACTTCAATGCTTCACTTCTCCCCACGATTTTAATTCAAGTTCCTGATTTCCTGTCTGGCCCTGTGTTTGCAAACTCATAAAAGCTCTTGTTACTGAACACATTCCCGAGATTATCGAGCTGAACTAGCCTCTCTCTGTCTCTGTCCTGGCCAAACTATGGAGAAACCTCCCCGCAGGTCATTTTTGCATCCCTCCAGGTCTCATCTCTGGCAGTTAATGGCTTTCCTTAGCCCTCCTGTCTGAACGTGAGAGAAGTGTAGCACAGCATAGTCCAAGCTGGACTTGCCTTGACAGTCCTGTCTCTTTTGTGCCCTTTTTCTATTTGTACCACGCCCAGAGATTTATTTGCTACAGGTCTGACAAAGCCCTGCGCAGGACAGCTCGCCATGATTTCTGCTGGCGTGTCTCACCACCCCCAGGTCTTTACACTTTTTTTAGCAATTCCTTGGCAATCACAGCAGATGATTCTGCTCTGTCATTAGGCTGTGATGCAGAAATGTTTCATGCATTCTTAGCGGAATTTGAATGGGCTAATTTCCTGAGAAACGTTTTTCAAAGCTGCAACATAAGTAAGATAATGTTTGTAATTGTGTATAGATGTATGTACATCAGTTTTTCTCACATAATTATATATGCATTTATTTTCCATAGCAAATACTTTTTGTTTAATATTATTTTTATATTCCCACAACAATTATAGATATTTTTCCTTCCTGCATTCTAGTAAATACCTTGTTATACCTCCCTTTCTCCACTGCATTTAACCCTGATTTAAGTACTGATTTTGATTCTTCACGCTTAAATGTACACACCAGTTAAAGCCCATCCAATTCACTTTTCAAGCACATGCTGAAACTGAATATGACATTTTCAGTCTTTACTGTGCCCTTCACTTCTCTGGTATTCTTTGTTCTGATCCTCTGCATCAGCTTTGTTCTTTATATTTAGTAAGTTTTAATTCAAATCAAGAATGAAAATGCAGCTACTATTGGAAGCAAATAATTCCATCACACTGCTGCTGGCATTGGCCCAGTGAACTCACTGATGCAGTTTTCCTGGAGTACTTGCAATAAAATCAGCAGGAGCATTTCCATTGAAAAATTTACATAAGTATATGTGTATCTCAAGGATCAGAGCTGCAGTTGCACATCCAGCTCTTTAGGGTTTAAGGTCAAGTTCTCTGGGTCATGACAGAGAGATGCCATTGCAATCAAGAGCTGCTGTCTGGCTGCTTTCCTTGTTCCCTACCCAGCAAAGTGAGGCTTTCATTCTTTCCAAGGAAGTCTTTCTCAGTGTGGTTACTGCTGTACCCCTGCACAGCCCTGACACCATTCTCCCCTTGAGCCTACTCCTTGCTGTCCTAACCACAAATATAAACAACAAATCTTTCCTATCATCCTTTTGCACTGGCAGACTATTAAATTATCTTTTTTCCTCCCTGCTTTTGGTAGCACAACTCTAATTTGTCCAAGTTTTCCTTCTCTTTTAGCACAAGTTCTCTGCTGTTCTTGTTGCTCCAGCAGATCTGTAATTCCCCTGAAGCCTGGCACCCAAATCCAAGCATGATATTGCAGCTAAAGCTGTTCTGATGAACAGCTGAGTCACTTCACACAGGCTGTTTAAGCTCTCCTAGCTGTCATTTCTCTCTTGCAAGACCAGCACAGAATTACTCACATCTGCTCTGCCTGTAACCCTCAGATCCTTCCCATCAGGGCTGCAGCTCAGCAGAAGGCATCCTGTTACCTGTGCTGGAAGCTGACTGCTCCTGCCCAAGGGAAGTTCATTGCAATGGTCTTCAGGGAGTTTTTCTCCTTACTACTCGCTTCAATTTGTGTGAGCCCTCTTTTTTTCTGACCAATAGTTGAGGCTTCTTTTTTGCTGGGATTGCTAGCTCACCCTGCACCAGGAACTGGTGTAGTTCTCTTTTGCTGCACATGAGAGCATACTTGAAAGTTAATAAATCAATAGGTTTGCCTCATCTGCCACTGAAGCTAAGGGCAGGGTGGACTTTGTGACTGGTTTAACATCAATCACACTGCATTACTATATTTAATCATTTCACCTATATATTCAAATGTACACCATGAGTGGGTGAAGGAATCTGATGTGATTCAGAGTCAGGGTGTGTCCCAGCCTGCTGATCAGCATTCAAGTATGAAGGAGAATTCTTGGTGCTTCTAAGTCATGAGAGCTGATGACTGCCACACGCCTACTCTCTTAATGGAACCACTGCCCTGGAAGACAACAACTGAGGTCAAACCATCCCTTGACTGGGCACATGTTTGAAAGGCTCAAATTTGACCTCTCTTCCTTCCATGGACACAGCCTAATCCTGGTCTGGGAGGGTGAAGCAGACCCACATTCTTCTCACCCCTCTGGATGTGAACAACCTGTCCTGTGTTACCACACAAGGAGGTAGAGATGCACATTCACAGTGGAGTAGCAGTGACAGTAGGTGGAAAGAGACAGTGGAAAGTTGGGAGATACAGTGAGAGAAGCTGTAGGAGAAAGGCATGGCAGAGAGGGGCAGAAGAAGCAGAGACAGGAGGGAGAAAAGTCCAGAAAGGGGGGAACATAGGAGTCAAAATGTTTCTCTGTTGTCCTGATCTCAACACTTTTTCTGAATAAATCCTTTAGAAAGGAATCTCTGCAAGGATTCTCCTCAGGGAGCTTCCCTAGAGCCATCACAATTGCCCCCTGAAGTGATGCCTCCCTGACAACTTCCTACATCCCAGAAATCTTGAGTGCTGAAATCAAAAGTCAGGACCATCCAAAAGGAAGGAATAAATACATCAGGACCTGCAAGCTCCAGCATCACTGGTTTATATAATGATACAACTCTTACAACTCCCGTTTATGAGGTTAAAAAAATAATGATTCACAAGACTGGCTGTCACCTGGAATGATTTAACCAGGCCATCCCTAATGTAAATGACATTGACTCACATTTCCAGATGTAGGCGGAACTGGCAATCGTCTTTTCCTCATAATTGTCTTAACTTGCTTTGCTAGTTAGAAATAGTTTCCTAGGTTATATCTCAAATCTGGTAATCATTAGAGGTACATTCTTTCCATAGATGTTTGTATTTGTAGTTGATGGAACATCTAGGACAGAATTTGACCTACAAACTTATATATGTAGCAGCAGCCTAAATAGAAATGCATGTACGTTAATCTGAACCAGAACTAAAGTAAGATTTCTTGATATATATACAAGATTTAAAATATGAATGCACATGTTGGGGCAGACAAGATTTTTGTGAGTTTTTTTTTTCCCTTACACCTGAAGTTTTTCAGATTTCTTGCCTTTAAGTAATCCTTTAATTAAATTTAATACAATGGCATTCTCTTAGATAATGCAGAGGGAAAAACTTTAAATAACAGGATAAAAGAAATGTTGGAAATCTCTAAAAAGTTTAATCAAAAATAGTATAGGTAAAGTGAGAAAATGATGAAATATCCCCCCTTGGTTTTCATCCAAAAAGTGTTTGGACTCTCCTCCTCCTTTGGCTGTTTGTCTGTTCTATCCCAAGGCACAGGTTTATCCCAGCCCTCACAATTAAGCCCCACTGTGTGACGTTGCAGTGACAAACGTGGCCACGGCTGAGCTGACTGCTGTGGTATGTCATGACTGCCAGCACAGAGATCTGACCCAATTACTGTGACCTGACACACTTGCCATCCAGTACAGCCTCAAGTCTCAGAGCAATAGCCCCTGAAACCACCAGAGACTCATGTGAAAGCTGAAAGCAAGCCAAACAATACTGAATTAAACCCAGGAGACAGCTATTCTGAAAAACCATAATTATATCACACAGTTTGTTGATCTGTGCTTACTTTGCTTGTGAGAGGACTTTGGGTGAGATACCCACATGCTTTTTAAGAACAGAAGTGTTGCCAGTCCAGGAGGAAATGACAGGGCTGATGACACCCTGCCCTGAGCACCCATCAGGGACATAACACAATCCATGTGCCGACTGATGGGTGGGGAGTGAAGCTGCACTGCAGAGCAAAGTGGTGGCAAGGTGAGGTGCAGCCCCCAGGCAGATCCATGCACTGGTGATCCTGCCCCTGCCAGGGAGGGGTTACACTGCAGAAGCTGAGACAGCTTGTAGGGGGAGGTAAGGAAACATCAGACATGGTCACTGTGTGTTTAAGAACCACATGTACACATCTTATGCACCAGGAGTTTGCAATATTCATAATAAAACTGAATCACAGAACAGTCAGGTTGGGAGGGACCCCAGTGGGACATCTGGTCCAGCCTTCCTGCTCCAGCAGGGCCATCCCAGAGCACATGGCACAGGATTGTGTGCAGATGGTCCTTGAGTATCTCCACTGAGGGAGACCCCACACCCTCTCTGGACAATCTGTCCAGTGCTCAGTCACCTGCACAACAAAGAAGTTCTTCCTCATGTAGCTGCCAGTTAACAGGTGCTTTCCTCACTTTCCAGCCTTATAAAAGCTTGTGAACAAACCTTCTGTTTCTGCACTTTACCTATTTTTGCCTCCTACATTGTTTTTCACTACCATTGAGAACCAGAATCCTTAAATTGAAAATAAAATAATGTGCTATTTCTGGAAAAAAAAATTGCCCAAATGCAGGAATGTACCCTATAAATCTCAGCAGCCTAGTTTCTTTATTCCAAAAGAGAAGTCATGGATAACTGGACTTAAAATGAACCACTTGAGAACAAATTAACCACTGGATTATTTTGTAAATTGCTGTCTATTTCAAGTTCATTGGTTGTGTGTTGTTATAAATAAATGTGTATTAGGACAGCGATGAACAGTGACTACAGTACCCTGGAAATTCAATCCTCAGTAGTTTTGTTTCTAATCAAATCCTTTGTTCCGTCATCAAGTTCTAGAAAGCGATTTCTACATAATAATAATAAACAATGCGTAATTATTACTCTATATTAACTATTTTCCCCCATAATACTCTTTTCAATGCTTTTAGGAGAGAAAGATAGCTCTCCTGCGGAAAAGTGGACACAGACAAGAAGGTGGGCTTTGCTGTGACTACCACTATTGAAGAGCAAAGAGAAGTTCTCTTAGGTAAGACTTTTAACCAGACTGCTCTGGTATCTCAGTGTTCACAGTAATCACTCTGTTCTCTCCAGAAGGGAGCAGCATGCAGCAGGGAGAATGAGAACAAGAATCTTTGAAGCAGTGATCTGTGACAGGAGTTTGGGGCTAGATACCAAAGTGTGACATAGCTGTAAGGGAAGCAAATCATGAGAGGGTCCATAGCCCCTCTTCAGAGGCAAATCATAGGGGAAAAAAAGCAACTCATAGGAAAAAACAACATTTTCACAGCAGACAGAAGAGAAGAAAATACAGAGGCAGCTGTGGTGGAGCAGCTGGGATTGTTTCCCAAGAGCTTCCCAGCCCAAGGGCACGGCTGGAGGGCTTGCTCCCTCTGCTGGAGCATCCTAACAGAGCCACAAGAGACTCGCTGGTTTGACACACTCCATCCCACAGCAAAACTCTCAGACTAGGAAATAAAAAATAATGCAGTGTTGATTACCATTGCTGGTTTAGTGTCACAAGAATATTTTTAAGGCTATTTAGCTCAACATGCAGCTGAAGGCAGAGGGGAGAGAGTTATTTCATTGCTTTTGTTTTGAAAAGAATCAAAATAAGGCATACAAGTTCAAGTCTGTATTCTTCAGACCACAATTCTTTAGACAATAATTCTGTCAGTTCAGTCAAACTGGAACACAGGAAAAGCAGGCTGATTTTAAGGCTATTTAGCTCAACATGCATCTGAAGGCAGAGGGGAGAGATATTTCATTGCTTTTGTTTTGAAAAGAATCAAAATAAGGCATACAAGTTCAAATCTGTATTCTTCAGACCATAATTCTTTAGACAATAATTCTGTCAGTTCAGTCAAACTGGAACACAGGAAAAGCAGGCTGACCTTTCCAATGTCTTATGTAATGCAGAAGAGCAACTCTTGCTGTATGACCTTTGCTCCAGGACAGCCTGGCCTCCAATACTTGTGCTCACAAATAAACAGCCTTTTTCTGCAGGAAGCAGAGAGTAAACCTCTCCTAAAGCATCCCCAGACAAACACAACGTCACCAGTGGGTTATTTAGCATTCATGTCAGGTGAGATGGGTCAGAGCAGCCTGAGGCACAGTGACAGCAAGAAACCATGACTCAGACACTGACACTGCTCCACTCTTGCTTGAAAGAGTTGGTGGCTGAGACTCCTCTTCCTCTTTTGTAGAATCAGGGTCACCTTTGGCCTCTGAGGTTGCAGGATCTTGCACTTTTCAGCTCAACTTTGTCTGCTGAATTCCAGGGTGAATTCACCCTGGAATTATTCAGGAAGCCTTATTTCTTCCTGCCTTTTTAGACCTTAGGTTGTGTTGGGGTGGAAACCTTCTGTATACAGCATCTGACATTTGGTACAAAAACCTCCAATTTTAGCTAATCTTCACAGGCATGATAGTAAAAAAGTAAAACATTTGACTAAAACCTCATCTAGATATATTTTAATGGATTTTGTGGCCTCTCCAGTTTAAATGGCTTCTCGTTTGCCAACTTTCTGACATCCCAGTGAACACCTTGGTCCATTGGTGCTCCATCACCTTACAGATTCAATGGAGGAAATGGAAACCAAGCTCTGCAGCAGTGACAAAGAGGAAGCCTTCAAAAGAGAATTACCATACTGCATAGGAGAAATAGACTTCACAGCTTCTGGGAAGAGCCATGGAAAGGTATGGGCACTGAGGAGTTTTAACCCTTTTACTGCTGTTCTTAGCAGTAAACTCAGAGTCTTCAACAGTGAGGGCCAATGTGCCACAGAGTGAGGCACCACATCATACCCCAAGTAAGGACTCTGCCTTCCTGAACACGAGTGTGGTCTAAAACATGGCCTTCTAATATTCACAAATCAGTCACCTGATTTGCAATTACATGTACATGATACAAGTACAGGTGATCACTTTTCTCTTTAAAAGATAAATCAGTCTGTGCCCTGCTTCCTTCACTTTGTATCCTTTCCTTGGTTTAACCCACCAAAAATTAATCAATGTTATTACATTTTATACATATTCTTGAGCTGTTTAAAGGTTTTCCTTAAAGTTCTCTCTCTGTTCTGCTGATGTTCAGAGGGGTGTATATGGACTTACCCATCTCCTCACTAGTCCCATGCACAAGTTAGTACTAGAGCAGAAGGAATTCCTAGAAATTCCTGAAATCTGCCCCAAGGTTTTGTTTCACCACACAGACTTAAGCAGAAAACCAAAATATACAAAGAACTGAAAGAAGCAGTAGAATCATGTAACATGTCCTCAAAAAACAGATATGAAATCAGGCAAATATTTCAGCTTTTGCAGAAACAAAAAACACCTATGGAATTTTTTGGCTTCCCTAGGCTGCCATGAAACTGAAGGCAGTTCAAGAGGAAGCTGTAAGGGAGAGTGTGATTTGTCAGTCTGCAACACAGACCCATGGAACTTACCCTATTAGTGAAGCAGTAATTATACAGAAGTTTGCTAAAATAATTCAAGTATTTAGTTCTCTGTCAAATCTTGCTCAAATAATTTTTTCTTAAATAGCCAGTTTGATGATAATTTCCCTCCACTTTTACCTTCACATTTACCATGAACAGACTCTTTACTGTGTCTTTCCATCTTGCTGTTATTCATTGGGTTTTTCTTGTGTTTTTTGAAGTTTATGAAGGTCCAGAGTACCATTCACCCTGGAATTATATTTGAAGTTATGCTCAACAAATGGAAGCTACCTGCTCCCAATTTGGTTATCTCTTTAGTAGGGGGAGAAGAAGATTTTCAGATGAAACCTTGGCTACGGGACACGTTAAAGAAAGGATTTATAAAGGCAGCTGAAAGCACAGGTGAGTGTTTTAGGCTCCAAAGAAGAAATTTGTATTCCTCATGGATTCTCACACCCAGCCCCCAGTGATCTGGTAATGACAATGGACCTGCTCACACAATTATTTTCGAAAATTCAAGACTTTGCTGACTGCAACCTACATATAAATACCTTTGAAAATGAAAGTGATTGCGTAATAGTAGCAAAAATAAGTTCTTTCAAAGTAAATCCCTCTAGGTAACCATTTCTGAAGTGTGAAATTACCTGATATTATTCCCTCAGAGGTGATACTAGAAATATAGCATCAAAATGGGACCAAATACTACTGCCTCTTTTTTGTGCCATAACAAAATAATTCTGTGGAGAGGAGAGCAATCTGACTTCAACAAGAGTAAATTTAGGTCAAAACCAAGAATTTCTGCATTCTCACCTGCAAAATACAATGAAAATATCTGTGAGCATTTCACAGCAAGCTCTTGGTTTACCTTCATTGCTCCAGACAAGATTGTACCAGTTTTGCTTTTTGTAGTGAGACAGCCCAGTACCAGAGCTCTTTTTGGTACTTTTGTGCTACACAGATATTCTCCATCTCCCTTCTGTACTTCAGACTGGGCATCATCAAGATCCCCAGTTTCTTCATGTCACATATTTGAAAAAGGCCAGCTTGCTTTTTACCTAGGGCTCTCCAAATTCCTTGTCACTGTAACAACACTGCTGTAAATTCTATTATCCTGAAGAATTCACGCTCCACACACCCACAAGAACAGTAGAAGGAACTCCAGATTAGGCAGGTTATGCCTGAGCTGTTCTGCTAAGAGGTGACTGCGTGGGACTTTTTAGGCCTCAGTTCAAGTCAACAACTTCCCTGACTCTGCTCCTTTCCTTTTCCTTGTAAACCCCTCAGAGCTACCTGGTAGAGGGATGTTTCTGCTCATAGGTAGACAGTGAGTAACTCCAGAGTGGACTCAGCATTCTTGATGAACATATTAACATCAGAGTAAAGATGGCCACATTGCATCATGTCATACATGAAGAATGTTTACTTGAGCTCATAATGTCTTCTTGTTTTCTTTATTAATGTCTTATATATTTGCATGTATTTTAATTCTAAAAGTTACAGTCCATAAAAACCTGCCTTCACTTTATCTATTTTTTAAAAACCCTTAAATCCAGTACTGTAAGTAATGCTACCTACACACAAACACATTGCAATACAAACAAATTCCCTAACTGCTTTTTAAAAATAACTTCAGGTGCCTGGATTTTCACCAGTGCTCTGCGTGTAGGAGTGACGAGGCACTTGGTGCAAGCAGTGCGAGATCTTGCCCTGGCCAGTACCTCATCCACCCTGAGCGTGATTGCCATAGGAATAACGTCACTCAGGGAAATCCAGCACAGGGAAATCCTGGAAAACACAAAGGTACTGCTCTCTTATTCTCTTGTTCGGATGGAAGCCGCACCCTTACAAAATTTGTAACTCGTGGGCAGAAGAATTTTGATATAACTTTGAGGGGTTTAAGCTGTGTTTTGGGAGGAAGCAGAAACAGCTCAAGGATGTTGTTGGATGATTCTGTGCCCTCCGTGCCCAGCGGGTGGCAGCATTAGGCATCAGCAAAGCGAGCAGCGCAGGGTTGAACGTCAAGAAAATATCCCTGAATAAGGAAATTCTCATGGGTTTCTCCCTTGTCCACTTACTGCCTAGCTATTACTCCTAGCTATTACATAAATACTGCAAAAAAGCATATTTTATATTATGGGACACCAGACATAAATATTCCAGGACAAACTTTTCTTTAAGTGAACCTGAATTGGTATTTAATACACAAAAATTTGCTCAATGCAACAGGTCAAAAATACCAACCATGTAGGATTTCACCTAGTTATGGGGAGCTCTAGGGAATCCTCAGATCGGGTCAAGGGGATCAAAGTCCTTGGGAAGAAAACAAAAACAACACACCAGTAAATAAAAAAGGTCAGCCAACAAAATTGTTGCTGAAAGTGTTACTGCTGAATGGACACAGAAGTGGAGAGGAAAAAAAAGAAATAGCATTCCCTTCCTGTCACTGGATATACAGTCTGTTCAAAGTGGAATATTATAACAATAAAATAGGTGTTTATTAGCAGTGAATGACAGTCTCTCTGTACTATTTTATTCCCTGCAGAAGCTAAGAAACAAATTACAAAGACAGCCCTTTGAATTCACACCTAGCTGTTCTCTCACAGAGGCCTGAAAATACCAGCTAGAGATCATACCAGCAATTTATTGTCATGGGGTTTGTTTGTTTGCCAATAACAGCTACCTGTGTGCCCTACAGGTGGGACTCTTTAGCTGGAAGACTTTAACCTATTGGTGTGGCAACTGGGCCAAAAGAGCCTCAAAGGAAAGAACTTGGTTCATCATATTTGTGAATTTCGTTCAGGAAAGTTTGCAAATGCAAACTATTTCACCTCCCTCCTAGGCTAAGTGATCAAAATGCATCTGGATCTTTCCCTATCAGCAGCTACAAAACAAGTGCACTCTTTTTTTATTTTCTCCCTCTCAACTAAAGCCCAAATTTTTTGTCAAGGGATATGTTGCAAACAGCATTCCTGACCCTATGACTTCTGGCACAGCTTACAACCAAAGATATTTTGGTTTTTAGTCAGTAACTTAAAGACAAAGGAACTACAGACAGGAATGTTGATCTAAACCCAACTCTCTTTATATTTGGCACTGACACAAGCAACTTGTATAAAAGAGGGCTAACAACCCCCAACAGCAAGGAGAAAAACAAGCCCTGAAATCAGTGGTTCCCTCCTGTTGTAGTAAAACAGATGGGATTTAGTTTCCTTATGTAGGAAAAGCTAATTTTTTTAATTTACATAACTAATTTTTATATAGTTTTCACAGCTCTTTTGTTCAACTCTAACTGGTCAGTAGTTTTATACTACTTAATTTACTGGTTAGTAAATGGCATTTTACATCTTTATCAAATTTCTCTATTCTTGGATAGTTTACTTATTTTTTTACAGATTCTCATGGGGCAGATTTCTTGTTCTGTATGTGTGAACAGTTCTGCTACTAGAATAGTTTGTTTTGTTAACTGACTTTTTATTCCTTTGATTCTTTCTTGTGGGAACTTACAGGCTCAGTTGGTAAGTCAACAGCACCAAGCCTAATTTTATAAAACCTTTTATAATATCTTTACTTATACACAACACCCTCCCATCTCTTCTGTGTTAATGGTATGCTTTAAACACCGTTGAAAGATCACGTCCACATTTTCAGGGAATAGAGAGGAAACTCCCCAAAGGCTTTTTTTCAATTGGTTGTTGTGCCTCTGAGTCCTAATCAAAGGCCAGCTCTTTGGTGGGGAGGATTAATGTTACATGGCAGCAGAAGAGAGGCACACCCTCTGTCAAAGCAAAATCTGAAGAAATTAATTATATCAAGAAGCTTTCCCCAAGGAATGAGAGACAGAGAGAAGAAAGTGAAAGAAACATGCAAGTTTACTGCATTTTAGTGCAGGGAAAATGCAGTACACAGCAACAACTGCCAAGATTTTAAACAGTTGTGTTAATCTACCTGCTTGCAAGAGGACAATTATTAGGAAAATGAAAAAGAATAATCAGACATTTGTAGCCTGGAATGATGTACCAAAGTGGATGGGCAACAGAGAGAAAGATGCATTAAGAAAGAAAGGAGAGTTTGAAAAAGTCTATGTATAGAAGCCCACGTGTAGCGCAATATTTAGAACAAAAGACTGTAGCAGGGGTTCTGTTTTACCTAGAAGATGAGTTTGTGAAAAAAAAAAAAAAAAACAAACAAAAAAACCCAAAACAAACAAACAAAACAAAAAAAAACAAAACAAAAAAAAACCCCACAACTCCACTCACCCAAAATAAAAGAGGATTCCCCTTTCTAAAATCTGTCTGCCACTCTCTCTTCTAGAATGCAATTTCCAAACTGAGAATAACCATCAGATTTCATACAACCCTGTCAATTAAGTAAAGCTGTATATAAATTGACAGGGACATGAAGCAGGCTAACTCATTCACTGGCCTAAATATGGACAAAACACTACTGAAATTAATAGTTTTCCCCTCTTTATACCAGCTGAGGCTTCACATCTCCATACACAATTATCAGGTCTCATGGCCCCTTTCTATTTGTCCAATAAACCATTCCAAAACCTGCATTCCAGAGATGATGATTGATATCACTGTACTTTGCAGAGGCCAAGAGGGAAACTTCAGGGACTCCAGCTATCAGTCCTGCCAAACCTGGCCGCTTCCAGAAGGAACAGATTTTTCATCTTCACCCTTTTTTAAGGGTCCATCAAAGTGCCTCACAGGCGGTGAGCTGTGTCAGGGTGCAGACAGCACAGAAATGGAGAGGAAGGACATTAAAACATGCAGAGAACACTGACATCTCCCCTCCTCCCTCCAGAGTGAAAGCCTTGTACACTACCACTCAGAAGACAACACCCAAGGCCCGCTGTATTCCTTGGATCACAACCACTCCCATTTCATTTTGGTGGGCCACACCGCACCGGAGGAGCCGGACGGAACCGCCAAGCTCCGCCTGGCCTTGGAAAGGTACATCTCAGAGCAGCGCACGGGATACGGGGGTAAGCGGGCTCTGGGAGCCACCCAGTCTGAATAACGTGACCCCTGGCCCTAGCTCTAGCCCTAGTTACCCCCCAAAGGTGACCCCAGCTCTCAAATGGGCCCACAGAGGCAAGACCAAGTCAACACATTTGTCATCGTGTAAGAGGCACGATGACAGTAACTTCTGAAGATAAGAATTCTGCTCTTTGAAGCAAAAATCTGGGCTTTTATTGCATCTCCTTAAATGTGGGCTCAAAGCTGGTCTTCAAAGCACAGCTCAAATTGCCTTAAAAGACAACATATGGAAAATAAATCCAGCTGCAAGTGCCTTTACCGGTGGTTCTAAGAGATTGATAGTTGTTGTTGTATACTTTTATCCCCTCTCACACACAGGGCCTTGAATTGCTCCCACAGTGGAAGAAAAGACTTGTTCCAAAGCCCTCTGAAATATCTTAAGCCATATTTGTTTTGGGATAAAATCTTATTCCGGGTAAACACTGTAGCATCTAATGTCCCTCTGAATCTGTGATCTTTTTTGTACTGAGAACTGGGTATTGGGCAGGCCTCCTACTGCTATTTGTGGAAAGAACTCAGTTGTCGGGAGATAACAGAGCTACTTTTTTTTACCTTTGCTTTGTTTGTGTCATACATGCAGTGCTAGAACAGCTAAAACAGGAGGGAGAGCTCATGCATCAATGGAATATCGACTTCCACAGCCCATGGGGTGGTAGCAGAGAGGTACCTGAGAGCACAAACACACCTGAAGGATCTTACCTGGTGACTGAGACAGGAATGACCACAGGCAGGCTGAAAGGGTGGCCTGAGGTTGCAGTGCTGAGAGTTACAAAGCAGCCACTTTCTGCTCACCAACCAAATCTGATTGAACAAATCTCAGGGAACATAATTCTGACAAAGAATGCTGATTCATATGACAAATACTTTGCTGGAACATACTGTACCAGTGTTATCTTGTATTAACAAAACCAATGTCATTCATTTAAGCTCATTTATAAACAAGCTGAGCAAAGCTATGTGGCTTTACTGAAATACAACACTTTAATAAGGTCATGTGGAATTTCCCTGTTTAAAAAAAAATCTAGAAGTCTTTAAGAATATTTTTTTTTTACATATGGAATATTTTTTACTGTTGAGGACTTTCCAGATTCACAGCATAAAGTCAAAATCCATCTGACCCTCCTCTGGCTAAATTTTGACTAAATCTATGGCAAATGAAGAATATCTGTAGCCTTAACCATACTTGAGGAACCTGTAGTCCCAGAGGTCACTCTTCAAAGAGCATCACGAGAGAGATGCCATGCCATTCACTAAAACAAATTAAGTTTCTTACCAACCATATCCTGGCTAATCCCAGAGGTCACTCTTCAATGAGCATCACGATGCCATGCCATTCACTAAAACAAATTAAGTTTCTTACCAACCATATCCTGGCTACAGCTCAGTCCAACCTTATCTCTGTAGTCATCTCAAAAGAAATACAAAAAATAGCAAGTATAGATCTGTACTGAGTTTTGGGAGATCTACAAAGGGAAACATCAAAAAATTGTTTGAACCAAATGCCTTTTATCTTCAAGCTGAAAGAGGCATTAACCTCTTGATATTGCTGTTTTGATTGAGCTCCTTCAGGCCAATCTATAGTCACCTTTGCATTGCAAAATTCAGCATTTACAGTAAAAACCATCCAAAACTCTGTGGGCCCCTGTGGGAGGATGGCTCAGGACAGGGACCCTGACCCCAATTCTTCCCCCAATACCATGACATGTTAAATATTTCATTAGCATTTCTTTTAAAAGTATCAGACTGTGTTATTATTAATCACCACAGCAGGCTGTGCTGAATGAAACTTTAAGCTGTTTAAGCAGAGTAATAAATACATGGTTCCTATCAACTTGTATCTGACTCATCCTGCCTAGTCTACACAGTCAGCCTCTTCATATTCTTAAATCTTCCTTTCAGAAGGCTTTTGTCCTGGATTCCAGTCCCCCTTCCAGCACACACTGGGCACATGCATAACACCCAGGACAAAATGAGAGCTTTTCACCTCTGTGTCTTGCTGGAAGATGCCTCACTGGAAACCCAGCAGCCTTCTGCTGTGCCCTAATGCAGCTCCATTGCTCCCTGGCCTGACAACCCTGCAGTAAACAAATAACTTGAACAGCCAGCAGTGGCATGACACACAGAGATGCCAATATCCATATTTTGCAGCTGAGGTCAGAACAGCCTGGACTGCTTGCCTGGGATCACACACAATTTCCAAGCAAAGGTGCCTTTGTCCTGAATCCCAGGCCAGGACCCCTCTGTTAGGTCAGTTATTCTCTTCCCCTGCCACATCCTTCTGCAGGTTCATGTAGAGACCAAAACAGCACAAAAGGGAAGAAATATTTTCAAGGGGTCAGAAAAACAGCAATAGGTTTGTGAAAGCTGTTACTTTTTTAAAATTAAACCTTCTGTTTCCCAGGAACAGGTAGCATTGAGATTCCTGTGCTTTGCCTACTGGTGAATGGAGGACCAGGCACACTTGAGGTAAGAAAGCTGTTTTCAGCTTTAGAAAAATAAATTAACTGATGCCAAGCAATTAGTGGAGAATTTGGCTGTATGACAAATACATCTATTGGCACTTTGCATGAAGCCAAAATTCAAATCTACACACCATTAAGAACAGAGTTCTGTTAATCTTAAATTTGACAGTATTTGTTTGGGAGAAATATTTACTTTTGAATAGGTACCAGCTGATGATTAAAACTTCCATTGCCAGTGTCTAGTGGAATGAAAGAATCCAAACCCAAAACAAACCCACAGAAACCAGTTCCAGATCTAGAGAAACAGAAATACTCTAACTTGAGAACATGAACCAGAAAAAAAAAGAGGAATCTTTTAATGCTGTTCAGCAACAATGACACAACTGTCTGTCCCAGAGCTCAGAGGAAGCACAAGATCAGGTTTGCTGGATGTGCCATTTAAAATGGGAGTGTTCTGGCTCCACTGAGCAGAAGTACATTGTAGGATTGAAGACTGGAGTGTTGCCTGATAATAATACCAAATCTTCTTCAGCAAAGGATCCATTTTGATTTTTTTCCTGAGTGGTTCTACAACTTAAAGAACCTATTAACAAGGAGATAGTCTTTGATTTTTATTCTACTTTACTTATCTTTTTTATAATACTGTCAGTCTAGAAAACCTTTAGAGAGACATAATTTAACTATAATTTAAGGTTTCCAAGTGCTGAGACTGTGATGTGCAAGCTGGTAACCCCTTTCCAGAATAATGACTGCTTTCTGGGGATGTTTTCTAGTTTCAGTTTCTGGTATCTTGTCATCACTTTTGTCAGCTGGACTAAAACACACACTCATATTAGAAATCTCTCTGCTTAAACAAAGGTTATGTCACCTCATGATCTTGCTTCCTTTCTTTCATGAGAAGCTAAATATTGCAGTGTTTCCTGTATCTTTGGTTTAGAAAAATCCCATGTCATGACACGTAAATCCTCTTTTCAAAGTTTTACAGAACAGTGTGACTGGAAGACAAAAAGTGACTGTCTGGAGTTGCTCTAAACCAACTTGTGCTGGGAAAGAATGACTGGCCACACTTTTTTAGAATACCAATTTCTTAAATGGATTTCTTAAAATGGATAATGCACACCAGAGACTACAAACAGTTTTAAAAAACCTCAATACCTAAACTAAAGAAAAAAACCCTTGCACCACAATTGAATCAATGCAGTTTTGTATAACTCCAGAGGAAGAAACAGACTGGCAGCAAATACACATTTTTGCAATTATCATGCCATGGCCTCTGCTTTCCTCTTTCAACAACCTGCCTGACTCATTCTAATTGCACAAGTAATAGAATTAGTGGCCTTTAACTCTTGTAGTTGCTATGATTCAGTGGTTTCTTCCTGTAGCTCAATGTTGTGTTCCCACAGGCAAATTCCTGATTTTCAGAACATATTGCCAGGTTTAGCAGACAGAAAAAAAATAAAAGCCTATACTAAAAAGCCTGCTGATAATTTCAGTACAGGGTTACTCTCTTGTACTTGAATATGCTGAAACAGAGACTTCAGGGTAAAAAACAGACAGGGTCAAAGAAATTTTGTGCATTGTCTGTCCAAGTCAGGTTGCTTAGCTACTCAGCAGATGTGTCACGAAAAGAAGCAGAGTCAGAGACCTATACATGGATGACCTGCTACAGAATTAAAAAAATCCTAATAGCATAGAGGAGTCTGGACTGATTCCATAGTGAATCTGATTTAGGTACATATTTATTTCTGGTTTGCTAGAAGTCCTTCTTTTGAATAACATTTTCTTTCCACTTATGAATTTTAAATACATCTTATTTTAAACTACAGAGAATTGGCAGCGGGTTGGAAAATTCTGCTCCCTGGCTTATCTTAGCAGGGTCTGGAGGTACAGCTGACATCTTAGCAGCATTCATGAATGACCCACAGCTTATCATGCCAGAAGCTGTTGAAAAGCAATTTAAGGAGAAATTCCCTGCAGAGAGCTTCTCGTGGAAGGACATTCTCCAGTGGACAGTGACGGTGAGTTCATGGCTTTGAAAAGCCATCATACTCACAAAGCCCTCTCCTCACACTTGCAGCTTTGGTAGCCACTTCAGTACAAGTTTGGCAAGAAGCTACTCAGAAGTTTTAGGAACTCCAGTGCTTTGACACTGGTGTCATAGAATGCCTCTCTAGCATTAAAAATCAAGTGGTCATGCAAATCATGCATTTGACCATGCAAACTACTTTTTGCATGCATTTGATCATGCAAACTACTTTGCTGCCCCAGTAATTCAGCTGAACACTGAGGGCTCTGTCCTTCCTCAATTACTTCCTCAAGTAACAGCCAGCACCCAGGAACCCGACAGTCCTTCTGTGGGACACGAAGCATTATTTATATCCACAGCTGTGGAGCTTGTGCAGCTGTGACAGAAGAGATCTAATTCATGATCTACAGCTGGTAAATGGAAACCTCGTTGTGGATAAGCATGAATAAATTAAGTGGAATGAAGCGCGTTTAGAAATGATCCTATCTACTGTCAGTCACTTGTTCTTTACGTATCATTGTTCTTAAAACAGAAAGACAAAACAGATTCATAGATCTCCTTTACTCTTTGTCTTGGGGTACACTTGCACAAGTCTTTTAGGAACAAATACCCACTCTGAGATTGTCCTTGTGTGAAGAGCACTGGGTGCCTCTGAGATAAACCAAGTCCACCTGACCTGGCCTGCTACTTCTCCTTCGCATTCCCTGCCATAATCCTCAGCTTTAAAAGTTCCTAATATTAATTCCATTAGGAAGAACTTTACGAAATCACTAACAAAAGGGGATGAAAGTCATCTGGAAGCAATATTGCCAGAGGCTCACAAAGTCTCAGTGCAGCTGCACTGCGAGAAAGAAAACTCAATAAACAGAGAAGCAGAAGGAAAGATAAGAGTACTGTATATATATATATCAATATTTGAGGACTTCTACTCAGAGAAGAGTTAGAGACTATGCTTTTAAATAAACAACTCAGAGAGCAAAACTTAAATGTCAAAGGAGGATGAGGTAAAATGAAACTAGTGGTATGCTGGCTATAATGTGATTTTGAGTCAAATAAGAATGTAAGTTAAGGAAGGATCTTTTAATTAAAGCCCTGCTCTGGTTACCAGAATATTTAAGTTCTGTTCCTCCTATCCTGGTAGGTCACTTGGAAAAGGCAGTAAAAATCCCTCCTTGCCTTATGAGTTATTTATATATGGGAAAGTAATAATATTGGCCTTCTTGCCAAACCTCAGCTTTACAACTAGAATGCAAATTTTTGGGAAATACTGTCTGGGCATGTGGGCACTAATGTGCATCCAAAGGACAATGTGTAAAATTACTTTTGTTTTGACTCCAAATAGATTCAGAATATTATTTCACACCAGCATCTTCTGACTCTACACAACTTTGAGCAAGATGGTTCAGAAGAACTAGACACAGTCATTTTGAAAGCCTTAGTAAAAGGTAAGATACAATAAGCAAACATTGTAATGTTTGTCTTACTTGACTTACTTCTATGCCATAAATATATTTCCTTTTTCCAGAGCAAATTCAGTTGACTGTTGGATCAGATTTCATTTCTGATGCACTGTTCTTTTGTTTGTTTATTGACAATTGAACTGTGGCAGTTACTGTAGCTCCTGTAAGCTTCTTTAAACTAGTGCTTGCTTTTTCATCTCATGCTATTGTATGGTTCTATTTTAGCCACTCCTTTATTTCACTGCTTACTTCTCTTGATAACAGAGGCAATAAAAGAACTGAAATATACTGGAGCAGTATATCATTCCAATTAAACCATTAAAAAAAACCCCTCAATGAAAACAAAACCAAAACCCACAAGTAGACCTTTGTTTAAGGTCTACTACCTTTGTTTAAGAAACAATCCATTTATCCTATAAGAAATCTCCACTATATCTTCTGAAAGAAGACATTACTTGTGCTGCCATCTATTTCAGTTTCTGTCAATTTAATGGTTTGTGTTAGCTTAAAATTAGCATGAGAGCAAAAAAAAAAAAGACATTCTGTTCCTGATGTGCTAATTGACACAAGGCAAAACCAACAGCCAGTCCTGTCCCCTGCTTTCTGCAGGCCAGTGTCCCTCTTAATATCCAATAGCCATTTAAACTTAATGTTTTTAATAGAGTTCCTATAGAAAAAAAAATAACATATTTGAATATTAATGTTTCTTAATTTGGGAAAACATTGCTGTGAAGGGTTTCTGTTTAAGCAACCCACAGATCTGTGACAGCTGAAGGAGAACTTGCATTGCTAATCAAACTACCAATAAGTTAAACATGACTATAAAGTACTGACTTCATTTGCATTTCTTATTTTTTTTTCCAGCCTGTAAAAGTCAGAGTCAGGAGGCTCAGGAATATCTGGATGAACTGAAACTGGCAGTGGCCTGGAATAGGGTCGACATTGCTAAAAGTGAAATATTCAATGGTGACGTGGAGTGGAAGGTACTGGGGTTTTTTGCCTTAGAGGACACTCAGTGTATGTTCCAATGTGTACAGGACACTGGAGCATCCCAAAAGATGGCTTCTAAAAAAAAGGTTTTACCACTACTGCACACTCTACTCAGAGATTGGGCAGGGGTATTTTCCTTCCTGAGGCTGTTTGTTTTTTTCTGCCCCCCTGTATGATAATGGCTAAAGACAGAGGAATAACTCAGTGGTCATCATCCCTTTCTGGAGCTGTTTGAGAGCAACAATGCTTGTGTACAGACATTATAGCAAAGAAAACAGAGTTTACAAAGCAGAAGAAGCAGGCAGATATTACTGTTAGAAGGTGACACAAAGAATGTCACTGTTTGTAACTGCTGTACAAATACCCAGTGTGGCAGGTGCCTCACACCAAGTCCTACAGCACACAATTTATGTTGGTGTTTTAACATTAACACTGGCACAGACATTTTGTCAGAGAAAAATGAAGCAAGTTCCACCTCTTTCTCATTGTACTCACTGTTGACTTGTGGAAGACAAAATGTGCCTGTTAAATCTAACCTCTCTCATCATCCATCCATGATTACCTCCCAAAATTTCCTTTTTTGGTTTTTTTTTTTTCTCTTTCATCAATCTAGTCCTGTGACCTGGAGGAAGTGATGATGGATGCTCTAGTCAACAACAAACCAGAATTTGTGAAGTTGTTTATTGACAATGGGGCTAACATATATGAATTCCTGACCTACAGTCGTCTGCAGAGACTCTACTGCTCCATTTCTCAGAAATGTCTCCTCTATGAACTTCTCCTGAAGAAGCATGAAGAAAGCAAACTGACCTTGGCAGGGCTCACTGGTCAGCAGCAGAGTGAGCAGAAGGAGATCTGCCCCCTCTTCACTCTCAGTGAGGTCTCCAGAGTTCTCAAGGATTTTCTTCATGATGCATGCAAAGGTTTCTATCAAGACCTCAGACATGGAGGCAAGAAGAAATCTGTGAGTCACAACTTTGCATCATTGCTCCCCTCCAATTCAGAATTTCTACAATTTTAACTAGGTCTAGTCTTTGAGGTGGGGCAGGGAACAGATTTAAAGATGTATGGGGAATACAAAGATTTGCATTTACTAAGGAGTAATTAGACATAAAAATAGTGGTCTGCTTTTCTCATACAGAACTTCAAGAAGTAGTACTGGGAAGGCAATTTAGAAGAAAAGCAGGCAATTTAGATTTTCAGTCTCAGGCCTGAAAATGGTCATCTTTGTACACTAAACTATTCTTGGATTTATACTCTGTATAAGTAGACTGAACTCAGATATTGATACACAGAAACATCCAGTATTTGATATTTGCCTTTAGATAATTTTAGTCTTTTTATGGAGTGCCAGAACACAGAGCAAGAAGTAGAACAATTGTGTGTCATGGCCCTGGCAAAGTGTACTGGCCAACATATGACAAGGGGGTACCAGTGTGGAATGTCTATAATCCACACGGTGCAATAGATGCATCATCATTTTTGCATTTTGACAATGTATTTAACATTAAAATGCCTAAGTACCTGAGTGCTTGCAAAAGCATTGAAAATAAGTTTGGGTGCAAGGTTTCAAAACAAAGATGTATAGAGAAATTTCATTAGAGTTCCGTTTCAGACAAACAAAACAATTAAGCCTTTTGATATTTGTCAAGTTCTAATTATACCTAAAAACTGTTTAAATAAGAAACCAATTTTAAAAAACCAAACTTTTTTGAGATTTTTTTAAATCACTTTTGCTTTGATAAAGCCTAGCTAAATTAATTAGTAGTATGAAAAGTTAAGTTTGCATCTACTCAGCGTTTCTTCATTCACAAGGATGAGCAACTTGAGACAATACCTCTGAAGTCACTAAGCATACTCCAGACTTACAAACTTGCCAGAGATAAAAATTTGCCCCCAAAGCCTCACTTAACTTTTCTGGCATTTGGCAGCAAGTGAGCTAAAGCCCAGTGCTGCAGATAAGGCCCAGTTCAGAGATCAGCTCCTGCTGCCTACTAGCTTTTTCCCTTTTAAAGCTTCTTCCCATGGCTGAATCCCATTATCACAGAAAGAGCATCACAGTACTGGGAAACCAGCATCACTGCTGCCAAATTGAATATCTTTTTTCAGGTTAGGAACTAGTGGTTACAAAAACAGATGAGACTTTTAGGATATCTTTGTCTCCTGCAAGGCTTTCAATGCAATTTAGTTGATTCAATAGCTCACTACAAAGTGAAGAAACACCCCCCACCCCCTCCCCACCAAGTGCCATTAAAATAAATCTGAACAGAATCCTATCATTTAAATTATTAAAAAAATAGTCTCACAAAAACCTATTTAATTAAAAATAAAATAGAATTAAAATGAACCCTGGCTGCTTCTAACCAACACAATAGATAATAAGGTAGTTTTTAAAAATACTTAAAACTCAGAACTTGACCTAAGTGGCCACACTTCCTCTAGACAATTTTTTTTATCAAGTGCTGAAGGAATAAGCAGTGTTCTACTTAAACTGCTCTCTGCATGAGGGAAAGGTTTCTCAAAGGAAGGACTAAAAAGGGGTATTGACGTACTCTATTCTTGTCCTGTACAGGGCCTTGGAAAGATTTATTTCTGATGAAATAAAATGCCTTTTGTTCCCTTTTCTCAGAAACCTTGTCCTCTGTGGCAGCAGAGCAGAGCCTGATATAATTGAAGGCAAGCTCAGATGAGTTAATCACATGTTTCTCTTGTCTGATATTACACACCAGTGGTGAAACCCCAGCCTCAATAAAGCCGATGAAAACTTTAGCATTGGCTTCAACGGAGTCACCATTTCATCCAGAAAGTTCTCACACATATTGGGTTATACTGGGGACACAGGGATCATTTAACTCAGTACAGAATGAGCCGATTACCTTTTGGTCCTACTGACAAGTCAGAGAAATGTGAAGTAGCCAGCGAGGCTGAGAGCATCTTAGATCGTGTCAATTGCATGGAGTGAGACTGCCAGCCAGGTTTTTAATTCTTCAAACCATATTTCAGGACAAAACGAACGCAAAGCGATTACCTGGGCCCTTGGACATGAACCAGAAAAGCGAAAATCCTTGGAGGGATTTGTTTGTATGGGCAGTACTTCAAAACAGGCACAAGATGGCAAACTATTTCTGGGCTATGGTAAGGTCCGAGCTGTAGCTGCTTCGGGTGAAGTAATGGCATATTTCAAGTTTACGAGGTGTTTTTTCGCTCAGCCCTGCGGCTCGGATGACAGATGGGTTGGTTTCCAGCCCACGAGAGGCGGCATTTACGGCTCCTTCCACCTCTGCGCGGCTCCTGCCCGCGGGGCCGGCGCAGAGCGGCAGCAGGTGTAAACCAGCCCGGGCTGAAACTCTGCTCCCCGCAGCTCCCGAGGAGCCACAGCTCCCAGAGCAGGGTTTGTGCCTCCGACAGGGGCCGATTGTTCGGCTCCGAGCGTGACGGGAGGGAAGAGTGAAGCATCTCCAGCTTACGTGCCCGGCGCGCAGCATCACGCCCCGCAAGGCTGCGCTTCCAGCTGGCACAATCGGCTCCTGTTTCACAACCCAGCCCTGTTTCCCGCATCTGGCAGCCCCCCTGTCCCCACAGACAGAGACAGAGCTCTCAGCTCCGTCTCTCAGCCCCACCCCCGGCCCTGCAGAGCAGCGCATCTGGCGGGGCTGTGTGCGTGCGGGCACATCGGCACCTTGCGGGGCCCGGGCTGCGTGCGGGTCCGCAGCGCGCCGCGCATCCCTGCCCGGCCTCTGCCAGCTCTGCTCCCTCCTTCTCCTGCACCTCTGCCCCAGCACAGCCGCTCTGGAGCGATCTCGACACAGGGAGAACGCGTTTCCAGAGCATACTGTTCTCCTTTCTGTCCTTGATTGCTATCCCAAATCCGGTGCCTCTAAGAGCCTGGATGCAGAAGTCGCCAGCCTTACAAGGCACAACAACTACTAATAAAGAATCATGGAATAGTTTGGGTTGGAAGTGACCTTAAAGGTCATCCAGCTCCAACGCCCAGCAGCGAGCAGGGACACCTCCCGCTAGACAATGCTCAATGCCCCATCCAACCTGGCCTCAAACACTGCCAGGGATGGGGCATCCACAACACGTGGCTTTCATTCTCAAATGTCATCAAAAGTGTCGTTTTGATCATAATTTTTGACTTTCAAATCTGTAAGATTTTGCTTGAAAGGCATGAACTTTTTGCTGTTCGATGCCTTGCACGGTGGAGTCTGCCCCGTTCAGAAATGCCTTCCTCCAGTGGAGGGTGGCAGCAGCGCCCCTTTCAATTCCACAGGGTCAGGAGGGTGTAGCTTCAGCTCTGGCAGCCTGCAAGATCCTGAAGGAGATGTCCCGCCTGGAGACCGAGACCAAAGCAGCCTGTATAATGAAAGAGGCCAAGTATGAGCAGCTCGCTGTTGGTAAGTAATGGCACTTTTTGAGTGGCATTGAAAATTTATGAAGGGACTGCCATTGGAAAGCAAGCAAGTGAAAAAAAATACAGTTTCAGTCGTAAAAGGTCAACTGTCATGAATAATTTAACAGCCTTGCAGCACAGGCAGTCCCAAACATTCAGATACAGAGGAAAGATTTAAAACCCACTCATTTTGGAAAAAAAATCTCTGTTCCAAGACAGGCCCCCTGGGACACACAGATAGTCTCCTGCTGCTTGTTGGTATTTTAATTGTCTAGTGTTAGTACAAGGTGTGTTAGTGATGTGAAAGATTGAATAGCCAGAACACTTCCAGGCTCACAGCAGCCTGCTCTTCCTGCAATATCAAGCTTGCTCTGTAAGGGCCACTAGAGCAACAAGTTTTAAGTTTTGTCATTGCTGCTAAAAATAATTTGAGATTACCTCACCCAGAAGAGGGCCAAGTGCACTGCAAACTGCAGGGAGGCTCAGGCTGGTTTTGCAGCAGACGAGATGCCCCTCCCTACAGCAGTCAGATCCAGGCATCCGCAGTGCTGGAATGCTGAGCCCTCGCCCCTTTGCTTGCTGTAGGAACAGATGTCTGCACTCAAGCTTCTCTGCTGATCTGACTTCAGCCCAATCCACACCTTCACTGCTGTGAGGAGAGGGCTTTAAAATGTGCCCCGCATGGAAACAAACACAGAGGCTCCTCTTCCTTTGGGGTAGTTCATCAGGCATCTCAAGGCTCATGCAGGAGCTGCATTATTTACACAGAGATCACATTTTCCCCTTCTTCTCACAGGTCAATTATTATTTACAAAAATTAAAAATTAGGTTCTCATGTAATCACAGGGCTCAAGTAATTTAGTAATGGAATTATGGGGCCTAATCAAATACACAGAACTTCTGCTTCTTAGCTTTGATAGGTATTCGATCAGATCCTCAGTTTTAATTTCTGACCTGGATTATGCAAAGCAAACTTTCTTTAAGAATGATAAATACCACATCAACTAGAAAAGATTTCTGTATGTAATTTTAAGTGCACTTGACCTTTTTGCTCAGCCTCACAGTGTAACAAGGTGTAGGCTGGCTTGGGAAAGGTACTGAGATAATCAAGTGAATCAGTAGAATGGAACAGACATGAGAAGTCAGATCTTGTCTAATGAGAAGATCTTGATTTTTTTTTTTTTTTGACTCATTAAATTTATCCTGGTTTCTAAGCTCCAGGACCAGTTTCTCTGGAAACAATTATTTTATAACACTCCACCAAGTCTAATATTATTTTATATCAAGTAGCTCTGTCTCAAAATGAAGGATTTGTTGTCTACAAGACAAAACTGGGCTGCTTATCTTCTTTAGTCTGTTCAGGAAAGTGAAGACAGCATGACAACTCATCCTTCAAAGTGTAAGAAGATCACCCAAGAGATAAAATTTTTGTCTGTGTTTCCTTCATACGGCAGAACTGTTTAGTGAATGCTACCACAACAGTGAGGAGAGAGCATTTGCTCTGTTGGTGAGGAAAAATCAGTACTGGAGCAAAACCACGTGCCTTCAGCTGGCCACAGAAGCAGATGCAAAGTCTTTCTTTGCACATGACGGCGTCCAGGTAACTTTTACATGCCCCCAGGGCCTTGAGCTGGACACAGGAGAGGGCAGCACAGGAACTGAACAACCCCAATGGATGTATTCCCCTGAGAACCATTCTTCAGAGAAGGGACACTCCTCTCCCTCTAGCAACAGATGAAGAGGACATTACACCATGTCCTTGCCAAAACAGCACAATTCCCCCTTTCCCCACTCTCTCATCCAGCTGGCACACACACCAGTGTGCTGAGAAGGTTTAGCCCTTAATCCATCGTGAGCTTTTTTGCTTTTTATTCCTTTCTTGCTCACAGAGAAGCATCAGAAAAGCACTATAAATCTGCCTGGGGCATAATGAAGCTGCTCCAAGATGTGAGGTAACTCCTTGTTCAGATTCAAGAGAGAGCTCACTGATAAAAGTTAAATTAAATTACTATTCAGCTTTGCTCTCACAACCTGACTTCTCTTTGCATACACAAAGCTAAATTAAGAGTGATGCTGCTTTTATCTCCCAGTGCCTGACTTGGGCTTCCTTAGTACTACAGATGTTGCTTAATTCCATTTGGCTTGCTGTTCTTTCCACTGGTCTCCAAGTAACTCTTTGCATACTCAACATCTGCAGAAGGACACACAGAGAACCTGTTTGCTCTGAAGCTGTGAGGTCTTCAGAGCAGTCACTGTCTTAGGAGTCACTGAACATAGGTGTGCTTCATCTGCAAGTATCTTTTTGTGATATTAAAGACGTCTCTTCTCTTCTTGACTTTCAGGCCTTCCTGACAAAAATATGGTGGGGAGACATGTCTACAAGCACACAGATCCTCAAGCTAATCTGTGCATTCTGGTGTCCTTTCCTCATCTACACCAATTTAATATCCTTCAGGTATAAACATAACTAGGTGCAAGAGATAAATAAGCGACGCAAAATATGCCATAAAATTATTCAGACTCAAAATTTCTCCCTGAAATGATTAAAACAGTAACATCACCTAAGTATCACCTAACCGAATCAGTTTTCTATGGGGCTGAGGGATTTGTGTGTCCTGTTGCCAAACTTAAAAGATCAATGCCATGGTTTCATAGAGATCGTTCTATTTTGCACAGTCCACAGGAAAGCCTGTTGGAATTCTGTCAGCTCCAGATTCTACATGACAATGTGTAGAAAACCTGCAGCTGTAGCACCATTTGTTTCTAGATTTGAAGATGCCTGGTTCAAACCTCAGTATTTTATCTAAGGAAAACATCCATCATAAAGCAGAGTTATCAGCCACAAGCCTTGCTCAAACCTCAGTATCTAAGGAAAACATCCATCATAAAGCAGAGTTATCAGCCACAAGCCTTGATAACCATAAGTCAAGCTTAAAAACATGGGACTGACATTAAATTACCAGTCAATCAAAATCAAGTATGATTTTCAAATTCAGTGCCTTATAATCTTAGGTTTTCTTGAAAAAGAGTCCATGTACTATAAACACTAACAAAACAAAACGTCCCACACCATAAAAACCAACCAACTAAATAAAATTTAAAAAACAGAAGAGAAAAAAAAGAGCAGCCAGAAGCTGCTCAGGTGGTCATTAAAATTGTGGATCTGAAACTTTAGGAAAACCTCAAGCATTCAGAGAATCACATACAAATCATAAGAATTAGCAATATGAAATGACATGTTATGAAATATATGTTTCTTGACTCTTAAACTACATAAAAAGCAAGAGGACCACTTGTTTGGCAATGCTGACTCAAGATTTGCCTTCTGCCAGTGTCACTAAAGATGATGACCTTCAGGCTGCCAGATTCACAAATTCATTTAATGTGATATTTTGGCAAAGTTTTCATGGAAAGGTTTGAATTATTATACATAATCAAAACAATCTGTTCCAGATTTCCATTTTTTTGCCTCCTTTCTCTGGAAATGCAAAAACTGTCACATGTCCCCTGCTGCTTCTAGCATTTCCCTTCTTAATTGCTACTAAGAGTAACAAGGAATGGAGCATTGAGCAGTTCTCTTCTAAGGCTGACTGAGGGGTTTACTTCTGCTCAAATCCTAACTCTTCTGAGGAAAATGAGCATCCTGCTCCATTTTTGTGAAGCGCACCAATTTATCACTTCTCTGAGTCATGTTGGTGACTTCAACCTCCTCCTTAAAAATAAACAGAATTTGTAAAGATAAAGTTTATGCCCTATTGAATAGCTCCCCAGCAGAGCAGATCCAAGATAAGTACATGGTAGCAGTTCTGTATCAATGCCAATTCAGTAGTGAAAAATGGCTAAGCATCATCTTTTAACTAATGAGTTTATTTCCTTACAGCGAAGAAAAACAATTAAAGAATGAGCCAGAGCCATTCAGAGAGCTGGACAGTTTGGATTCAGAGAGGACTCTGTTTTTCTCCAAGGAAGAAGATAGGTAAGTTTAAAGCCATCACTAATACACTTCTTGTGTATTAGTGACCATCATCCTTAGCTCATCAGTTAATGATCTAAGGAGCAGCTGAAGGGCCAAGAAAGTCATTACTCCTCAGGAAGTGCCCTTTGATTATTGCTGTGCCCTTTGATTACTGCTGTTGTTGCTCTCTAAAAGGAATACAGGAAAATAAACAGGGATTAAGCACTGCTTTAAGGAGACACCAGTTTAGTTTTTCTAAGCAGGTAATTTGTACAAGAAATTAAGAACAAGGGATTTACTTGGGAATCAAATAGCATTTTTTGACATTCCCATTAGCTCATGATGACTGATACACAATGGATTTTAGGAAGTTATCAGATCACTGAGCTGAGCAGAAAGAAGGATCTCAGCAAAACCTTGCATCACTGCATACTTTCTTGCAAAGGTGTACTTGCACCCATCAGTACCAGGGAATTTTACATCAAGTCAGCTTCTCATGCTCTTAATTTATATTTTAACAGATGAGCCCCTAAGGAACCTTATGAATTAGAGGGAGCATCACACAAATGGGTAACTGAGCACAAAGGTTTTTTCAGTTTCTTGTGGTCAGTCATAGATTGGTGATTCAGAGCAGAATCCCCCCTATACCTCTACCACACACTTATCACCAAAACCTGGGAGACCACAAGGACTTAAGTCATGATAAGTAGATTTTGAGTGGCACAAAGTCCTCTAAATGGCCAAATAGTGCTAAATTGCCACTTAGCTTTTCCATGATTTAAAGAGAACTCCAGAAATGTGAACAGCAGCGGTAGAGAGGAAGCACCAGCTGCAGTATGAAGTCCTGGACCAAGTCAGAGTTATTAGGTTCTATTTTTACCTCTGGTATTTAACTGCTGGTATATTGAAGAAAATCATTAGTTCTTCTCTCTCCCTCCCTAACCTATAAAATAGGTGTAAAAGCATCTGCCTCTTGGGAGCTATTTGTAAGCAATATCATAAAGCACTTCCATATCCTGAGTGCAGCATGGTTTGGTCATTACATTCCATGTTCCAATTGCTATTATCCTAGCAATTTATTTTAACAAAGAGGCTCTCTCCGTCCCAGATCTATTTCAGCATCTTACAGTAAAGCTGCAATTATCTGTTTATGATATTAGCCTGTTACCATGGGAATGTATCTCATGATGTCATAAATTGAGAGGTAGTAGAGAATCAGGAATATAGAAAAAGATTGGCCACAAAGAAAACTTTTCTCTTGTAACAAATGTATTTAATAATTAGCAAGATCGTCAGAGGAAATTAAAAACCAGTGAAGAGTCATTGTTTATTTTCTGTGAGGTGAAATTGAAAACATACCCTAGTGTGCACATCCTTTGTTGGAGATCAAACTTCTCAGAGTAAGAATCACAAAATTAAAGGTCCAATAACATCCCTAGCTTACACAGGAGAGCATTTTATGTGGAAACAAATCCTCACACAAAGATCAAATTGCTATCAAATTTGCGTTTTCTGCACAGGATATTTTCCATTGCCAATAGATACCACCTTGTGTTCCAAAACACAGCAAAACAGCTGTTAATGTACAGGTCAAATTTCCCTTCAGTTACCAAAATACTTGCATCATTCCACACCACTCAAAGACCACCTTAATACATATTTTATGACGTCAGCTCTTTTTGCTAAAAGGCTTCTATATTGCTATTTTGCAACTTACTCTAATTTAATTACAAAGGGCAAGATGCCAGTTATGCAAAGCAGCAAGGTATTCTTCAGCAGGTCTATCAGATTCCAGCAAGGATAGTCAAGAAACACAGGCTTAACACAACCCAGCACTTAGAGACTGGGTCAGAAGTTCAAAGTCACAGCAACAAGAACTTCCACAGACAAATACAAGAAACTTTAAAGCCAAAATAATTAAGAGCTGACTCACAAAAGTTCATTGGCCATTTTCTTTTCTCTCCTATTATTTAGGTGTATAAAGGCCAATTACCCTTCCCCCTCTCCTTGAGCATTTGCAGTCCATGCAGAACACAATGAAGTTAACATATAAAATCAATACAACTAAACTGAAATAATAAAAATGCTCACATAATTCTGATGTGACTTTGTTTTTCAAAACCTTCTTTTTGATTTGAAATATGTCTGCTATGGCAATATGATTGCTCTGACTTTTACAGCCTTCCCCCTTGGCCAGCCCCAGCATCTGCCTGTTACTATCTTACAAGTAGCTTTATATAGAATAATATTGAGCCTCTTCCCATGAACTAATTTTAGGAGATTGTCACCAAGCATGTATTCTTTTTGGTTTGCAGAGGAAATGACACATTGGAAAAACAGAATCCTTCTGCAAACACAGCGTGGGCAACATTCACATTTACCCGGTGGAGAAAATTCTGGAGTGCCCCTGTAACTGTGTTTATGGGGAATGTTATAATGTACTTTGCTTTTCTTTTTCTATTTACTTATGTCCTTTTACTGGACTTTAAACCACCTCCACCTCAGGGTCCATCTGTTAAAGAAATTGTGCTCTACTTCTGGGTGTTTACCCTTGTCTTGGAAGAGATCCGACAGGTGAGTAACCTGCATCACCCTAGTGCCAACACAGCAAAACCTGCAGCAATATTTCCAAGAGATTTACAGTCTGTATAACTGTACAGGCTCGGACATTTCAAGTGTCAGGTGCACAGAACAACACTGAACTTAGCTTATACTAAACATTTCACCTCTCTCCCCCCGAGCAAGCTCTTCCTCCCCCATATAAACCTACATCTCTACCTCTGTTTTTCCATCCTTCTGCAGTCTTAGACAAGTCAAGTGGGCTGCCAGCATTCAGACATTCTCTGCTTTGTAAATCCCTCTCTGATTTCAATCCACAGAATGGGGTCCTCCCACCACAAACAATATAAGTTAGAAGTTTATCCTGCACCTGGAAACACAGCAGACAGCTGTATATCCTTTTATGCGATTCTTCCCCGCTGGGGACTGTTTAAAAAATCACAAGTAAATTAATTCAGATTATTTGTGGCTTTTCCTAAAATAATTTTCAACTCAAAATATTAGCAGATCTCTTTTGGGCTCGCTTTTCTTAAAAAATACCCAACCAAACAAAACCACCAACCCCCAAAAGCCCTTCTCCATTAGTCTCCTATTACTGGTTTTGGAAAGTTCTCAGTTTAAAAACTGAAACAATAACAGTGGTGCAATTGTGTTGCCGTGCAACTGCGGGTGCACAAAGCTCTTCTCTTTAGACACAAAAAACCCCCAGTTACAATAATTTACTCTGGATGAACCAGTAGGTGCTCATTATTTAAGCAGAAGAGACAGGAAAGATCGTCACAATTTATTTGAAATTATGCAGCAAGGCCATTAACAGAGGAGTACATGGAAAACATCTAGATCAAAGAACATTTCATTATAAACCTGTAAAACATGAAGACTGCCAGGCTAAAACCCAATTAAGAAAGCCAACTCCTTGCCTAGATAATCAAATGTGCCTTCACTGACAATTCCAGCACAGAAAAGCCAAATCTGTTCATGCTGTTTGGACAGCAATGCCTAGAAACTGAACTCTGACTGGCAGCTGCATTTCCCCTTATTATGCTCAGGATTTGTTTTTGCTCTTTGCAATGAAAGGGAAAAAGGCAACAGGTATTATGTTAAAACTCAGAAGGAAATAGTGAAAGTGGAAAGAGATCAATACCAATGCTCATTTCTCTTTTTCAGAGTTTCTATACTGATGAAGACACAAATCTAATGAAAAAATTTAAACTGTATGTGGAGGATAACTGGAATAAATGTGATATGGTCACCATCTTTCTCTTCATAATTGGAGTAATCTGCAGGTATGTATTTGCATTAGTAGCAAGGGCTGTGCGCATCAACTGACAGCTGAGTCTCATGTGCCTAACATTAATTTTTACAGGCTTTGAGATGCGTTTCTGCAGTAGGAGCCTCTAAAATTCATATATTCAAACACATGTACTGAAAAGCTCTGCTTTGTTTTCTGAAATCCCTTTTACTCAAAGTACCTTATTTTTTATTATTTGTTAATAAATCTCATTGAAGCTGAGAGAAAAGAGTGTTCCTCCATCTCTTGGTTATTTCTCATCACTGCACACACTTGAGCAATACTTGCTGAGAGCTGACATTTCATTCCATGTCTTCTGCAGGATGCTGAACTCAACTTTTCAAGCTGGTCGTACAATACTTGCCATTGATTTCATGGTGTTTACACTTAGACTTATCCATATTTTTGCAATTCACAAACAACTTGGACCAAAGATCATAATTGTGGAAAGGATGGTAAGTGTGCAGTTTGCCTCAGACAAATACTTGTGCCTTCTAAGAAATGAAGAGCAGGACATCTTATCTTTAGAAAAGAAGTAACTTCATAATCTGTCTTTACTTTTACATTTTTAAGGCCTGTCATTTTCCATATTCCTGTATTTTGTTATAAGATGGAATGTTTGAAGTAGATCCTTACACAGACCTCTGTAGTTCAGTGAGCTGGTCCAAATTTACTAATCCTTGTATTTCTAATAATAGAATGTTTATTTACCTAATAATTTATCCTGAGATCTGGCTAATGAAGAGCTTTGCCTTACTGCTATTCCTCCTACTTCCTAAGCTGTGTGCATCCAGGGCAAAGACCTCAGGCAGGTGACAGGCCATGTACAGAAGGGCTCCCAATGAATGACTTGGGGGGGAAAAAAAAGCAAGTGTGGGAGGAAAAAAAAAAAAACAAACAATAAAAATGGATGGTTACAAGTTTCTTACAGGAATTATTCTTGCTTGTACTTTTTATCTCCCTGTTACAATGAAAATATATTAGTACTTTGTGAGCAGATGCTAGAAGATGTTGATAAATTGTATTTTTATTTATTACTGCTCTCCTGCAAGAAACAGGATATTGGGATTTCAGTTACTGTGCTTGGGTATGTTGAAATAGCTTTTTATTTAGGCATCTTAATCCTCCAGGTCAATTAGCTCATGCTCACTGATTACTAGAGTTCATCTAATTGCAAGTACCATTACAGAATCTACAAACATTTGATTTGTGACTCACAGCAGAACTCAGTAAAAGCTCTACAGTCTAAACAAGCCTATACATTGAATAAACATAACTACCAAGCTATTTGGATTTGTCTACAAATGCAATAACTGAAACTCTGAGATGACATTTGGTTGGGCTAGCAAAAGGGTAAATGGCAAATAAATATTTGTTCTTGTTCATTATCTAGCTTATGGCATTAGCAGACTTCTATTGTGAGAGAACAAGTCAGAGCTACAGCTCCTAACCCTTCCTTTGCTGCCTGCCAAGCTAAACCAGGGCCTTGGGCAAGTCCTACCTGTGCCCACTCTGCTGGCACCTGAGGTCCTGCAAGATAACACTGGGGTTGGGAAGACTTAAAAAGAACATAAAGAGCAGCCTAGAAAAAGCCCTGTCAGGGACCTTTCATCTTTGCCCCACCCAAGCCCACAGGATGCCTCAGCTTTGGTATTTCAGTGTTGAACCTCACATCAAAGGAAGAAACTGTGAAGGTTTCTTCAGTAAATGAAACTTGCCTGAAGGGTTCAAGGGGGTTCAAGCAAAATCATCTCCCTTATTTAAGAGAGAAGCAATCCTAGATGGCCTCTTACTGTCTTTCCCCTTTATACCCTTGCTGAAACAAGTCTGGTAACTGCTAGAATTCCAGAACAATACTCATTTCCAGAGAAACTGCAGACTGGAAAAAAATAGTTCCAGACTTTTCACCACTCTCCCATCACCTTGATACCATTACAGCCCTGCAGCACTCCTAAATTTTAGATCATCCAGAAAACATTAATGGAAGTCAGACATAACTCTGTCTTGCCTGGCTTAGAGATGATGTTTCTTATCAGAACTCCAAGAAACATCCTGGAGCTCTGAAATGCCTATGCTATGGGTAACTGTACAATCCAATAATCTAATTGAAAGGAAACTACAGTCCTTAATGAACTCTGTCAGATCAGATGGGGAGAGGATGAAGTGTTCCTCTTCCACCAGGGAAAAATTATTGCATTTGATATTCATATTAGATTTTTTTTAAGTAAGTGTTTTAGGATTCAATTACTTCTGCCTCTGTAGAGAAACACAATGTTTAAAAGCAAGAAGCCCCAAAAAGAATCTTTCAGATGCATCAGTTAGCTTGAAAACTGAAGACAGAAGGAACCTGATCCTTGCAGCCTTCACTGCCTGCTGTGTCAGTGGCTCAGTACTCATCAATGAGCACTGACTGCTACCAGGATTCTGTGCTGCAGCAGAACTCTGCTAATTCACAGTAAAGCAGTCCATGGTACTGAGACAGCTCACAGAAAATATGCACTTAAAAGATAAAATGTGACAACCACTTAAAAGATAAAATCTGTTTCATTTTTAAATGTTTGATGACTGGAAAGCAAGATTTTAGTTTAAAATGGGCCTTTATCTAAATGAGCTATCAAAGAAGAATGCTTACTGCAGGCCAAGGATAATGTGGTAACAGCAAGGTCAGATGAGGAATTCTGTGCATGGAACTGTATCCTATTCCACCTCCTTGAACCTAAACGAGCTTGTAAAGAAACAGAATTATTTAAGCCATATTCATACAGAAAGACTACTGTTCCTTGACTGTGCTATCACAGTCACTGCCCTTCCTTTTCTCCCCTCCCCCTCTCTTTTGCAGATGAAAGACGTTTTCTTCTTTCTGTTTTTCTTGAGCGTGTGGCTCATTGCCTATGGAGTGACAACTCAAGCTCTGCTCCATCCCAATGACAGCCGAGTGGAATGGATATTCAGAAGGGTTCTTTATCGTCCCTACCTTCAGATATTTGGCCAGATTCCACTGGATGAAATAGACAGTGAGGAAACTTCTTTCCCCCTAACTTGGCCATTTTTGAATGCACACTTCTGATGAGAGCATGGAGTTCCTTCCAAGTATTGCCCTTCTTTAATTTTGCTTTTTTAAATCTTTGTCCTACAGGCCAAAGCTTACACATTACTGTCACACAAATAGTGTATTTGCAAAGAGATAATGGGCATTGTGGAGTTACATTAGAGCATAAGGGCTGGCCCTGTTTAGATAAACTCTCAGAAATACACAAGGATTTGCAGTTTTAAAGGCTGGCATATCTGCTTTCACTTCAATCCATTTCCTTTCAGTTTAACCTAGACCCAGATAACCCTCAGTAAACTCAAATAATGAATAACAGCACCTCCACACATTTTGGCAGTAGTTTAATGCAACAGTGTTAAAGCAGTACTGCTCTGCCCATAAGCAAACACATGTTTTAAAATAAAATTACTCCAGAGCATTTATTTACTCTGGAGATAAAGCTGCCCAAATCAAATAAAGCTAGTAATTGCTTATGTGCAGCATTGCAAACAAAACATTAAAATAATCACAAGACACTGAAATAATTAGACATAGAAGTTCAAAGGCAACATTTCTGATAGGTAAGCAGTAAAATACAGAATAGGTCACCGACCTCCCAAAGAAGTCTGCACTAACACCACAGCATTTAGCCAGTGCTAAATGTCACAGCAATAATGAAGTGGGAGTCAAACTTGGAGCAATATAAAATAGAACTTAAAAAAGCCATAGACAGAAGCAAACTAGTAAGCATTCTCTCATGTTCACTGTGCTTAATAAGAAAAGGCATGTCTTTGAAAAGCCAAAACACCTGAATGACACAAGAGAGAGGAAAGTGATTCATGTCCATTTTAAATACCTATGGTGTTAGCATGTACAGCACAATCAGTCACCCTTATTTCCATTAAAGTAATTGGAAAGAGACATATTTCTGGAATATAATCAAACTCATTTGCCAAAAAGTCAGGTGTAGCACTCCCTAGAAACGTGTGTTTCTCTCCACTGAAACTCCAGTGGGTGTCTCTACCTGGGTAAATAACTGGTTGAGAGTAACAGAGGAAAAAAGAACTAATTAAATGTGCAACTTCCAGAAGGGATTAATTCACCCTAGGGCTCTCTGGGACTTATTCTGTTTAACATCTTTAGGAAATATATGAAAAGGGAGAGGGGAAATGAGGAAGACAAAATTTGCTGACAAAACTACATCACTGGGTAGCAAAGACAAAAACTGACTCCTAAGAGAGGCAGAGGAGCCTCATGAGTGCTGAATCATCAAATGAAATTCAGTGTAGATAAGTATAAGCTAGTGCCCTTGGTGAAAGAAATCCCAGCTTGGTGAGCTTTGATATAACCACGTGCTCCAATGAATGCAACCAGGGGGTTATCTGTAGCACCAGGGAAAAGGATTACGAGGGAAAAAATAGAGGGGAAAAAAAGTAAATATCATTATGCTACTCTAAACTTGTGGGTATAATTCACAGCTGGAGACAGAACACAGCACTAGGCTTCTAGTCTGATACAGCAGAACCAGACCTTCTTCCTAGCCTCAACCTCAGCACACAAAGAACTTGAAATTTAGAATGAGGAACCAACCCCCCTCCCAGCTTTTACTGAGTTTTCTCCTCCAACCCATGTGCCAGGAGGTTTGCAGTGTCCAAGGGCTGCAAATACCTTGCACAACAATGCAATGTCTTTTTACGTACACAACACAATTATACTTCCACAAAACCAAAGAAAGAAACACGACATTAGGATTTGCCATAACTGTTTTTTTCCCCTCCATCCTCCTTTGCAGCATCACGAGCATATCCCAGGAACTGCACGTTTAACCCCCTGCAGATTCTGCAGGAGAACACGCCATCCTGCCCCAACAGCTACGCCAACTGGCTCGTCATACTCCTGCTGGTCATCTTCCTACTGGTCACAAACGTCCTCCTCATGAACCTCCTGATTGCTATGTTCAGGCAAGAGGGATTTCTCTACCTATCAGGACACAGGCTGCAAAGCTTTAAGTGGAAGCCCACATTTTCTACCTCACTGCTGGCTATTCCTTTTAAAATACACTTGTAATTTTCCTAATGAATATTACTTGGGGATTGGTAGGCAGAATCCTGTGATCAGACAGCTCTTAAGTTCCCATCATCCTTACTCTAGTCACATTGGAGATAAGGAGAAAAAAATCTTCTTTTACTGCTGAATATTCAATTATACATGCACAGAAGGGTCTGAGTCCCTGGCTGTGTGGAACCACAAATCTGCAGGTGCACAGCAGCCATAAACTTGGCAGGCTTTACAGTGGATGATTTGCACATCAGGGAAATGCTTGTTGTCAACACAGCTAATAATGATTCATTTGGTTGAAGAACTGATGTGGCATGTTTGCTGATCTTTCCTGAGAAAAGTAGAATTATCTTTCTAAAAAAAAAAAACCCCAAAGTGCCAAACAAAACAAATTTATCTTTTAACATTTGAAGACTACAACTGTAATTCTTGCAATATCTAAGAATTTGCACAAACTTTAGATTAAATTGACACTACTTGCTGACCTTGCTGTTCCTTTTTAAAAGTAAATACAGGACTAAATGTTGTTATATTCATCTTTAGCTTGTTGTGGTGAAAAGAGTTACATGTTTTTATTCCTCCCCCCCTCAAATTACAGTTACACTTTTCAAGTTGTCCAGGGCAATACAGACATCTTTTGGAAAGTGCAGCGCTACAACCTGATTGTTGAATACCACGGCCGGCCTGCCTTAGCACCACCATTTATCATTATCAACCACATTACTCTGGTCCTCAGAAGGCTCTTCAACAAAATGGAACACAAGAAAAAACACCTGGGTGAGTTAACAAATGTGATCAAGCAACTGTAGAGCCTGGCTCTCCCCAAGGACACTGTACATACACAAAACAGCAGAGAAAAATGGATTTCCTTAATCTGAGAGCTACAACTTATTTTTAACAAAGAGTGCCAGGAGAATACAAACAAAAAATTAAGGTTTGTAATTTAAACTATAAACAGTTTCCCACAGTGCATTTCTTGATGCATCATAGTTATTACAACAAAGGTAGCAATATGAAATGGGTTATAGGGATTTGATGTCTGAAGACTTAACAACTGATAGGTTTAAGGAATAGTTGTTTAATTTGTTTCTGAGTTTTAGCAATTGTTAACCCTAAAAAACCCCACCCTTTAGCATAGCAATTTTTCACTACAAGTATCAGAGAAAAAAGGATAAAAATATAATTCTTATTTTTCTTACAGAAAGAGATCTTCCAGCGGGCCTCGATCAAAAAATCATAACATGGGAGCTGGTGCAAAAAGAACATTATCTCGTAAACCTTGAGCAAGAAAAGAAAGAAAGCAATGAAGAAAGGCTGAAGGCCACATTTAATAAGTAAGTTATTCTGACCCACAGGAAGAGTAACTTGGAAGCCTTCAGCTTTCAGGGAGTTCAGCACTGAAGTTCTTATAAAGCTTCTATAAAGGGTCCAACTGGAATGCAGTTAGGAAACACACAGTCCATGAAAAAATGTGAGAGGCCAGCATCTCTGCAATGTTAGAATGTTTGTCACTCCTGAAGTATGCACAATTATAAACCTGCAAGTTCCAGCCAAATCTGTGGCCAAGCTCAATGAAAACCTTATTCATGAAGAAAATGGTAGAAACCCAGTTTGTTTGCTAGCACATGCAATTTCATCCCTGGTAAGAATACAGCACAGAGTTTTGAATGGAAGTTTAGATACCTTGAATTAGCCACAGATGCAGAAGAACAAATACTTATGCCTTTATGGCATGGGACTGAGTCTCCATTTGTGTACCTCTCTATATTTTCCCACTAGGAATATCACTTGAATTGGTTTAGTCTGATAAAGTATAAGTCCTAGATTATTATTCAGAGGTTTTAACCTTCAAGTGAGACACAAAGTCTCACTTATGACACAATATGCAGGGAGAACAGAAACATCTAAGACAGAAAGGCACTCCTTAAAGAAGCTTTTAACACATATTCCAGCTGTTTCCTCTTAAAATAAAACAGACTTCCAATAGAGGCACAACGGGTGTGAAAGTTACCATAATAAGAAAGTTCCATGGAAATGTTCCTGTGCTGTCTGCTTTTTTTCTAAATAAACCTCCAACTCCAGCTATTCTGGAGACCAGAACAGCATACTTCCATTCTCAGAAAATACTCCTCTCCCTCTAATTCACATAGACCCTTAATTCATAATAATTTAGAATGATTATACAGGTTTAAACTTGATTCTCACAGGCAGATCACTGACAAACTCCAGGAGTAAGAGCTTAATTGTAGAGATAATGCAATAAATGTATATGCAATTGCTTCTAAACAAAGGGTACTATATCCTTTATATAATAAAGATGGTACATTGTAGGTTAAGTTGCCGGAGGGGAAAAGTGAGAATTCATCTGGCTTCACAATATTTCAGGTATAGCAGAGCCAGAAAAAGACTGAAAGAGATTCAGGTGAACACCACTACCCCCATGGTTTTTACTTTTGCTCTTAGGTGATAGCAGTGTGGTTTTGAAATCTTAGGAAGCCCTCAGAAGTGATTCTTTGAACTTGGGCTGCACTGAACCAATCTCAAAATGCACTAGACCCACCCAGCAGTAGATCTTTCACACAGATGGGATTGGAACATAGTGAGAGGGAAACATGGAAAGAGTGGCTAGGAGAAACCAGAGAGGGATTTGCCAACCCTATGAGGAATTGGATTCTAAGAATAAGAACTGATGGGAGAACAGGTGAAGGATGCAGAAAGCCTGGGGATAATTCAGTGATTTGGAGGCACTATTTGGAAGTTCATTAAGCAATCCCTGTAGACTGCATGAAAAAGGGATTTGACTGTCAAGCCAGTTTCCTGAAAGTTTGCATAAATTTTAAGTGGCTTATCTCTGTTGTGGCCTCACTTCTCACACCAAGATCAGTTTCCATTGGGTACTGATGTTTCCAGGTAAGAAAGACACAAGTGGCTCAAAAACCAGAGCAGCTCCTTTCTGCTGCCCTTGATTTTCACAGCAGCTGAGGCTATGTGGCCCTCATCAGAAGCTGAATAGCTGCCCTGACCTGTCATTTGTGAGTCCCTGAGCAACAGGTGCATGAGAGTGTTCCAGAATTGCTATTCTGCCCCAAAAAAAAAACCCACTTCTGTGAATACCTTAAAAGGACAGAACTTTTAAGGGGCTGTGGGATATCTAGGCAGCACAGAACTGCAGTGAAAGGCCACAGGTGTAGTAAAGTTACACATGGTTTGTGTTTTATGATTTCTCCTGAAGCCTCTCCTTTTTGCTCAAGGTGTTTGCTTTGTTCCCACAGGGTGGATAATTTGTCTAAGTATTTTAGTGGGTTGAAAGAACAAGAAAAACGATTTAAAGTTCTGGAAGCCCAGGTAAGTAGTATTTTCTAGGCATTTATGTCAGCTTTAGGATTTCACCATCTTTCTCTCATTTAATGGTGGTTTGGCAGACCCTACTTAGGGATAAAGGGACAGAAACACGGATCTGTATTATGGTTTCACTTTCCTTATTGTTTTCTGGCAATAAATGCATGTAAAGTAAAATTTATAAACTCCTCTAGAAAGGAGAAAAGGGAATACAACATTTCCTGCTCTCTTTGGTAGTTAACTTGAGTATTTATTTCCTTTGTTAAGGATGCTTCTGGAAGGAAGTGCTTCATCTTCTCCCTACCCCCCCCAATCATTCTTGTCCTTCTCCTAATATTTGCTTTTTTCCCCCCAAATGTCAGCTTTGAAAATACACACATTCTGTCTGATCTGACCTAATCTTCTTGCACATCAGTTTTTCTAATTTTCTTAAGATACCAAGTACCAACACTCAAAAGGGAAGTGTCCAACATACAATTATGAAATCCAAATAATAGCAGGAAATTCTGTATTGAGCTTTTGATGACAAACCCTTGCAATATAAACAAACAACATTTCTTACACAACCTGAAAATGTTAAACCACCTGCTATGTAGCACAACTCTTATTGTTTTCTTTATCTCTGTGACTCTCCTGTAGAATTCTGGCCTCGCTGAAAATTCTTTATCTTAATACCCCTGCTACAGTTTCCTGCTCCCTTCTTATTCCTTTTCTGGCTTCGTGGAAAAAGTCAGGCTGTACAGGTCCAACAGAAACACACAAGGAATGCTTTATTAAGTTTGTGCCAGCTTGAGGTCTTGCAATATCCTCACAAAAGAGGCAGGTATTTAATCACTACCTATTTTGTAGATTTGCTACTGTACAGCTGTTATCTCCTCCATGGCAGAGGCTTTAACAAAAACCAACCTCTTGTGCACTCAACCAGCTCCAAACTATACATGTAAGTACTGAAAACAATCATGGAACAGCTAATTAATACAGCTGAACAATGTACCTTAAAAATGCAAGGTGGAAAAATAAGATTGGAAAATAATAACCCCATAATGAGATTCCTAGAGGTAACAGGAATATAAACAGGGAACAGAATATTCTTAGTTCAGAATGAAAAAATTACTTTTTGTAAAATACATTTAAAAGCTTTGGGGCAAGGACTGTCACTCAGAGTGAGTTAGAATAATCTCACCCAGTTCAAACACATGAGCAAGTATGTATTTGCAACAGAGGATTGCCTTGGGGGTTTTCTTGAGTCCATGAGATAATCCGATGGAAGCACAACAAAAGCATTTAAAATGCATAGCAATAATCATTATAAATAAAAGTTGAGAAAGTCACCTAGTATTTTTTAATTAACAGAATAAAATTGCCTTTAGAGCTGCACCCATTTCTGTCAGTTAAGAATCGTGTCCTGTGTCCCAGGGCTCCACTGTATGGAGTTCTAATCATTAGAGACAGAAACAAGCTATTTCTCAGCCACTGCAGGATATCCGACACAATAAAGATTTTGGATATCCTTCTTAATGACCTATTTCAATATCAACCTATTGCTACTACACAAAATAGCCTCCAAAACCCATAAACTGAGCATATATATACTACATGGAAAAAAGTAGCTGGAAACTTCAAAGTCACAACATGACAGGACCTCAGATTCAGTTACTCAGATTTGGGCTAACCTCAAGCTTTACTTAATTCTGTCAGACATTTATATAACACTTATGTGAGTTGCTTCATTATCAGTATTCCAATAAAAAAAACTCCATCCCATAGCAGGCTTCCCAGACATTTTAATACTGTAACAGCATAAAAATCAGAAATTTAAATAGCTGAAAAATAAGCCTGTGTTTATCATTTACTGAGCAAATGCAAAATAATACAATCTACAGTGTCTTGTTTTCAACATTTTAAAGTTTTTTAAGCAATTACTACTATGTGCCCCCTGTCCTGAGGCTTTTAAACAAGTACATGACTTTTCCAATCCTATTAGGTGTGAAGACTGCCAACACAGAAGCACCTTTGCCACAAAGAAGTGAAAGAGAAGAGCATGCAGATCAGTTTGAGAACATTGAATACATTGATAATTAAATTTTATTCTACTTCTTCACATTAAACCTTTTGTCCTACTGAACTACTGCAGAAAATCCTAATATCTTGAAGGCCTAAGGGCAACAAACTCTCTATGCTAAACTCTATCAGTGCTCGACATTCCTAAGGATTTCTTGGTCTTCCTCCTTCAATTTCCTGGGCTTTCTTTCCTGCTGCTCCCATAGCATTAGTCCCTTTCTCCGACGCCATTCCACAAAGAGCATTAAAGCTTTCTCCTGCAGGGTGACTCTACTACCTTATTTTCTAAATACCATTTGTTCTCCAGATACCACACCCTCAATTCACCATCATCACTGCCAAATTCCACACTTCTCTGTTCAAGGGAGTCTCCCTTTGGAAGGACAATCATTTACGCACTTAAAATCAAGCTCCTTCCTTGGCCGAGACATCAAGCTTGTACAAGCTTGTGAGCTGCTTAGAAAAGGAAATCAAGAAATAGTTTCTAAGGAAAGGGCCTGAATACTGAAACATTACAAAACATACAGTTCCTGGAGTTCCTATAACTCTCAAACAATTGCACTCACCAGCCTCTCTTCCCACGCTGGCTCCTGTAAGGTGCTCCTTTGCTGGTATTCCCTCTTAAGGACTCCTCTCTCAGCCTCAGAAAGTGGAATCACCTGGTTTTTGTTGGTCCCATGCCCCATCACAGCTGCTGCCAGTTCCCTGCTGGAAAGGAGCCTTTGCCTCCATGCATCACACCACATGGAATACCTCCTCTCCATCTAAGCATCTGATTTCATTTCACTTTTCTTTCTCAAGGGTCAGAGGGAAAAAAAGAAATCACCTAAGAGACTTTAAAGCAAGAATGTGTACCAAGACTTATCCTGCAGTCTAAGAATTTGGGCTGTTTGTAGCTTTTTCCACTACTTAAACTGGCTTACCCATTTTTAGCATACAAAAACTCACTGACTTTATTAGAATTTTGCAAGATATACCACTAAAATATCAATACCATTCTCTAAGGGTAAATTTCTTTGGAATAACATAAACAGCATCAGAAGGGGGAAGTATTGGGCTGTGTCTGACTCTTATACAAATTTCAACTGCATTTCCTCACACATATAATATTGTCTCTATGCAATGTAATTGTGGATTGCACAAAAGATTTCTGTTACCAGAGGTGGGAAAAAAATAAATCTCAGCTGTGACAAAAAGGAGCCTTTTATTAACAGATATTAATCTTGTTATGATGGCTTAATGAAACAGGCATTTGTCCAGTTTATTCAGCTGTGCCCCAGGCTGAGACTCCATTAGCAGCAATGGAATTTTGGTAGTCCTACCTGTTCCTCAGCCTGGGAAAGCAGAACTCATAAACCCAGTAAGTTTGTACAACTGAGCTGCATTTTTTTTGTTAAGAAATATCAGATATCTCACAACAAGCATTCCCTGCTCTTGGCAGCAGCTTACACTTTCAGATGGCTACTATTTTAATGTGATCAGCACACTAGTTATCCACTGGATCCCAAAATCTATCCATTGGGATCTGCTGTGTGTGTCCACTCAGATGCAATGGAACAACCAATGTATTTACCAATGACCCACAATGTGCATCCAACTGCATACTCATGAGAAAATACATTCTGATCTGCAAACTAAAAGGTGAGTTTAGAAAAATGGAGCACAACTGCTTCTTTTATACTGTTTTCAGCTTTTTCTGCTAAATGATGCATCAGTTCAAACACAAAGCCCAAGTGATTTGGGCCTCCCAGTTAATTACTGTTAAGATGAACTCCCCCCTAGAGGAAGTCACCCCCTCAAACACCCTTCAAAGTCTGAGCAAGCACAATCTACCAAGAAATATCACAATCTCTTCAAAATTAATCTTTCACTACACAGTTGTAAATACTACTCTTGGGATTGGTTAATTTAGAATACTGACTAAAAAAATGTCAGTTCAAAGTGACCTGAACTAATTTGAGTTTCAAATCATGTAACCTTTCAAAGAATTTAATCTTTCAACCTTATTTATTAAATTTACTACCACTGTGGAAAAAGCCCACTATATTTGACATTCCTTACAATGTGATTCATTGTATGAGATGACTCATCCTGTGAGGGGATTATACATTGCAAAATGATTGCAAATGTTAAAAGTGTGAGGTTTAGAATCTAGAAGACTTGAGGGAGAAGTTAACAAGATGGCAAAGTTAGAGTAACACTTTAAAAGGTTTTCAAGACAGTTTAGAAATCAAATAAAATCTCTGGTAAAACTCCTACAGCTGCATTACTCAGAGTGGTTCAGACAAGAAATCAAGTTACAATCAAAAGTTTATTGTATCACATAGAACAAAAATAGTCTCCAATTCTGGTATAAATACCTGATTCCCACAAATACCCCAATCCACATACAGAATCAGTATGGAAGCAGCACCTCCTGGAAAGGACATACAAAGGTGCAGATCCTCACATCATATAACTGGGCACTGACAAAAACATGTTTTTAAACAAAAAAGTAATACAATGGCAATGACAAAAATATGTTTTTAAACAAAAAAGTTAAAAGGTTTTCCTTCCTGGGATAGGGCCAAGAGAAATCACATCCAGTGGAAGACTAGGTTTTATTTCCTTTGTTTAAAAATCTCTACATAATGAGCTCATCACCTTTTCTCCAGGATTCCACAGGATTTGGGAACAATTCCAAAACTGGGAGTTACTAGGAAGCCCTGAAACCGTTTAGCTAACACTTCTGTGTCTTTGGGTACTTCAACTCTGGAGTATCACACTTTATTCTACCCTGCCAGGATGCAACTATCCTGTGCCCACAGAATTCTCATAAACAAAAAGTCTGGAGTTTATTTTAGGTAGCTTAATTTCTAACAATATAAAACATTCTTGGTGGCTATGATGCAAACTGTTGGACAAAAAGCTATCACGTGGTTTTCAGACCAGAAAGGGAAAAAAAAAAAAAAAACAGAGGAAAAAAAATGAACAAGACAAGTCCTGGGATGTCTCCAATGTACTTCATCCTTCAGGACTCATCCTCCTCCCCTTCATCATCTACTTTAGGTCGGAAATTTTTCCTGCTCTTCTTCTTACTGCAGTGGAATCCAACTGTTCCCAGTGATGGCTCTTCACCTGCACCACTAAGCCTTGCATCAGGTTTATACTCTGTGTTCTGGTCCCCCTCCATCACGCACTCCTCCTCCTCTGCTGCCTTTCCACTGTCACTGTCTAAGTGCCCCAGCTCAACCTTATCTTCTTCCCTCAAGTCATCGGTCTTCTTAAGAGATTTTCCTTTCAGATCTGTCTTCATCTGTTTCTTATCATCCTCCCTTGTTGATGTTTTCTTTTCCAGTCCATCAACACCTCTTTTAGTTGGTTTGGTGAAGACAATCCTCCCAGCTCCACAGCTGGAAGGGTCCTGATTGAAGGATGGGGTGTAGCTGTCTTGGGTAGCTGAGCTCTGTTGCTCCCCTCTTTTCTTCAAACCACCTAGAAATTCCATGGCCACTGCCCTGTTAGTTTTGTCACTGGACTCTGAAACTCCCTCTAGGCTGTATTTGGTCCAGCGTTCTGGGTGTGCCACGTAGTCAGGCACTGCAGGAGAGGTTTTGGGAGCCTGCACTGCTCTGGCTTGCCTTCCCATGTTTTCTGGGACCATGTTACCTGGAACTGTGGTCGGAGGCAATGGACGCTTAAACCTCCCATCAACAACATTATCTTCAGGCATCGAGGGCACAGACAGCTTGGCTGCCTCTTCCAGGCAATCAAAAATGCTCTGGCTACGGAGAGAGAACGTAGAACTCATGCCCTTCAGATGGAATGGCTGGACAGGAGATCTGTGACTGCTGTTTGAAGAGTCGGGTGTCTCTCCTGATCTGAAATCCCCTTCATCTACAGATGGCTCCTCAGGAGATATCGTATCAACTTCTGCTTCACCCGCCAGCCCCAAGTCATCAGAGTCAGAATCGCTGAGTGACACCGTGTCTGAGGGCAGAGCTCCTTCAAAGTCTCTGCCACCATCAGCCACTATCCCCAGAAAAGGTTCACCTGCCTCCTGGTCTCCCATCTTCCAGCTGTCACTCCACTGAGATCTTAGATGTAGGCCCAGGAACAACTCCAAGTACACTTTTCCAAATGCCCAGCGAGTTTAGTGCCTAGAATACAAAGGAGCATAAAAACTTAACTGTGAAATGAGAACCAAGAATGAGACCATCACTCTGTGTCATGCAAAGTAATTATAACTGCAATATAGCAGTTAGCTGTGCTTTAGGGATTCCCAAGCAATTTTGCTTCAAATGAAAACATTATTTAAGGAATGAATGCACATTAAAATTAAAGATTTACACAAGACTGAAATACAAGAATATGAACTAATTGAAAGTAATGCTACCAAATTTTATCACAGGTTACATCAGGTCCAATTACAAAAGATGAACATAAAGCTCTTGAGTCAATCTGAATCCCCCAAAGCTGTCTTATACATCTACCAGGAGACAGCAATTAATATGCCTCTGCATATTACACCCTGTGCTTATTCTCACTGTAAAAATACACAAAACCACATCCAATTTCTCACACTTTTATTTGGCCAGTACAACCCTTATTGCACTAGCACTGTACCTGCTGTCCCAATAGCTATCATGTTCTGCCCATTACAAAGGACACTATCAGTGATCCCTATCAGTGACAGAAAACCCACAAAAATATCAGGGCCACTGTTTCAAGTCTGCTTTAACATGGCATAAAGTACAAGCTCCACTCCTTCCTTTGGCTTTATGCTCTCAAGTAATTACTAGATTCCAGGAATTGGAAAACCAGCCAGCTCAAGAAATCGATCCCATTGGATTAAGAAAACTAATCACACATGCCATGCTCACACATGGAAATGAGGAGAGGCTGCAACCACAAGCCTGCAAGAGCTGGCCCTTCAGTCAGTAAATGAGTGTCATTTGAAGCCTGACTTCCAGGAGCAGCTGGAATACCTGACAGTGCCACCTGCTTGAAGGGAACCTTGCTGAATTCAGGTGGCTGATGACCAAGCTACCACTTGCTGGGTAACGAAACAGAGCTGGTGCTCACACACATTTTGGCTCAGCTCACGTGACTTATGGAAACAGTTCTAACATATTATTAGAATAAGCTTGACTACCTAATTACAGGCTCTTCTCAAACGATGCAGTAAACAGACATGGAAAGTCTGTTGGTCACTCACTTTCTCTTGAGACTGAGTCAGCTTCCCCTCCTGAGGGTCAGTTAAAGCCACCAAACATCTCAGCACTTCCACCCTAGAAAACAAACATTTCCATCACGATACTGGAAATGTAGTTTTAAAAATAATTCTGTCCCCCTGAATCATCCAAAGCTGCAGAACTGCGTTCTATATCTGACACAAACTCCTGGTGGTATAAAAGTCTGTAGATATTATTGAATTTTTGGCAGAGGAACAGCACACAGCCTAATAATGCAGGCACCACTATATTTACCCAGCCTCCACATTCACACTGCCAGCTTTATCCTGTAGAACAGAAGGGAGGTTTCAAAAAAATTCGAGCTGTAATTTGCATGTGCAAAAGACTAAATAACCAGTATTAAATGCAGCTAAGAAGATACAAAAATAATAGTTATGCATTGTAAACATTAAGTGCTGCTAAGTATTAAGACCATGGGTAACACAGATTTGTGTTTTCAAAGAAAGGTCATGTTCAAAGTTAGCAGATTGTTATGAAGCACAAAACACAGAGAATTTTCTGAGGAGTGCTATGTTCCATGTCAAGTCTGGCTGTCTTTGACAGAAAGCATCTGATGCCTACTTTTGAAAACACTGTCCTCCACGTAACCCCTACTGAGAAATAATCTTAAAATGATACAGCCTTCTGCTTAGTTTTGCAACACATGAAAAATAATGACTACAACTCCAAAAAGGCCTTGAAGTGCATAATTAAATAAAACAGCTGTTTTCAGATGGTAATAGAGGTGTTCATCAGGGCCATCTCTCGTCTGAGGGCACTTACACAGAAAGGAGAAATTCTGCTCCTAAGGAGATGTTTTAGCCCTAGCAAAGTTAGTGGCCAAACATGCGGGCCCTGTCGGCAGACCAGAGTCACTCACAGGTTTGTTATGGTGACGTGACCACAGCACGACTCGGGAAGGATGACGTCTCTGCGGATGGGAAGGTTCCCAGTGGGCTCCTCCATCCTGGTGTTGCTCAAACAGACTCTGTGCGCCTTCCTGCTGCCTCCTGCGACGAGAACGGAGACCTCAGCCCCCGCAAACCACGGCCCTGCTCTCAGGGCGCGGAGAGCACCGCACCAAAGCCCACACAGTCCCTCGGGACAGGGATCCACAGCCCCCGCGCCCAGGAACAGGGAGGAGGATCAGGGAAAAGAACATCGGTCGCTGGGCAAGCTCACGGTGCAGCCCCAGCTGCGCTGCCCGTGGGCGCCGGCCCCAGCGCCCTCAGCGGCCCGGGGTGCTGCTGGATGCGGACCGCCCGCAGCACACGCGGCCCTCGCTGGCCCTGCACCCCGGGCACCGCCACCGCCCGGGCACACAGCGCGAACCGCCGGGGAACGGAGGGGAGGGGGGGAAATGGAAGGGGGAGACCCCGTACCCCGACACCGCACAGCCCCAACACCTTCCAGGCAGCCGCCCGCCGTGCCCGCCTTGCCCGCCTTTCCCACCTCTGCCCCTCCGCCCACAGCCCGCGGCGCGCCGGGACACCGAGTCCCTGCCAGGCTCCACGGAGCGGCCACGCGGGCAGCAGGACCACAACTCCCGGCGGGGAGAGCGGCGCGGAAAGGGCCGGCGCCTCCCGACTCCACCTCCCTCGGGGCTCCTGGGAGTTGTAGGCGGCCGCCTGGCCTCGGCGGAGGACATTTTGCGAGCCGGGGAGCGGGGCGAAGCGGTGCCGAGCGGCGGGACTACAGCTCCCAGGGCGCACCGCAGCGCCGACATTTCGCAGCCTGTGCGGGGCCGTGCTCGGTGCCCGGTGCCCGGCCCGGCCGTGCTCGGGGCTCGGTGCGGGGCTCGGCCGTGCAGCCCGGGGAGCCGCGGTGCCGCCCCGGCCGTGCCCGGCGCCGTGAGGGGCAGGCACGGCACCGCCGCCGCCTTCCGCAGTCTGGAAAAAAAACCCATGTCACAGCTTTTGTTCTCATCGGAAAAGCAGGGCTTGGCCACCGCGAACACATCCGAAGTTTTCTGTTTGTTTTGGTTTTGTTTCTTTCTTTTTTTTTTTTTCTCTTACGTGTTTATTCTCAAACCAGAAAACCCCGAGTCGCTTGAGGCATAAAACCAGTATCCATCCAAATAAAAAAGTTTCCATTTACCATCCCAGAAGAACATTTTTTGTGCGTGTGTCAAGAAGCGAAGCTCTGAAAATGTTTTATTGGCACTGGCCAAAGAGGCTCGATTTTTGTTTTTCCCCTTATTTCAGCAAAAAGTTCAAATTTTCAGTGCAAATGCATTTCCCAAGAGGCTCCAATATTCAGCTTGTTTTCCCTATGTTTAGGAAAAGGTTTGCTGTGCCGGGTGGGCTGTGCCAGACCATGCTGTGGCTGCAGAGGCTTCACTGGCTCCCTTCAAGCTGGGCCTCACCGTGACTCACCCGTCATATAAACTGCAGCCACTTCATATGCATCCTCCGTTTTTAAATACATACTTTTGCCTGCTGGAGTGTTGCTAATTACAGTAATTTATGACACGAGGTCTGTGTTCGGAACACACTTGGCAGCAGCGATGAGGTTATTGCAAAATGTCTTCTGTCTAGCTGGAGTCATGCTGTAGTTTTAGAACAGCTCTAGAGGTGTTTCCCCATTTGGTGATCCTGTTTTTTTTTTATGTATACGCATATGGTAGTAGGGTCACAGCATCCATCCGGATGGAGGGAAGAAAGGAAAACATGAATCTTGAAGTAGGTGAGCAGGAATGGAAAGGAGGAGAGCAGTAAACAGGCAAACAAAAGGAAGAGTAAACCTGGCTGAAGGCTGCCAGTGCTGTGTAACACGGTCTGGGGTGCTGGGGAGACAGCAGGAGAGTCTCTGAGCTTAGTAAGGAGCGGGCAGAAAATAGGATGTGCAGTAAGCAGTGGCATGTCCCATTTCTGGAAGAGTGGAGACAAACAAGGTACAACAGACTGGTGCAGACAGTGACTTGTTTTGAGCCTTGTTTCCTTGTTAGATGAGGGGCTTAAAGGGGAAGGAGATGGCAACACCACCTCCAGTGTCTCTGTCACCCGTGGATGTGGGTGCCTTCAGGAACAAGCCCCATGTCTTCCTTTCCATAGGCTACAAGTTCTCACTTTTTGCCTGGATGCTACATGTATTGATGACTAAGGAACCTGACTATACCCTTTTCCTTCTTCCTGCTTTTTTATTCATGAAATTAGCTGAGCTGGTTAGAGCATGGTGCTAATGAAACCCAAGGCTGTGTGTTTGATCACCATACAGGCCATTTACTTGGACCTGATGGTCCTGGTGGATCCCTTCCAGCTCAGCCTATTCTGTGACAGAATCTGTGATATTTAGTATCACACGCAGCGGAGAACTGAGGCTGAGCTGCTCATTCTCTGGTGGCTGAGGACAAGGCAGCTTGCAGCAGTGGAAATGCTGGTGTGTTGGGACTTTCGCTATTGCTTGGCGACAGCTGAAATAAAAATAATGAGTCAGAGTCTGAAGACCGACAGATGGGAAAGTGTTTTCCCCTTGCTGGCTGGAGCTGAGTGGCTTGAAGAGGGGGCTGGAAGGTGGAACTGGGCTGCAGGACAGGCCATCATCCAAATGAGCAGGCTGTATCCAGCGTGCAGGCTCCGAGAGGCTGCTCGTTTGCGGGGATGGCTCCATGTGTCTGCAGGAAGCCAGCGTGTCCCTGTGTGTGGGGGTGGCATGTGAAAGTGCACAGCAGCCTCAGCCCCATCACTGGCGCCTCCTGCTCCTTTCCTGCAAATAAATCTGTCTTTTGGCCCCATCCAGTAGCTGTTTCCACTGCTCCCTGGCAGGCTCCTGCTGCTGCTCCTGCCCTTGGAGCCTGGGGTAGGTGCCTGAGTCGGGGACCACTGGTCCTCCTTCTCATGGCTACAGGAAAGCAGCAGGCCATTCTCCAGCAGGCACCCAGATCCTGAAAGCCATAAGATGCAATTTTCAGAGCAATAAGATGCATTTTTCAACATCTCCTGCATCTGGAATGTGTATGGAGGTTACTCAGATGTGGCCGCATGCAGCTTGAGGGGAGGTGGGGTGGGAAAGGAGTCATGCAGAAAGGATGGTAGGCAAAAAGGAAAAGTGGAGTCATGACCACCACAGCCTTCTCTGCTGGGAGAACACAGTCACACCAAGCCAGACTGGTACAGCCTGAAGGAAATAAATGAGTTGTCCTCTCCCATTTGCCAGAATGAAATCTTACAAATGGCCTTGAAATCCCTCGTGGGGTGGGTTTTCAGAATTCAGTGCTTGATACCACCTCCCTTCTACATTGAGCTTTGCTTACCTGTTTGGTGGCATGTGAAAGTGCACAGCAGCCTCAGCCCCATCACTGGCGCCTCCTGCTCCTTTCCTGCAAATAAATCTGTCTTTTGGCCCCATCCAGTAGCTGTTTCCACTGCTCCCTGGCAGGCTCCTGCTGCTGCTCCTGCCCTTGGAGCCTGGGGTAGGTGCCTGAGTCGGGGACCACTGGTCCTCCTTCTCATGGCTACAGGAAAGCAGCAGGCCATTCTCCAGCAGGCACCCAGATACTGAAAGCCATACAGAGCAATAAGATGCATTTTTCAACATCTCCTGCATCTGGAATGTGTATGGAGGTTACTCAGATGTGGCCGCATGCAGCTTGAGGGGAGGTGGGGTGGGAAAGGAGTCATGCAGAAAGGATGGTAGGCAAAAAGGAAAAGTGGAGTCATGACCACCACAGCCTTCTCTGCTGGGAGAACACAGTCACACCAAGCCAGACTGGTACAGCCTGAAGGAAATAAATGAGTTGTCCTCTCCCATTTGCCAGAATGAAATCTTACAAATGGCCTTGAAATCCCTCGTGGGGTGGGTTTTCAGAATTCAGTGCTTGATACCACCTCCCTTCTACATTGAGCTTTGCTTACCTGTTTTACTGTGTACTTTCATTTGTTCCTGCAAGCAGATTAGATTTATTGCAGTGCTGTTTACCCATGTTGGTGCTATTTTCCCCTAAGGTAACTACATGAAATTAGTTCCTGTGGAGTGACTTTTAATGCAGGCAGGATATGAAGGTCTTTATCAACTCTATTCTTCACAATAACAATGTTACTGCCAGCCTATAGAGGACCTGCAGGGAGACACCACAACTCCTTTTTTTTTGTTAGAGACATTGCATGTGTGGGAGGGAAGTCCTTTATGAGCAAAATTAATACTCTCTGCAATTACTGCAGTTGTTTAAAAGAAACAAAAACAGTTGGGGGCGTCTGTTCATTTTGATTTAACTACAGAATATTTGCACCAAGAAAACCCTTCTTCCAATCTTGCTGCTTTTTCCTTTTTGCTATACCTGCCCCAGAGTGCTTGATACTGAAAAAAATGCAAAACGAAAGGCTGAAAAATTTCACTAGAACCAGCTGAGTGGCCTTGAAGTTAACATTAACAAAAAAACCCCACAGAATCCTAAAACTCCCCAGATCTCTTGTTCCAACAAGTCCTGTGGGAGCACCATCAACCAACACTGAGCCTTGCATTAACAGCATGAATCCTTGCTGGAGGAAATCTCAGCAGTTTGCTTGCAGCCAGCAGGCAGGGTGTTGTGTGCATGCCATCTCTCCTGGCCCAACACCAACACCTCTCAGTACTCAGCAAAGCTGTGTTCTGGCATGAGGGAATGCCCTAGCAAAGCAGGGCCAAGAAACACTTTTTTTCAAAAAGTACAGGAGTGGTTAAACTGTAATTAGAAGTGCTACTTGCAACCATTGGCACTTGAGCTGGGTCACCTAAATCCAGTGAGAAACACCAGGCAGTCCACAGCAGCTGCAAAGTTGATGTACCCTCTAATGTGTCTGCAAGTGTGAAAACAACGTGGCTTTCTGTTCTGCAGGAGTTTTAGCACCTGTGAGGTGTTTTCTGTTTGCTCCAGGTCCCTGAGCACTGAAGTGAAAGCATCAGGCCTCCAGAGGTCAGCTCAAGAGGTCGCATGGAACAGCATTTCTGCATCCCATTGCTTAGGTTATGCCCTGTGCAAGGCAAGGTGATGCTCCCCAGGCTGAAACTGAGGAGTGGTCAGGAGAAATATGCAGCCTCTATCTAGTTCAGGTGCACAGCGTGGTACTTACGGGACTTGGGGCTCCCAGCATGTGTCTGTCACTTACTCAAGAGCTGGTCGGGTAGGTAATTGTTTCCCTCTCCCCTTCAGCACCCAGTGGTGGCAGATATTTCCTCTCTGGGGGCTGTAATTCCACTGCAGCCACAGTTCCCAGCCTGACAGTGAATGAGATCGTTGAAACAGCCACTTTTTTTCCTCCCCTAACTGGAAGGGCCGTGCTGTCATGCCCAGCAAAGGAAACAGTGGTTCAGAGCAGGAATATGAGCACATCCTTCATCTCTGAGCCCGGCAAGCGGAGCTGGCAGGCAGAGGAGGGAGCAGCCCTCCAGCAGTGAGGGTGCTTTCCTCTGCAGAAACCTCCACCATCCACAGCTCTGCCTGTTGGGAGAGCTGGCTGGATTTATTCCCTCCTGAGAGAATATTGCAACTCTTGGTTACAGCTTTGACACCTCTGATTAGGAAAAGGCATAAGCAATTTATGCATGTTAATCACAGATGTCTTAGTATGAGACAATTAGGCTCATTGCTGCTTAGAAAACAAACAGCCCAGAAGAAGCTTACGAAACAGAGATTGCCAAAGCAAAAAATACCTCCAAAATGTCTCATTGGAAACACTCTACAAGGTTTTAAAAAGAAAAAAGTAAACCAGTTTGGGAGGGAGGAGGAAAATAATTTCCACTGGAAAAAATCCTGGCATGCTCCAGTTTAGAAAAATTCATGCTTGTATTTTTAATTCCTGAAAAATCTTGTTTCACAAGGAAAAAAAAAAAAGTCACATTCCTAGGCAGCGGAATTCCACATTAATGTCTCCAGTGACTTTCCAGGTCCTTCAGACCTCTGGAGAAGAATGTTAAAGAGAAGTGTAAGCCAGGGTTGTCTGTGCAATATGAGCACAAACAAGCTGCAAGCACCGCATCCACCCTTTCCCTCATTCTCAGTTATCCCCACGGCCTCACATGCTCTGACATGGCAGGACTGCTGTTTTCCACGGATAACCCATATCTCCACAGAACCTTGAAGAGGCCTGTTTTACCCAGCCCTCTGCCAGTATCACATTCAGCTCATCTGTTTCAAGCACATCAGTGTTCATGCTCAGACCTGAAGTGCAAACAAAGGGGACTGCATTTAGCTGGGGAAGGTTTAAGATCCCAGCTATAATTCCAGGCTGAGGTCCCAAGGCACACACCCTGGATGCCAAATACATGCTGTGCTTTGCCAGTTAGTCTCCACTATTGTTTCTCCCTCTCAAAGACCAGCCTGGGTCTGACAGTGACTCACATCAGCTTAATCCTAGCTCCAGAGGCTGGAATAATTTTATCCCCATCTGGAGCAACAATGCAGTGTCACAATCCAAACGTTTTAAGGCATGAAGCAAAGAGCATCACGTTCATGGGAAACCACCTAGAGGGTCAGCTGAGGACGGTCTTCCCTGCAGCCCAAATTTTGCTTGAATACAAGAATGAGACATGCCTGTTCCCTTGGAAGACGTGGCAGAAATCAGTACACGATGGAAGGAAACAAGATCTGACAACACATCATTAAAAATCCACTAACAAGGGGGGATTGCTTTGTTTCTTTTTTTTTGTTTATTGTTTCTAAATATCACTATTTTTTTGTTTCCAGAAGTCATTATGTCCGACTCCATTAACATTCAGGTAAACAAGTGAAAGAACAATAGATGGGCATGATCTCGCAGCACAGGCACAGCCGCTGGGAGCAGGGCTTGCCTTTCCTGCAGCAGCTCAATGTTATGTTCCCTCCTTGCCCTCCCTCATCCCACACCCCCTCCCTCTCTGTACCAGCACGGGCCATGGCTGGCAGCCACTGCAGGACATTCCTGCTTCAAACACAGTACAAAGTCCAGGATAGGACAGAGGAAGGCAGGCAACTGAGGGATCACAGCACCTGGCTGCCCACCTCGCTCTCAGCCAGGCTTGCCCCGATGGTGTGGAGGGGCAGGTGGGAGCAGCAGTGGTGGCATTACCAGACCATCCACAGAAAGCAGACCGGCCCAGTCCCCATCCAGATGGCAGCACAGGGCATTTTGGGCCATTTTTGGTCACTTTAGGAGGAGCCCCTCAAGTATGTGCAGGACTACCACCACGCCCTTCTCCACCCCGTGCCAAATTTCAGCACAGTCACGATTTTGCAATCCCCATTAGCTCTCCTACAGCTGTGCCCCCCTTCCCTTGGGGAGGGGCACAACTGCAGCAGACACTGCTTCAGGCAAGCAACCTTTTTGCCTTCCCTCAGCACCAGTCCAGATGCATGCTCAGCCTGCCTGCAGGCCCCCCTCCCAGAGGCTGTAAAAATCCCATGCTGTCAAAGCCTGGTTCACAAAGCATCCTGGTGTTAAGGTTAACTGGTTGTAAAATTGCAGCAGTTCATCACACTATGCACACTATGAGAAATGTTTATTAAATTGATTTTTGTTTCATTTCTTTAAAAAAAAAAGGCAGAAAGAAGTTAAACACACTGCTTTGTGGCATGCTCCACAGTATGAAAAAATCCCAAGCATTCAGTTAAGCTGTCAGCGGCTCTGTTTGACCTTTCCATGCGGTCTTTGAACTCAGACCTGGACAGTTGACACTCCTCATCCCCACCTCAGCTCACAGCCATTTTCTCAGTTGCCACTAGCTCCAGGAGGGATGCTTCCATGGAGAGGGAGGAGTTTGTATTTACAGCCTGCAATTCCATCCTTTTCTTCCCTGGGGCTGTGGAGAGGAGCAGTACAGGGTGCCATGTTGCACACACAAAGGCACAGGTATGCAGGAGAGGCGCTGGGGCAGAGCAGGGCTCCTGCCTAGTGGGTTTTCCCCCTTCACCTCAGCCAGCTTTGGGACTGACCAAGTGGCAGAAGAACCCTGTGGCTTTTGGATCCTGCGGGCTTGCAATGGGACGAGTCCCCTAAGCCCTTCACAGCTCCCTTTCTAGTTTGTGTTAACTCAGGTCCAGCTTCACAGGAGACCCAAGTGGGTAGTTGTTTTCAGACAGGGTTTCTCAATGACTTCATTGTTCTTAAGCAGGATGATTCCTCTCTGTCCCTGTTCTCCCAGGGCTGACTCCTCCAGCTGAGGACCATTCCATCAAGTGTGGGGACTCGGCTGGTAGCTAAGAAAGCACTGTCCTCTCTGCAAGCATCTTTCTCTCCCTGCTCCCACAACCTTTCTCTAGCTGTTCCCCTCCTTGAGCACCTTTCCTGCAGCAGCCGTGGAAACAGGAGATGGCCCAGGAAGCTGCCTCTGGAACTCTCCACAATGGCAAGCCACCTCTGAAATGAGCCAGAGGGGGAATTGTACCCCCTGTGGGACACAGCCTGAGCAAACTTCCCACTCCTCCTCCTCTCACAGCTCTTACATTCCCTCTCCAAGTACCACTTTCTCTCCTTAAAGTACAATGTCTGAGGACACATCTGACCTGCATCAAGACCCAGTCTTCAAACAGAGCTCCAGCTATGTACACAGCATCAACTGAATACTGAACAATATCAAAAATACGGTATAAGGAAAAGAAAACAGAATTGAAATGCTTAATGGCATATTTATACACATTTACCAACAGTCAACAAAAAAAGGTGGCAAGTTACACATCCATTCTGTATGCTGACAATCCTGATGCACATAGATGTAAACACACATGCTTGGATGATGCATATACATATGGCCACATAACAGAGTAGATGACCTGAAGGAGCTACGCTGGGGAGTAGGGGAAGGGGTTACCTACTGCAAAACCTCATCTCATTCTCAATGTGCACAACATGGACATTCAGGGCAGTGTTGCTTTAAGGCTATTTCTAAGGCTGAATCTTTTCTTGTCCAACCCCTCAATATGTAGATCTGTTGATGCACTTCCTCCTCTTTACCCAGCACAACTTGATATATATATATATATCTATATATATTTATCTATATATTTTTTAAAGGCCCTATATACTAAAAGGCAGGAAGAGGAAAGGGGGGAGTAGAAGGGAAGAAAAATTTCTGAATGGATCAATTTGCCCCAGTGCAGGAATCTTCTATCCTGTAATGGCAACAGCCATGGCAGCCACGTGCAGTGGACAAGGTACTAGTTTGAAAATGATTGATGATTACAGGCTTCCCTCCCTATCAGATCTGAAGCTCTCTGTTGTGACAAAGGGGGAGAAATCTTTAAGAAACAGAAACACTCCTGAAGTGGGGAAAGTGATCACTTAATTTAAACTCCTCCCCTTACCTGCTTCAAGGTGGCAAAAGAGCTGAGATACTATAATTTCCAGCTCAAGTGCCCGTACGGCTAAGGAAAAGGCTTTGCTTAAAAATATATATCTGTAGAACTATACATATAGATCATCTTTTTAGTGACACTCTGATTTTATTACATAGCTCCTGGGTCACTCTCCCCCTCTATCTACATGGTGACAGAGTGGCATATAAAAGAAGCCACAGTGATAACCAAAGTTACCAGATCACAAGAATGTGTTTCAACTGGTGCGATCTAACATGCTAAATTACCTTGATTTTATAAGCTGATCTGCTGTTAATATAACTGGAAGATCTTAAAAATAACCTGTTTTTTTCATAATCAGATTATGACAGTTTCTCAGCAATATTACAGTGTGTGACAATATGCTGTAATTAAGAATAATTTCACTGAACAAGAGAGTGATGCAAAGATGAAATTTTAAGCATATACACATATGGTTGGGAATACCCAAGCATCATCCTGCAGTATATAAAAGCAGGATTTCTAAAGTCAAGGACTTTTTTTTAATGTTTTCTTCTTTTTCCAATATCATTTCTATGTGAGCATTACCTTAACAGTGAAAACATGGTATAGAACTAGATTCTCCTTGAAACATAGATCTATAATGAAACACTGAAGGACATTAAAAAAGTAATTTAATTTTCAGTTTGTTATATTTGAAAAACTGGGACTAAAATTCACCCCCAGCCACTGACCTTTTAATGCAATGAATCAATGGAACTGACCCAATTAAAAAAATTATAGCCCCAAGGGGAAAAAAAAATCACAAAACCAAAAAACATTTTTACACATTAGAGAGTGAAGAAGTTTCATCACGACTTCTGTTAAGGACTGACCTAACAATGGAAACAGGCTGGAGAGGAACAATGCCTGTGTTTCCCCTGGGATACATTGCACCCAGGTGATGGAGCCTGCATCCTTTCCACTCCTCTCTCCCAGGCTTTCAACATTCAGCCAAGGTTTCCCTATGGACAGCTTGGAAACACCAGGGAGCTGGGGTGATGGTTGGAAAAGATGAGTACAAATTAACAAAAAATACTGAATTCTGCTTCAGCATCCAATAAAAAAAGTTGGTAAAACCAAGGCAAAAGTTTTCTGAGACCAGGCTGCACCCTTCTCCTCCACACATCTTCCACCAATGTTACTTCTGAGTTACTGGGGATGGGGAAGGAGGAGGAAGGACTTGATCTCCTGCTACAGCAGCTTTCCCATCACACAAAACTGATGTGTAACTAATTCAGCCACAAAGATACGGGAAAGTTTTATTTATTAAAACAAAAAAAAAGTACTTCAAAATAAAAATGATAAGTACTGTATGGTAATATTGGAAGCATTTATATACATAATTTTCTTTGTCTGTTGTTGAAATGTCTCCTGGTCACTCGGTGGCACTTGGGGTCCCCTCTAGCGCCGTCCGCCCTGATCCCCCCTTCCCCTGCCTGCTCTCACGGCTCAGTAGACGGAGCTGTTCCTTATGCCACAGCACAGCACCATGCTCAGGATCATCTCAAAGATCTGTTGAGAGACACAGGGGCACCACTGAGGCAACAACCAGAACGATGCAAGAACTCCCCCCATCCCAGGGTTCCCCACTCCACATTAACACTCTCATGCCAGAGGTAAGGGCAGGAATGCTATGCCTTTGTTGCTGTTTTCATATGGAGCTGGTCAGTTTGAGATAAGGCACTGTCCTCCCGTCTCTCACTGGCAGCAGTGGTGGTACCTGACAAGACTTTTGGCTGCCAGCTACACAGCAAATGCCTCGAGATCCCTCCAGCACTACATCCCAGCCTTTGCACGGATATCATGTTACACCCCCACAGCACCCAGCCCTCACTAGGGAGCAAACTAATGGAGCAATTCAAGCAAATCCCTTCCCACTGCAGACCCCAGCAACAAAACATGGCAGCCTGTAGAACAAGTGGTATTGCACAAGGTTTCAGCAGTGCTCTGCCTTTTTGGCTGAGCTTGCAGGTCTTCCTGCTCGACTGAGCTTGCCAGGTGCCTCCCCTAACACCCCGACTCCCCAGAGGGATGATGAAGCCCTTGGTGTTGCCACGTTCCAGAGCTCTGTGGGGCATAAGGCTGGTCCTGCATGCGGAGCTGCAGGGGGATCCAGAGGAGAGGGATAGATGCAGCCCAGCTGGAAGAGGACCAGGGTGCCCCAAGGTGGCTTTTCCCTGTCCCACCAGGCTGTCACGCTTACCATGATCACAGCAACCACGACAGCAGCGATACCGATCAGGTAGAGCTTCCCGGAGAAGAGCTCATCGATTTTTTTGTGGCAGTTGGTGTTCTGAGGCAGAGAAGCACACCAGTCAGACAGCCTGCTTCCCCAAAGCCACCCCCAGCACCAAGAAAGGCAGGTCAGCTTCCCCCTGGTCCCAATTATGTCCCCAGGTCCTGGCCTGGACTTCCAACCAGACTTCACCCCTCTGCACCTGTCAGTCCCCTCAAGCAGGAACAGCAAAGGAAGAACCAAATGGGAACCTTTAACATCCTTCTACACCATCCCCAAATAAATGAAATCTCTACCCTTTATATATTTCCCAATAAATCCCCAAATTTCCTTGGCAGCAAAAGTTTCCTGAAGCAGCTGTGCCTACCTCAAAAAAGGTTTTCAGGGAGTCCCTTCGGCAGAGGTCTTCCCTCCACACAGGAGTGAAAGTCGATGTTAAAACATCAGAACCACAGCAGTCCAGCTACATGGAGAGAGGGGAAAAGAAACAATGGAAAGCCAACATCAGCAGACAGCAAACACTTATGCAATGCTATCCCCACCAATACACATTCTTGAAGTCACCCAAGACTGAGGAGGCATCTTGGAGGGGGAAACAAGGGTGGGGAATAAGTCACCAAACTGACTTTTTTCTTTCCATGCAATGCAGCTGCTTCCTACAATAGTCCCAGACAGATCTGGCACAGATTTACTGGAGGAGAGTGAACCCAACTCTCTCCAGGGATTTTGTTTCCTGTGAATGGACCAAGTATCAGGATTTGTTCCTCAGAGCTACATTCTTCTCGCATTGAATTCTTACTTAAATCAGGGGTGCTGAGGTAAATGAAAGGCAACTCAGAGTTTGGTCCAGACTTCTCAGCACCATGTGATGGAGAGAATACTGAAGAGAGCACAACTCTGTGTCTTAAAACATAACAACAACAAACTTGATAGGCTAAGACCTGCACGTAGTACCTGAACTTTAAACTCTGCTTTTCCCACCCCTTTTCCTGACTGCTATTATTAATTCTCCAGCACAACCACCACCATCTTACCGTTTCATGGAAGGTCTTCACTACAGCTTTGGCGTTGTTTGCATCCGATTCTCCCATGAGCGCTTGTTGAAGCGCTTGATCGTAGAACTGCTTCACATCTTTGGCTATCTAGGAAAGACACAAGAAAATCTCCTTTTCAGCCAGAGGAGGAGGAGAAAACCTATCCAGCAGATATGCCTGAAGAACAGATTCCCTCTAATGGCACTTGGGAGTTTTTGAATAGATTTGGACTCCACTTGTTTGCACATGAAAAAAGGCATGTCCTTCATAGGGCTCCAGCCCCTCCAGTTGTCACAAACATTAAGAACCCCATCCACCAGCCAGCAGATTTCAGACAACACTATCCAAGGGCTCCACAGGCTCTGTTGTGGAGATAAAGACAGCCAAGGCCTGGAGGGTAAGCCACAAGTGGAGATAGCCTTCATCCCATGTGGATGTGCTGCTGGGCTTAGGAAGGCAGAAATGGCTCATTTTGAACCACACATAGACAAAACAGGCAGGCAACACATTTCCCACTGAGGCTGCAGAGGCTGGACACACTGGAAAAGTCAGGAAGAGGTGCATAGGCAAGGCTCTCTGTAAATACAGGCACCTCAGCTTACTGAGCTGCTCAGAGGGCATGGCAGGAATTTGGGAGAGACTGCACACTAAAGCCTGGTGAGACAGCTCATTTGGGTCAGGAAGCTTAGGTGCATTTAGATGGATTTAAAACCCTGGCTGGGTCCCTACAGACACTGCTGTCTTGTAAAAGGTTATGTGAGACACCTTATCCAGACTCTAACCCTGCCACCTGGCTGGTGAACTGCAGCCACGCCTGAGGGCCTGCTCCACAGTGCAGAAATCTCCTAACTTTTAGGGGAAATGGCCTTGTAACTTCTCCTCTAACACCTTTCAATAGTTAGAGAGAAAGAGGTGAAAGAAGGCCATGCAAGAGAAGCAAAAGAAAAACATAAAAGCAAGAAAGGGAAGATGCTTTCTGGAACATCTGCTCTTGGCAGCACAGGCTGGATTAGCATACGAAAAAAGAAACTGCAGCAAGATGATGCATGATTTCAATCAATTATCCCAGAACTCTTTCATCACTACTCAAAAAAGCTTGCTTTGGAGGATGATATTCTCTAACCAAACCGTTTCATTCTGGTACATAAAAATAAATTTAAAAAAAAAATCCTATTTATTGCCTCCCCATATTGAATTTACAGCATCTCCAAGAAGGCAAGCTGAGGGAGAGACTGCCTTCAGCTTTGAGAAAAAGTGTCCCTTCTGGAAGCATCTCTTGGTGGCTGGGGTGATACAGTGCTTCCCTCCCAGCCTGTGCTGCTCCCAACCAAGGCGAGGAGAAGCAAGCCTGCCTTGTGAGCAGGGACTTCAAAACAGCCCATTCATCATCAAGACTGCAAAACTAGCTGATGCCAACAGACTGCCACCCTTCGTTTTAAACTGCAAAATTAATTTTGGGGCCTGAGGTCATCACTTCTGTATTGGGAAATCCTACATTTCTCAGCTTTATGCTCTAGTGGCCAAGCTCTTTCTCCCCAGGATGGGACACAACAGCCGTGGGGTCCCTCCTTACTCAGCCTTCACTTTTTTCTAGCTGTCGGTTGCAGTTGCACATCTTGGACTCTTCAGGATTCACGAACTAACATCTGCAGGAGGCACAGCCCCTCTGCAGAGGTTAATTAGTTCACTAAAGTTGCTAGGAAACAGCACTGTGCCTGCATAATAATGTTTAGCCACACAAGAGTTTATTCCAGTGAAGTCGTGCTCTCTCCTGAATGATACAAGGGTGTTCCCATTCACGCCGAGCCTGTGAGCCACGGCTCACAAGCATGAGAAAGCTGAGCAGGCCAGCACCTACTTACACAGCTGGCTAACGTCTCTGGGGAAAGTAAACACATTTCCTACCCTGCCAGAGAGTCTAACCTTGGCTTTGAGCACAAGCAGTCCCCTTCTCTCCTCCAAACCCCTGAGGCCCAGTGATCAGCACCCAGGCTGCTGCTTGCTGCAGCACAGCCATGGTTCCCATACACAGGCAGTTCTGCATTTCCAGACCACACCTGTGTGTGTGTGAGCACATGTGACCATAGTGAGGGGAAGGTGAGCAGAAACAGAAGGGGAAAAGCTACAATTTCCAGTTCTGCCCTTCAGTTCAGCTCCTCCAGCCAGGAAACCTTATCTGAGCAGTCCCTAGCAGGGTCAGACACAGGACTTGGACCCCTCATGTGTGCACAGCACATGGATCACAGCAAGCACAGACAGACAAATGGCCTGAAGCAGGTTATATGACACTGGGGAAAAGCAGGAAGCACCAAGCAATCCCGTAACAATCCCGTAAATGCAGGCTCTCCCCTGGCATTCCCACCCTTTGGCACTACCCGGCTGGGTTCACTCCTCATTCCCTGGCACTGAGGACGTGCAGATGGCTTTCCTTCACAACTTCATGCACAATCCACTCCCCCTGTGACTGACTGACAGCGTGGCAGCTCTGAGGACACCCAAGCGAGACAGGCTATTTTTATTCGAGACATGGCACTACATACCCTAAGGGCAGCTGCTACCTCAAGTGCTCACATTTAAAGTTCATCAGCCCGGCCAGGAGGAGTGAGGTGGCCTGCCCAGGTCACACACTAATCCAAGCCCCCATTACCCAGCCTGGGAGCAGTTTGTGAGCAAAACAGCTCATGCTGGGATCTGCTGCCATTCTGCCCCAGCCTACCAGTCCCACAAACACAGGTTTTAGAATCTTACTTGGTCTTTGTTGACAAAACCCCAAATTCCAGCCGCAACTTCACAGGCAAACAGGATCACCAGGCAAGTGAAGAACTGTAAAAACAAATGAAGAGAGGGATCCTTAACATATCTGCAGCAATTAGGTGGGGAGAGGTGTGGAGCAGCACTTCCACTGACAAATCAGAGCAAGGTGTCATCTGACTTCAAACCATTTTCTCTTTCATACATGCACTGAGCCCAAGCACATTTTTCTGTAACTCATCACATGCCACCCCATGTCCAGACTGTTGAGCAGGGATTAACAAAACCCTTCCCACAAAGGGACTGGCAGGGATGAAGATGCCCTGTGTAGCACAAGATACATTCCCCCGCTTCATGCACCAGCAGGACCATCCAGACAAGGTTTCTGCTCTGCCACAAATGCTCTGGAATTGCCAGTGCAGGGTTAAAGCACATTTCAGCTGCTGAGGAGCTGGGGACGTCAGGGTGTGATTTATGGCCAGCTCTCTGGCATCCACAGCCCTGCAAGGCTACTGCAGTTTTTTGCATAAATACTAGCACTGACGTTTTCCCACAGTCCCACCCTGTTTGTGCAATTCCAGCATTCCTCCCTGCCATCCTCCCTTTTTGTTCAGATCCCGGGAACACACTGTGATGGTTGGTCCCAGCTGGACTGGGAATGGGAAGCTGTTAATTCATACATCGGGGTCACATGAGAAGGCACAGAGAGGCATGCTCCATATGCAGCCAACATCACCTCTGTGACAACATCACTCAGTGACTTCTTCCTGGGAAAAGCCCCAAAGTGGAAGAAGTTGCCATGAAAGTCAGGAACCAAAAGAGGTGAATGCAGTCAAGGAAATACAAAATTACAGTATAGCATGGGAAAACAGCCCCTGGCTCCTGAACAGTCTCTGTTCAAAACACATTCAGGACATTTTCTCCAACAACGGATGAAACAGGAGTTTCCAGAATGATGCTATGACCTGGCTCTCACATGTAAAAGCAAAGGGTTATCAGCAAAATGGGGACAAGACTATTAACCTTACGTCAGGAAAGGACTTCCAACATCCTTGTCCAGTTCCTGAACAATCAATTCCTATGTGAACATCTATCCCTAATTTTGTAGGAACATCTTTGAAAGGCTAGGTCCCACATACCCCCCAAGGACTCACATCACCCTGAACTGTGGGTGCAGTGCCACTGTAAGTCTGGTTAAGCACTAGGGCTCACTCCTGCAGTGGTTACCCTTCAGTGAAGGATGGTTCATTTATCCCAGATGTGGAGGTACAACTTCCTGCAGATTCAGTTCTTCTGCTGAGAACTCCAGAGATGTTCTGAGGCTCCAGAACACCAGGAGATGCAGCTTGATGCTATGGGAACATAGTGGTGGTCCTGGCCAGGCAGCTGGCTGTGTCCCAGTCCCCTTCCAGGGAACAGAGCCTGCTCCATGCCAAGTGGCTCCCTCCTGTCTTCCTTAGGTCTTGCTGCTCAGCTTCCATGCCACCTTTGGCACAGGATTTTAATAGCATGCAGCCCCCTGGTACTTCTCCCTTTTGCAGTAAACCCATAGTCACTCCCTCTGCTAGGTGGAAGAAAGGGGAGCACGGCTGCTTCCCTAAAACACCCCAAGGAAAGTGGCCTGGAAATGTCCTTGGAACACAGTGGGAGCCTTGGCCAGCAGAAAGCATCCTCATGGGGCATCTCCAGACTTTTCTTGGCAAGCCAAGGTGTGAGCTAACATGGGCAGTGCACAGCAGCTAGAGCTGCTAATTTCAGCCAGAGCAGCCGGTTTCCCTGTCGGACCTCGGGTACCTCGTACCATCTGCCCTTCTAATCCTCTAACTTCAGAGGGGAGTGAGAGGTAGTTCAGGGTCTGCAATCACTTGCATTAACAAAACGAAATAAAAATCCAAAGCTGCCAAACTGTGCTCCATCATGCCCTGTTAGATTTGTGTGCAGGCTTCTTGTATTCCCAGCAGCCAGGATAATGCCTCTAAACTCCTGCTGGAGCTCACATCCACTACATCCACAAGTGCTTTATCCACACTGGGGGGAAAAGCATCCCCTTGTTACTAGGAATCAGCAGCAGCAACCAGAGGTGAAGTCATCTGCAAGAGTGAGGCAAAGTAGCTCCGTTTCCCTCTGTCCCAGCTGAGCCCACACCCATAAGTTGCTACACCACTACCAAGAACCCTCTGGCCCAATGAAGTCAAGTACTGGAAAGTCATTTGAATTTAGAAAAAAAATTGTATTTTACCCTTCCAGTTTTATTTTTTATGCATCAAGTTTAAACTGAACCACATGTGAGAACTTGCTTTAAACAAATGGGTCTCCCCTGCTCCCAAGGTAAAGGCTTTTGGTGTGACTACAGTTTATCCAATTAAGCTCATCCTGTGCCAGGAATCCTGAGCTGCTGCCTCACATCAAGGACGCCTGCAGCACTTCAGTAATGGGTTTTCCAGGATGTATCTAGATGTTCTCACTAAGAAATTATGGAAAGTCTTTGCTGTTTCCTTGTCCAAACAGATAAAAATAGTAGATGATTCCTTAAAAGAACTAGAATTGCTACAGGCAGCCTTGAAATATTCGAGTGAGAGGGGATGCTGTAGGGGACACCAGGTAAGAAAGAGGGATTAGTGGCTGCTTGGTAAGACAGCCAGACCATGGAGGGTCTGGTGGGGGTTCACATATACCAGAGAAAGAGTCTCTAAGAATCCTGCTGATCTCACCCCTTCAGCCCTACAGCCAGGACACTGCAGCACACCTGCCAGCTGAGCCAGAGCTCCACGGGCTGGGCAGAGATGTCCTCAGCCATGCAGCACTGCCTTGCTCCTTGCAAAGGTCACCTAGCTCCCACCTTTGTGCTCACACATCCTCCCAGCCCCGCTTGCTGGGAAAGACCCCAGCAAGGGAAGCACAGCAAGGAAATCAGGGTGCCAAGTGACTTCCAAAGCTTTGTGTCTCCTACCGTTCCCAGAAGACACTGAGACTCCTGAATAGCGCCGTAGCATCCCAGGAATCCCACGAACATCATGACAGCCCCGACGGCGATCAGGATGTAGATTCCTGCAAGGCAAAGCGAGAGGCAGACGCGTTACTGCACAGCTCTGTCCAGCAGCACCCTCACGCCTGGCTGGACATTCTGGCTCCTGGGGTGGGTAATTATGGGTGTGCAGAATTAGGGCTCAGGAGGTGTGACGGCAGCAGACATAGCAGAACACAATGTACGTGGGTCTCAAAGTGTTTGAAGCTGGCAACACTGGAGCTTTAATAACTCTATCACCTCCAAAATGAGAGGAAACGCTGAGAGTAGCACTAGGCAGAGGATGTAGGAGGCATGACAAGAGCTCTACAGCATCCTCACAGCTGTAGCATGGAGTTACCCTGGCACGGTGTTTTAAATATTTAAGCAGAGATGGAAATTATTAGTTAACATATCTTGTAAAATAAACAGTAAGGCACATGGTTTATTTATATTAAACATCATACAAATATTTATCTGGCTAACATTTTAAAGGCAGATGAGCCACAAAACCAAGGGGAAAATACTGCTTAAGCATCTCACTTAAAATCCGGTGCTTTTTTTTGTTAAACGTTCTTCCACAGAGAATACAACATTTTTTACTTTAACTTATTGAATTTGCACAGGCAACTTGCGCCATAACTAGTTCAAAGCTTGAGATGAGGCATTGGGAGTGGTTCAGAAAACAGAGGAATAAAAGTTTATTCATTCAGGAAACAAGAGCTTATCTCAAGGCTCAAGTCTGCTGCCGTGAGTAATCACCATGGTCTCACCAACCACGAGACTGGTGAAGCCATAGTGATTACTCAGCCAAACACTACCAGCTCAGTTAAATTTGACACAGCTTTTTGCTGGTGTATCCCTTATATTTAGTGCATTTTTGGTTAACTAACATTCTCAAGTATTGTGGTTCTACTACTCTCTAAGTGAATCTTATTTCCCATTCAAAAGCAATTTGATATGTGCAAAAATTTACAAATCAGGTAAGACTGCAGTCACTGCATTTCTAATGGACAGTGAAGAAAAAAAAGAATCACGATGAGGATAAAAGAACATGGAACATCCCAGAAGTAACAGCAACACAGTGAATCTTACTAGTGGTTGGGAGACATCCCTTCAATGAAATGTTTTCTTCTGCTATGAGTGAAAATGTTTTATAGTTATTAATCAGACTGTCAGCTCTCCTTTAGAAACGGCCATAACATATAAACAGAGCTCAAGATTAAAACTGTTTGTACATGCTTGTGATGTTTAAGGTTTTTCTTATCTCTGTAGCTTTTAAACAATCTTCTGATAATTAAAGTGCAAAGTCTAAAGGCCATGCACCGAGAGCAGAGTGAAGTCAAGTAAACCCCTCTCTAAAACACCAGACACACAATAACGGTCTCCACTTGTTTAACGTTCCCTTACAGATCCTTCAAACTTGGGAAAGGCTGGACTTTGGCTCCCGCTTCTTCCCTGTTTGAAACAGAGCCCACCACGCCAAAAGCACGAGCGCCGAAGCAAGGGCTGACTTGGCGAGCGGCGGCGATGGAAACGCCGCCCCAGCGGCTCTGGCGCTGGGACTCTCCGGTGCTTCTCAGCAGCACCGCGCTCGCTCTATTTTTAGGCACTGCAGGAGGGAGGAAGCCAGCTGCAGGGGAAGTGCCACAATGGAGCATGCTGACCCCGCAGGAAGCCCCTCTTCACAAAACCTGACGGGAGCTGTGGCCGGAGACACCAACATCCTCGCGGCAACACCGTCAGCACTGGGGGCCGGAGGCGCGAGCTGCACCTCCTGAGGTGTTCTCAAGGCTTTCAGCACAGGGAAAGCCAACAGGCAAAAAGCTCCCCAAGTGGGGGTGAGACACCTCCTGAGGTGAAGGTGTGCAAAGAAAGGAAAAACAAGCAACAGGAGAGTTCCTTGGAAAGGACAGGCCAGCAGATGAAGCTGTAGGCCTGCCCGAAGGGGAAGGAAGTGGTTTTGTCCCAATGGCTGGAGATAGCATGAGGTGGAGCAGCTGGGCAGGGAGACAGCATGGCAAACAGTGGGCTGGGCTGTGTGCAGGACAGAGGGGCCCCTCAAAGGGCTCAGAGGTGGTGGGAAGGCATTAATAAACCCTGTAAAAAGAAGGCAGTCTGCTGGACACCTGCCAAGCCCCAGAGAGACTGATGGAGGCTGTCAGACACTGCTGTCTGACATAACTGCTGTCTCACAAAGAACAACATACCAGCAGTGGTGTCCCAAAAACGGACTGCTCACTGCCACCAGAAGCTGCTAATGCTCAAGAACCAGCACTCACCACTCCAGCTTGTACCAGTGAAGCTGCTGCCTTGGGTTTTCAACCCAAACCATGGCAGCTTTTTCTATTTTAAGCACTGGGCAGTTCAATTGACAAGTTCATCACAAGTCAGAAAATTAACTTTCCTCATCCCTGAGTGCAGCAGTTTCTGACTTCTCCCATGAGGACAGTAGAGAGAAGACAAAGCGGTGCTAGGGGCAAGTAATTTCCACGTCTGACAAGTGACTATCCATGCTAACCACCCCAGTATATGGGTAACAAGCAGATACAGCTCATTTGGAGACCAAGCAGCATGATGCTGGGACCCCAGCAACCAGGTCACCACAAACAGGTTTTGTTCTAAATTTTTTCAAAATAAAACACTTGAAGGCACCTTCTGGGCTGAACAAATATTGCCAGGAGACCACAGTCACAGGGCAACCCAGAATGAAGGGAACTCAAATGATCACCTGGTCCAACCTTTCATGAGACTGGGAACCTCAGGAGAGACTATGCAGAACTCTCGTCCAATTATATCTTGAAAACCTCCAGTGATAGGGTTTTTCCAGTGAATGATTGCTCTCACTGTAAAAGATGTTTTTCTGATACTGAGATCATCAGGAAAATACAGGACCCACTGGTGGCTAGGAAAGTTTGGCTCTGAAAACTAGGAAATGAAAGTCCAGTGAGACCCTCAACTGATGGAGGAGACTAAGAGGAAACACAGACATTTGCTGTTTTAGAGACGTTTTCCAGTGACCTCTGTACTTGCTTCTTGCTGGGATTTCTGGCAGCTTCAGAAAAACAAAACCAATTCTGACCTGCTGAACTCCCATCCCAGGCAGGCTGTGCAGACCTTGGACTGTCAAGTGAGGCTTCCCGCTTCTCTCCTGCTCTCACTTCACCAGCTCCTCATCAGAGCCAGCACCGCTATCAAGTGACGAGGAAACAGCAAGGAAAGGAGGGGAGGGAAGAAGATGTGCACCACGTGCAGCTTCCTGACCGGAGCCCAGCGGATGCGACCGGTGCGCTGGGAGCAGCAGGAACGCGCAGCCAGGCGGGGGAGAGGGCAGCAGTGACCGGCCTGAGCTCGGCAAACCACAAAAAAACCCTGGAAGGTTTTTGGAATAAAGGCCAGCTTCATTCCCAGGCACAAACAAGCGGCTGTTATGGAGTCGCCTTTTGTTACCGAGGGCCAAAACACGACAGCCTCTCCTGGGAGGCAGCAGAGCAGGACTCTGCGCCGGAGTTTATTGAAAAACAAGCACAAAGTATTTACTGCAAAAATAGCATGTGCAATGAAGAATGCCAGCGGTGTTTCGCCACAGAAATGCCATGCTGAAGGCTGAGAAAGCAAAGGAAGGCAATCCAAGTGCCCAACCACATGCTTTGAATGGTGTTTGTTTTCCCACACCCATCCTTCCCCTCAAGGAATGGGGCTGGTGGGGGGGTGTCCATTTCAGACTGGGTGCCAGGCAGCTGGGGGACTATTTCACAGCAATCACGGTGCAGACTGGAACGACCAAGCCCTTTTCCCAGAAAGCAGCCTGACACATCTTAGCTTTCATTCCTGGCACACCGGGACGATGACGCCTACTGTGGTTTTGGGCTCCGTCTCTGTGAGCAAGGCACCTGTCATCCCATCCTGGAATGGCACATTATCCTCCTCAAAGTCAGAGGAGACTCCTCACAAGCCTCTCCCTCCTCTGTGTAAGCATCACAGACTGGTTAACCCCTAAATCCTCTCCTGGGTGAGGAACTCTTGACTAAAATGGTTATTTGCTCCTTCAGGGCTCCACCCGAACTGGCACAATTTGGCATGAACAAGGCTCCATCTGCCTTCCACATGCCACTTCCCAGCTCATTTTTACTGCAGCTTTCTCTAGGGTTTTACAACAAGCAGGGCTGTTTGCTGTAAACAAAAAGTAAAATGAGAGAGGCATAAACTGCAATCTGCAGTGCCTACAGCCATGCTGTCCCCTCACACAGCAGCAGGACATAAGAGGACAGCTGGAGCTGCAGCCACAGGTACAGTGAGCAAATCATGTACAGATGTTCATGGCACCTCCACATCCTTGAGCAGCACACTACACTGTGGTTTCTACCCCTACAGCACAGTTCTCTGATAAGGCAGCAGCAAGAAAGATTGCTGCAACTGCCACACATAACCAGCCGCACACCAAAGCAAGCTGTGAGCCTCAGGACCTGTATCTGGGAGTTGGAGAAGCCAGAGGAGGGGTGTCAATACTGCCTGGAGTCCTCTATCTCCTTTTGAGATGGAGCCTTCGAGCAGAGAGTTTTAGGAGAGAGCCCAGCACTCTCAGCTTCACCTCCTCATCTGAATTCAAAGCAGGAGCACAGGAGCCATGATATTATCTCCTCCCTCAAAAGCATCATGATGGGGACATGATGATCAGAAAAAGCAGCAGCAGTGGGCCAAACACCAACCCTCTTTCCCCAGTACAACCAGGACATGTGCTGCTTTGGGCTGCAGGGATCTTGTAAAGCTTTAGGAAATCCCCCAGACATCAGAGACAGGAAACTGACAGTAATTGAGCACTTCTCTTGGTTTGATGCTAGGTGGGAAAGAGGAAAAAAAAAGGATCCAAGAGGCCAGCTGGCCAGCTTAGCTCCCAGCTGAAGCAGATGATGCCTCCATGGAGAGCCCTTTACCTGCAGGCCAGGTGGGAAGAAGGATGCTCAGTTCTGGGAGCAGGGAAGGGAACAAAAAAGGCAGTATTCAGTGTCAGTACTTGCTTTGGCATTAAAGCAGCATAGCTGGTGCCTGCAAGGTTGCAAAACCCATGTCCTGTCCCTGCTGAGAAATAAAGAAAACAGGAAGAAATAAACAGTCTTTAAAAAAGGACATGATGAAAAAACAAATAAAAGAAGGAACAAGCACCAGAGAGTTCCTCTAAAACAAGCAGGGAGCAGGCCAGCCCTGGCTAGCTCTCCTCCCATGCCTCACCATGCCCATCAGAGATGCTGTGCAGCTCCAGGCATGGGCATTCCTGGACAGCACCCTACTTCTCCCCTCATTCCAATCCTTTCCCAGCATCCTTAACTCATTAGGCTAAATGGAAGCCAGCCACTGCCTCCAGGTCACAATGGCAATATTTCCAAAAGACAAAAAAGAAATCGAGTAAGAAATCCCCCCCAGCATGACACCACGCCTCCTGAGAAGGCCAGGCAGTTCTCCAAGCTGTGCCTGCCCTTCCCATGGGATGGGCTTTAAAAAAGGGGCTGAGAACAGACAAAAGAGAGATGTTTATTCTCCCAACAGGCTCCTGCGGGGAGACTCAGCACAGCCAAGAGTTTTGCAAGCCTCTGAGGAAAGGAGGGAGGGTTCAGTGCCACCCTGCTGCTCCTCCTGGCCTGGAGATGCTGAGCTTCACTGGGCTTATCACCACTGCTGCTGCAGCGAAGGGTGGAACCATTAGACAATGGCAGGGAGGCTCCCTCCTACCCCACACCACCCACTGTGGAAGAACACCCTTCCCAGCAGCCAAAGAAATGACCATGGATGTTCTTCCTGGCAGCTCAGGGCCAACATACAGGCAGAAAGTGGAAAGTCCCTCCAGGGCAGGGTTGGGGCAGGAAAAAGATGGCTGTGTGAGCCAGCCAGCAAAGCAGGGTCTCCCAGACATTTTTGTCCAGCTGCCTGGTGGAATTGGCCCAGCAGAGCTGGAAGTGCTTTCTTCAAAGTGGGGTGAGAGAGAGGGGGGCTGGAAAAACAGAGGGTTTGCTGGAAGATGACAAGTGGGAAGCCCCTCCATTCCTCTCCACCCCCTTTCCCAAGGAAAACATTGCTGCTCTGTAGCTGCTAATGACTTCCAGATGGAGCAACAGGGTCACAAAGCATGGAGAGCTCTCATGGGGAGATGAAAGCCTGGACATGCTGCCCTCATCTGCAGGAACAAGGCAAGAGGAAGCCACGAGCACCTCTCTTTGTGTCAGAAACACAAAGGGGTGGTGGGGAAAGCCCCAAAGAACAACCTCACGTGCACACACTTGTACCCAGATCCACTCCACACAGATGCCACAGTCAGATTTCTTCTCCTTTGCCACCCAGGAAACACTGGAAGGAGACTCAAGTTTTGTAACCTCAGCACACCTGCAAAAGCTGGTAGGAAGTCCATGGCACATCTCCAGGACTGGGATGGACAAGGGTGGCACAGCACAGGTGAGCCAGGCTGGAATATGTTGGCCCATCCTCTGCTGCCCCAGCCTACAGCACTGCTGGGCATTTCTATGTGCTCTGGGATCCCACCCACAAAAAGAGCACAAATCCCACTGGAGGATTCCTTCAGAGCAGGTTTTCTAAGGAAAACTGTCCAAGCTACAGGTTTAAACAGCTCTGAAGAGCAAGGAGCCACCTCTGGCACAGGTCCAGGGCAGCAAAGCCAGTGGGAAGGGACAAAGGAAAAGAACAACTACATTACTTGTAGTCAGACAGATCTGAACCCAAAATAACCTGATGGTAAAACCCAGGTATTTTTAAAGACATAACCAGTTTTAGTCTGCAGAGTCTGAAGCACAGGGGTTGGTCATGACCAAGAATGAATTACAATTAGATGGAAATGCAATGAAATAACATGTTGCTTTCTTAACAGAAACTGAATTCTGTGATAAGAATACAAAAAAAAAATCCCCTGTACTCACAGATACATGGTTTAAGCCAGAAAGGAAAGTACAACAGAAGTGTTTTGCCTTAAAACTACTATTTTAAAAATAATTCCAGTATTATTGAAGGAGTTGATCTGACAGTGATTAGAGGAAAATCTAGAACAAGTAAAACTCAGCTTTTTTTTTTTCCCTTTAAGGGACTAAATAATTAAATTGTTGTCCTTAGCCGTAAGTAAGTTTATTTCCAAGGCAGAAAAATGCATGTACTTCTATTTTTAAAAATCCACATATATTCTTTTTAAATAATCCATTTTGCTCAGTGTGGTTCAAGGCCAGATGCAAACCTTGGTTTCCACTGCCAAGCACGCAAACCTGACCACAGCTCATGTGGCTGGTGGAAAAGCTCCATCACAGGGGGCCTTGACAAAGTAGAGCACAAATGGGTGAGAGAGGAAACCAGTCCTGAACCAGCTCTCTGTATCCACAGGGATCCCTGCAGCGCCTCATGCCAAGACTGAAGGTGGTTTTTGACTGGTGATTATTACAGAACCTACAGACCAGGAACCTCAGGCTCTTCTCTAGCCTTTCACAACAAGTCTGGCAAAAGATGTGCTGTTGAGTCTAACCCCACGATGTATGGAACTGGCACCATCTCTAGAAGATGCTTAACATTTCCAGAGAGATGGGGACAAGGATGGGAGTGGGAACAGAAACCAAGACCTTCTCATTGCTCATGGTGGGCCCACAGCCATTGTAGCACTGCTGACCTCTAGAACCCTTGCAACACACTGGAGCTCTGCTGAGCCCCCCCTGCAATGAAAACCTCCCAGAAATCACTGCTTCTCACGCAAGGCTGTCCTGAAAAGGCTAATTAAGCTAAATTAGCTAAAAAGGCTAATTAAGTTATGGATAGAAGGGACAGCTCCTCCACAACCACTTAGCCAACACAGGTCTGTCTGGGTGATAGGCTGGCATGTTCTGAACTGCTGGGACCCATGGCAAGGGTGGCCAAGGCATCCCCATGTGCTGTAAGGACAAGGGGCAAACCTGGGGAAAGCTCAGAGAGATGTCCCCATCCCTACCCTGTGCACTGCCACCTAACAGTCCCTCCTCTCTGCAAGGGTCAGATTTCCCTGAGCCCAGCAAAATCTCATGACAGGACTTCCAAAATCCTGAAGACACCCATGAAAGCTTGCAAGCAGCTGCAGTTCAACTCAGATATGTACTCATTTGTAAGGAAGACTTCAAAGCCTCCCTGTGCTTTCTGGCCCATTTATTCTAGACCAGTCTGCATGAAAAGCAGCTTGAACTTGTTTCCAGGGCAGAAATCATTATCCTCATTGTATTTGTTTCGAGGAGGATGGTGAAGACAGTCTGATTCACCTCTTAAGGAAGGCTGTGTGCCCATTAGCTGTGTCCCTTCCATGCCTCAGCAGCACTCACAGGCACATTCACCACCTCAGCCCCAAGCCATCGCTGCCCTCAGCTGTCCCTCCACCTGCCTCCCCTAGGCTTTGTGGCCTGGCTGGCTTGGGAGGTGGATAAACATTACCTAGGGAACTCCTCCACCAAAAAATACCCCTCTTGCCTTTCAGCTGGGACAGTGACACCCACCAGGATGACAGGAAGAGGCAGTGGTGGCAGCAGCCTCGGTGGCCAAGTTTACCCCACCACTGTATGCCTGTCCAAAACCTCACACTCCTCCCCCGTGCCACCCTGCTCCAGAGAGGAGACACTGCCCAGCAGAGGATTTACTAATGAAACACACAAAACCTAGACACAGGCAAAGCAAAATCCTTCCTCACCCCAAAAGCTATGTGGAAAACCACACCCCAGCTCAGGAGGCTTTTGCACTCTGCATCCTGGCTGGCTCTGCTCCCAGGGCCGAGCTAATTAGAGCCACAGGTTGTGCTGCCCTGTCACTTGCTGTGAGCAGCTGGAGGCACATTTCCTATTTTGGATCTGGCAGGAGAGAGCGGAGCCAAGACCATCGGGCTGCTGTGCTCTGTTCCTTGCTGGGCAGCCTGGGGGAGAGCGCAGGCAGGGCAGCGGCCGGGACCAGCACCCAGGGATGCTCCCAGCACCCAGGGATGCTCCCAGCAAGGGGTGGATGTGAAATCCTGGGGTGTGGATTTAAGGCAAACAAGAGCTGAGGTTTTTATTCCTGTCCTCCTCAAAGCATTTTATACACAACAGCCATCTCCAGGCAGCACATAACCAAATCTTTGAAGGATGGGGAGGCTGGCTTTTTCCTCCCACTGTCATCCCACCTTGAAAGGACAAAAGTAGTAAGTCCAGAGTCACTTTTTCAAGATCCCCAGGAGCTCTTAAAAGCAGTGACACCACAGCACTAATTTATTGTGGAGAGATCAGAACTGTTCCAATTTGTACTGTTATCTGCAGAGAGACCAGCTCAGCCTTCTAAGGGCTCTCATAACACCCCAAATTACAGCTTTGTTATTTGTTTGGGTTTTCTGCAATGGTACTTCATGTGTAGGATCAGGAAATATATGAGAAGTGGTTAGCCAGTTGTCAGCAACTTATCAATGCCTCTAGCTATCCTGAAGGATGTTTTTGGCCTCGTGACCAACATCTTCCCAGCCTCCAGACAAACAAAGCATTCCAGGCACAGTGTTATCCAAGAGCAAGAAGGATTTTGATTTCTGAACTTCAAATAAAGCAAATAAATGCCTATCAGACCATAAGCCAAGCTCAGATGAAGAACAAGTATTTTCCTTTATAGTTAGGAAATCATGGAAGTAAGCTATTTCCATCCCTAGTACTGCTCGGTCTTTACAGTGCTGAAGCAGTTAAAGCATTTGCTGGAGCATTGGATTCAGAGCCAAAATGGAAGTGTCAAAAGCCCAGACTGCAACAAGTGGTTAGGGGATCAGATGGTTTGCACGCCGTGCTGAGGAAAAGCCCACAAACAAGGGCCCATTCAATAACCTCCCAGGCCAGCCCACAAGACAACTTGTGCAGGCAGTGCCAAACTGCTGGGGAGGGGGGGTGGCGCTTGTGGGAAACCCCAGCCTGCAGGAGCCCCTTCCCTGGGGCTGGAAAGGCCAGCAGGGAACAGCTGCCTGTGCCCTGGGAGCTGCTGTGATGTTCTGGTCTGGGAGCTGAGGGCAAGGACTGCTCCTCTCCTGCTCCTGCTGCAGCCTCAAGGATCATGCCTGGTACTCTGTATCTTTGCTGTTCCCCACAGCTTCTTCCTCCCACTTCCCTGTTGCCCTCAAATCCATTATTTTTCCCCTTCTATAACACATAGACACCCTGGAAAAACGGCCTTTAACAAACAGCTCCAGCTTTGGGGTAGGGAAAATGACACACAAAGAAACCAGGAGACACCAAATCCCTGCTTTCCTACTTCCCTTCTCACTCAGTACACACCCTATGATGGAAGTGTTCCTCCTCTGACAGTGTTTATTGCTTCCCCCCGTCCTGCAGCAAAGCCTGGCTGGCCTTTAAAAGCCTCCTGACAAATCCCGGGACCAGCTCCCTGTGCCAGACACCAAAAAGTGGTATTTGCAAAGGAAAAAAAAAACAAAAAAAAAAACCAACAGAGCTCTGGAGGCCAAGCCCAAAGAGGTTCCTGTTCCCAAAGGCAGGAACATTGTGTGCATGTGTATGCTGCATGCCAGAGAAGAAAAAGGAGGGAGTATCAGCTGTAAGAGAGGAAAAATGGGGGGGAGCAGGGGTGGGGAGGGGGAAGCAAAAAGAAATCCCAGTCTTCAGACTCCAGAGGTCTGGCTGGGAAAGACAGCAACTGAAAGAAATGCTCTGCTGTTATTACTGCATGGAAATTACAGCTGCCAGAAGGAATCCAGGCCAATCTGTTGCTGAATATAACTTTAAAAAGACAGCCAGCCTCAAATCATGGGCTGCTCACGGGTGTTGGAAAGTCAGCGTGGTGGTGGGACCCACAGTCCTTCCCCAATGCCTTCTGAACAGCAAAGGCTGAGGACAAAGACAAAATAAAGGTGGTGAGCATCTTTTACTCTTGTAGGAAGAGTAGGACTGCCCTCTGCTCCAGGTCCCCGAGGTTTAGGGGGAAAGTGTTAACTAGGGAGGTATCAGTTGTTAGCCCCCCAAAAGAAGGAGAGATTTGGAATGGTTCCTTGAAAGGAGAGAGTTTAACTTCTTGCGAGCTCCCTTTTCTGATTTTAAAGATGAGATCTACAAAGGGGAAATTCTGCAACTAGAGCTCTGGGTGTGAGGCAGGAGAAGAGAGACAGCAAGAGTGAAAAACCCACAGCTTTTTACAGCAGGAGCATCTTCTGTAACCAGGGACAGCCAGGGAGAGGGCTCAGGCATGCTGTTTCATAGGCAAGCAGGGAAATGCAAAGGAAAACCCTTTCCAGAAAGTAATTTTAGCTACAGGTGAGAACAGGACATGGGATCAGACGATGTTGCCAGCCCCAACAGCTTGTGCTCCAAGCCAGCTCCTGACTGGCAGCCAGCCCTTTCTGCAAGCTTCTCCCCCTTGTCTGTGAGGGATCATTGGAGAACAGGGGAAAAACAGGGGGTTTCAGCTTCCAGCACGCTGTCAAATTAACAAAAATCATGCTCAGCTCAACCATAGTGCACAGAGGCTCCACCTGCCCCTCCTGGAGAACATGAGTCACGCTCACCGAGCTTCGCTTCCATTGCCAGCCACTCTGCTACTTTTACGTCCCTTTGGACAGGAAACAAGACCCGCTTCCAAGAAGTCCCCCCTCTTCCCAAACGTGCTCTGGAGAAAACCCACGACACCACAACACGTCTTCTTGCATTTTTAGCTGATGTGGATTTGGACTCTGCTCTGGGCCACAGCCAACGTCTATCAAAGGCTTTGGCTGGCACAGCAGGGGATATTTTGGAGAGTACAAGGGCAGTGGGAGGTATTTTTATTGTGACCTCTTTGTTGCTCACCTGGAGCTTTCTGGCCAGCTTTTGGGTACACTTCAGCCTACCATGGGGCACAAACCCAAGCAGCGACAGCAGCACCCCCAGAGCTACTCACCAACGTAGAAGGTGTTGGGGGCCTGCTTGTCCCCCAGCTGCAGGTACAGGATATTCGTTGTCTGCGAGTCATGGCGGAGCCACAGGGCCACTCCCAGGATGATGCCTCCGGCCAGCTGGAGAGAAAACAGGGGGAAGCAAGGGTTATCCACTGCTCCAGCCACATCAGACCCAGACTGGCAGTTTTCAGCCAGGAGCTTTGCTTTTCATCTTCCCACAAACATACAAGAACATCCTTTCTAACCATCACCCCACAACATGCTTTGTGATCATGAGCCATATGATCTTCCTTGCTTTATGAGAAGACCCCCTGATTCTAGGGATGTGCAAAGCCCTTTCCAGTTCTTGCAAAAGATTTCTTTCCCAAGAGGTACTTTATTATGCTTTATTATTATTTTCAATGGAAGCAAGCAGGAGGAGACGTGCCACTAAGGTTTTTAGGAGAGCTTTTTAACAAAAGTTACAATCAGCCCCAGTTGATAACTGATATTATCACCCCATTTCATTTCTCTGTGAGGTATAAACAGAAAGTGGGGGGGCTGCCATTCTTCCCCTCTGCCCCCAAGTCTTGCAAGCACGCTACTTCCCATCCAGGGTCAGGCTTCCAGTGGAACACACCTGGTGTTCCCCAGGCACACAGAGCTTTCCTTAATGTCCCAATACAGGAATTGGAGCAAAGCCTGGGGTCAGGTCAAAGCACCACCACACCATTTTTGGGGGCCTCCAGGCCAAGGCTGCTGCCTTGCCCATGCTGTGGAACAGCAGGAGAACAGTGCACCCACACCCACGTGCACACAGCAACACGCAGGACTGACCAGGACAAGGACAAAAACACATCCAGATGTGGGAGGAGATGTTCTGCACATGGGACATCAACTCGGCCACTGGGATATTTATGTACAAACAATAGGAAGTTCTATGACTGACTTCCTCACCGTTTTCTCTTTCAGGGAGGGGCTGGGAATGGCCATGAGAGGTGGGAGCAGATATGGGGCACTACAGCAGGGAAGGTGTCACTGAGAGGAACTCAAGGTAGGGCTTTTCCAGCACGACTCACTGTGTCCTCTGTGACATCCGCCTTCCATTTAAAGTATAAGCAAGAAGGGAAAAAATACAAACATCCAGAAAAAACCCCAAACCCTTAAGAACTGCAATACTACTGCTGTGAAATGCTGAAATCCCCTGTTCAATCGCCAATTTAATTTTGAGTGTCCTAAATCCTTGAAGCCATTCATCTTAAAAAAAGGGAAGAAAACTACCAAAGAGTATAGAAGTGGAAACATGCTATATCAGGTCAGCTAGAGGCATGAGAGGCACCATGAAAGTCACATCCAAAAAAAAAAAAAAAGGCAAAAAAAGCAGGGCTTTTTAAGGAAAGGTGTAGTCTCCAGTTGTGCAAGCACAACAAGACAACAAGGAGCACAGGAGGACTGGGATCTGCAAGACAGGCTGTTGATGGGAGCCTTGTTTTCCCCCTTGGGAACTCAGCTGGTGGTTTCCTCCTTGCTCATTTCTACAAATTCCAACCACAAGATTTTTCCAGGAATGCCACTGAAGCTGGGGCAAACCCACACCATTTCCAAACTCACAGGGCAAACTGCTCTCAGGGCTTTTCCACTATCAGAGGGAGAAAATCCCCACCAGCTCCTGGAGAGGAAGAGAAATCCTTGCTATTCCCCAGCCTAGCAAAGTAACTGGCTTTTAACACTTCTCCCACAACAACCAATGCGACTTCCCTGCTGGCACAGTCCCTCATCCCTCCTGCACTGAGGCCAGCCTGAGGTTCTCCAAACACAGGCTATGGAGAAAAGTCACGAAAGCCAGTCTGTGCTCAAGTCCAGCTCCAAATAAGGCAGGCTGTGGCTTCGCACAAAGTTACCCAAATCCAGCCTGGAGTGGCTCGTTCATTGTCTGAGGGCATAACAAAGTTTGTGTTTTTACTCTCAGAGAAAAGAGTATGCTCCCTCATTAATCCATGGCACTCTTGGTAAAAAGTGGCTCAAAGTAAAGTGCTCTTGGTGGCTGCTAGGAGAGAAGGCATCCCAAGGAAGGTTTGGATTTCTCTGCTGGCTGGAAGAGGTAAAGAAAAAAAAGCTGCAGCCGTTTTGGTTTTGTTTTTTCCCTGCAAGGACAAATTGCTCTGCCCTCCACACTCAGCAGCACCACCCCAGCATGCCCTGCCACCCATGGTGAGGTTAGGGTGACACCAGCAGCTCCTTTTCAATCAAATTTGCCTTAAAATGCCACACAGAACCGAAAGCAGGCTGCAAGTGGTCCTCAAGATATTTTTTAATCATTTGGGACCACCAGGTAGAGGAAAGGAGCCTCTTCTAATGCATTAAACCCACCCAGCAGTGAGGTCTGCCCGAGACAGCCAGCTGAATCAGCTCCAGATGTTCCTGGTTTCATCCTGAATGTGCCCCAGGAACATCACACATCCGCCCCACACCGCCTGACTCCATTTGCATTTTTAACAGAGCATGGAAGCCCTCTGAATGGAAGCTTTAATCCAATAGCAGCTGTATTTCTTAAGAGAAAATGACATTCACTTACTAATGAAAACAGCGTTTGGGCTATGATGAGTAACTTTTTCCATGAGAACCATACATCCTCCCACCACCAAGAAGCCCAAAGCGGAATTACGGCTCTTTCTTCCCAAAGCAAAGAAAACAACAGGGGGAAAACATTGTCAGTTTGCCACAGTAACTCTGCCTTCCACTGTACCTTGCTTGGGATAATCTCATTTTTAATAGAACAACTTGTTCCAGATAAAAGCTTGATGTTTTCTCCCCCTTCCATCCTACAACTGCTGTTTGCCAACACAAGAAGAGCTCCAACCACTCATGGCAGCGTCACGCCCTAGGCTGCACATCCTCATACATACCTGTGTTTTTTCCTGCTGTGGATATCTATAATCTCACACAGGTCATCCCACTAAGCTTTCTGTTCCCAGCTTGTCAGACAGCAGCATTGCAGAGGCTGGGGCCATCACCTGTCATGGTATGGTCTGAGCACCCAGCACAGCTCTCCATTTAAATTTTTGGGGGCTGCAATAATCTAAAAAGCTGCAAGTTCAGCAACGCCAGCGGTGCGTCGGACTTTGACCTGCTTTCTAAAATCCGACCTCCCCAGCCTGCTGCTCTGCTGCCAGCAGCACGGCACTCATGGAAGGCACATCAGTGGTGCTCCCCAGGATGGGGCTGGCCCCAGAGCTCACGCCCTGGGCAGCTTCCCGGCACAGCAGAGGTGGTGCCGCAGGCTCCGACGTTTCCTCTTTACTGCTATTTTCCAGCTTCCAGAGATTTATTGCTTCTTCCACAGACAGCTAGACTTTTCCAGCTGGATCCTGCCTGCCTAAGGCTTGCTTCTTCAGGAATGTTGCTCCTGGTTTACACAGCAGGGGGAAAAGTCCCATGGAATGCTGCCTAGGGGCAGGAAAAGGCAGACCCTGTGTCCCCAAGAGGTAATGGGATGGTAGCCCATGTGAGGAGGTATCACCAGATGAAAGCAGGCGTGCAGTCTTGGTTTGCTGCCCAATCCATGGTGCACACAGTGAGGCACCTTCCTGGACTGAGCCTCACCAATGGACATGCTGTTCACCCTAAAATTTCCAAATCCAGCTGTGGGGCAAGGAAACAAGTCCATTTTCCACAGCTTACACATTCCTCTCTACAATAAATTCTTATAAATTAGGGGTGCAAGGAATGACCCCATTCCCCTTTTAATGTAGTGTACCCCACTTCTGAGTTGCTCCCACCTTAACCTGTTGCTCCCTCAAACTCACATATGCCAGGATGTGCATCACCTCCCTGGTCCCTTCTGCTGCCCCCAGCCTTTTTCCTCCTGCTCCCTTCCCTCCACCCTTCTCTGAAACAGATTTCCTGGAAGTGAGGAGGAGAAGAAAGAAGTTCTGGCTATAGGGCAGCTTGCCAGGCATGCCAAAGCAAAGCAGACAGACACCCTGTGGAGGTGCCAGCAGTTTCACGATGCTGTATTTTAGCAGTGCCGCTTCCCACAGCCACGGCTGGCCCTGCCTCCAGGTCCTGCTTCCCAACCTGTGAGAGCCCAAGGGCTGGGAGAGGCTCTCGCCTTGCTGGAAAAACGCTGCTGGCAGAACTCACGCCACGCTGCCTGGGAAATACCACAGTTACTAACAAGAAGCAGGATGCTGCCAAGAAAGCTTAATGAATTTTAGCTGGTTTATGATTAAGGCATACGACTGGAGATCTTTAACAGGTTCTCATGCCACAGAGGTTTGCAATTTCCCTTACACGGCCTGGAAGCAGAGCCCTTGGTGAGGGCAGCACCCAGACCCCACCCGAGAAGCCCAACTGGGGCTCCCCATGGCTCCTCTCCAACACTACCTGCAAAGCAGCTGAGATGGAGTTACAAGGAATGCCTCTCCCTTCAGGTGTGGGGAACCAGGATGCAGAAAAGTAAAGTGGCTTGCCAAGGCTGAAATATCTTCCCATGCAAGAAACCCCTCATATGTCCAAGAACAAACTGCCAGTCTGGGGTTGAATCCTTTACTCCCAGGTAATTTGTGGGTCTCTAGGTGAAGCAGCATGAGTAGAGAAAAAACAAGGAGATAGAGACTCATAACTTGATGGAAACTACCTTTGGAAGGGCAGTACAAGCCCTTGCAAGATCCACGCTAGGACATTACAGGTCCTGCACTACCAGCCGGAGGACTGAGTCAGGAAAGAGAGGGACACATGGAATGTGCCCAAGCAGCACCACACCTTCCCACAGCCTGCACCTCGCCTCCTGGAAAGCAGATTAATTTATTTTCTACTGCAACAGCTGCACCTTATGGAACTGCTGAAAGGGCAAGGGGTGCAGCAGAGGGCTGACAGCTGAATGGTGGCCCAGGATCCTGGGAACTTGGGTTCAATGCTGAGACCATGTTACAATGCCAAACCTTCACACCAAAGAGTCACCAAAAGTTGAAACTTTATGGTGAGATATGCTAGAGATCACTGCTGGGCTGCACGTTGGGGTGGACTGTGGGATGCCTTGGAGCCCCTTGGGAGGGCGTAATCAGGGGAAGGGACTTGGTAAGGCAGAGAGTTGCAGTCTGAGAGGCAGACAAGGCAGAAGGTTATCTTGGCACAGGCACTCACAGGCAGCAGTGGCAGATAGGGTTCTGTGACAGCACAGGCAAGGTCTTTCTGCTGCCTTCCACAGCCGTGGTGCTCCACAGCCACCAAGGGTCAGGCTGAAAGTTTGCAGGCAAGGCCTGCCCAGGAATTGCAGGAAGGGCATTTGGGAAGAGCAGCATGGCCTGCAGGCAGGAGGAGGAGAGCAGGCTGCTGCCCTGCTCCCAGCAGCACACCTTCCAGCAGCAGCTATTAATAGAGCTGCCAGCCGGAGCGAAATTCTCCACTGGTGCCTATAGTTACCAGCCCTACAACACTGCAGAGCTTTTCAAAACAAGCTCCAGAGGAACACTCCCAGAGGAGCAGCATGCCAGAGGCCAAATAAAGCTTGATGGATGGGAGGAGAATGGGAATCCAGCACCAAAATCCAGGAACGGGGTCCTACAATGGGGAGCACCGTGCCCACAGGCCACTGCCAGCCTGATCCCTGCTGCAGACAGAAGCAGCACTTCCCAGGGTCTAACTGCCCTCAGCAGAGAGGAAAACAATTTGAGATATTGCTTTAAAATTAATTTGGCCTCGTATATAAGCATTTAACTACAATGGGGATACAACTGCTTTCCCTTCTTAATAGTACAGTGAAAGGCACTTCCACAGCGCAGGATCAAAGTGTTTCTCACTGTTAATGCTCTTGCAGAAGATAAGTATTACAGTGGCTGATGGCAGAATAACGTGAGGGAAACAGAGCAATCCCCATTCCAGCCAGCAGCACTCCCTCCTTTCAGCTGCAGCCCAGCCCATGAAGTGCAATCAGGTACCCCCATAGGGCAGGGTGCACCCATCTCTTCAAAAAACCACTTCAGAAGAGGTTTTGTAGGTGATGGAAGGGCTGTGCTCACTTGACAAGCACGCCCTAAAACATCCCAGAGAGATATCAGCAACAAAACTGGAGAGTAGGTACTGTGCCTGCTAAGGAACCCTGAGATCTTCCATTCTTCCTTTAAAGCTGTGAGCAGTGGCACACAGCCACCCTCCTCACCACAACGGGAGGGTCATGTGTCACCCAGCAAAAGCATTAGCTACCATGGCACAGCTGCCACAGAGAGCTGCCACCTCCCCACATTGTCACCTCTCATCACCAAGTATCTCTGTGCAGCCTTTGCAGACTCCAGCGTGAGTTGCACAAGAAAACACGCAGCTCCTCTACCTCTTCCCTTTCAATCACCCCTGCTGAGACAGACTCGCTTCCACCTTCCCTCTGCTCCTGCCCTTCCTTCCCTTTGCACCCAGGCTGTACAGCATCCCCTCAACACACAGAAGAGCTAGACAGTGCCTGCAAAATGGCATTAGGAGCAAGCTCTTCCTTTTAATTAGACACCTCTCTGCTAGGGCAGCCAGCGGTGCTCTCCACCTGGAAGGCTGCCATGGGCTGTATTAGCTAATAAGCCTGAGCGATCCTTCTCCAAGCAAGTCAATTCCTCCTTGGTTATGTTTAATTATATTTTAAAATAGCTCACTGGCTTCCTTCAGCCTCCCCAGGGACCCTTTGCAGCGGTGGTCAGTTCAGCCCCACACACTGAGCTCTGCTATCGGGCTTGGAAAATTCAGGAGAGCAAAGTCCAGTTTTAGGGATGGGATGGAGAAGCAGCTCCAGCTGCCAGATGCCCAGCCCTGCCTGGGCTGCCCATCACACCAGCCAAACTGCCCAGTAACAGCGACTGCTGCCTCTCACAGGGCACAGTGTCCACCCGCCATCAGCCACCCCAAGGTTTCAGGACAACTTGGCAGCACAGAAGAACTTTTGTCTTTCCAGCCCTGTCTTTTGCTAACCAGGTGAAGCCCACAGGTGCTGACCATGGCCTCCTTCACCACTTCAGTGGGTGGGTGCACATGGGAACCCTCTCTCCTGGGACAGGCACTCATTTGAACATGAGGTCCATGCAGCAGCTGCTGCTCCCACAAGAGCCACCTCGGAGCAAGCACAATCTTGGCATCTTCTTCTCAGGAAAGCATGCACAAAGGAAAAGCAACCCCAAAAAATCAAATAAAACTGAAACATCTCAGGTACAATGAATGAGGAGCTGGCAGCAGGGTCACCATTTCCTTTTTCAACACAGCAGCTTTGTGAAATTCCTCCTGTGCTGCCGGGGAAGGCAGGGGGAGGAAGCTAGAGGGGTGTCAGTTTATTTACACTCCAGCAGGATAGCGGGGATATATTAAAAAGTTATCAGAGCAACTAAGGCTGAGAATTGCTTCCTTCTTCCTCTTGGGCACTAGAATAAGCTCCTGTGCAGCTCAGCATGGTGCCTGCCAAACTCTGGGCTCTGCCTATGGCTTGTTTTCACCAACAGCACCGAACAGCAGCTGCACACAAGGCAAATCATAAGCAAATAAGCACGGGGAGCCCATCAGCACCTGCATAATAACCAGCTGGCAGGGCTGAAGGGCTGCAGGTGCCCTGTCTCACACCTCCCTGCGGTTAGAGGTGGTTTCCCAACACAGCCAGCCTGCAGCAAGGGTGCTCAGCACCACATTCTGTCCTCAAGTGTCACCCTGCGAAAAGGACCATCACACTCTGCTGTTAACCACAGAATTCCTCCCCAGGCTGGCAGCTAACCTGCCTTTGTGGTAAACCTAAAATTCCCCTCGCCTGCTAATTTAAAGAGCAACACAAAAGGGCTTGAAAACTCCAAGGTCTGGTATTCAACCACCATTCAGCTGGCTAGCCCCATCGTTAATTCTAACGAAGTCCAGGCTCCCAGTCTGCACAGGAGACAGCGCGAGGGGACCAGCAAGTCCAGCACTGGGGGCTGCTTTGGGGAGCCAGTGGGTCCCAGCTCACAGGCACCCTCCTGGGGAGGAACTGAAGCATCTACCCCCACTCACAGGGGGCACCCTCCAAAAGAGCAGGGCGAGGCACCAGAAGTCATAACGGGGAAATTATATAGATTGGCAATTCCTCTTGGAAGCAAAACGCCCATTTATAAAAGACCAGCTCTTTTGCAAGACTTTGAGGTGAACAACTGATCTCGCTGAGAAGTGGTGGCTGCGCAGAGCCCCCAGCATCCTTCCTGCCACCCAGGAGACCCTTCCTCACAAGCATAGCCGGCAGCTTCTTCTACAAGAATGGCAGGAAATCGGGACCAGAAGGCAAGGAAAAAAACTGGGATAAGCACAGTAACTCGGAAGGAACAACACTTCACAGACAACCCTACCCGCCTCCATCCGGCCATTTTAAGGGTGGAGGGAAAGGTTAAAAAAAACCAACGCGGAATTATCTCTCATTCACGCAGCTGGCAACACATCAGGTATCAATTAACACCGCTGTTATCAGAGCTCGTCCCCTGTCCCTTGGCCAGTGTTATACCCAGACACAAGGCGAACAGGCCCGAAGTGAGCACATCCTTGGTTAAGCCCTACACCTCCCAGGGATGGGGACCCCCAAAAAGCTTCCCTGGGCACCCCCAGGGAGGAGTCCGCAGGCAGAGGCTCCAGCCAGGCAGTGCCACTCCAGGGGTTGCTCTGGAAGCCATCGGTCCCCTTCCCACTTCTCCAGCCCCTCTTGCTACATTCGCTGCCGTAAGCAAGCACAGAGGAAAAAAAAAACCAAACCCCCTAATCCTCGACAACAGAGCGGGATGTCAGACAAGGGGCGCAGGGCATTGGATAAGGGGCACCAAGCGGTGCCTTGCCTGCCAGGGTGGGGCTGGACTCACTTCCAAGACAAAAAAGCATTCCGTGGAATGGAAACCAGAGTATTTAAAACACGAACCCAGCAGCCTGCTCGGGCATATCTGGCTGCCCCCGAGCGCAGGAGCAGGAGAGAGGGACTCCTGCCAGCCAACCTGGCGCTGCCGGAGGCTCCTTCTAACCGGGACAAACCTGGTTTGCAGGGAAACCGGGATACGCCGCCTTTTTGCTAAATTAGCCGCATGCCTGCACGGATTATTTCAAGAAAAACTTTCTCAGGCAAGGCAGCCTCTCCAGCCTGGATAGAACCTGCATCCTAAAATAACTTCCCGGGCGCGGGGCCAGGGCGGCGGGTCCCGGCTGCGCGGGGCGGGGGGCGCGGGCCGGCCCCGCAGCCTCGCCGAGCGCCCCCTGCTCCGCGGCGCCTCCCCTCGCCTGGCAGCATCCCTGCATCCCTCCCTCCTTCCCTCCCCGCCTGGGGAGCCCCCCCGGCTCTGCCCCACGCCCCGAAAGGCGCCCATAAACATCTGCAGCGGCTGGAGGCGAGCATCTTAAAGGTCTTCTCCGACCTCAAACCATCCTACGATTCTGCCTCCCCCTCTGCATGTCTATTTAAAAAACAGGCATAAATAGATATACGCGTACAATTACATACATACGCACGCATTCATATAAAAAAGCAAAGCATGATCAGCCCCTCCGCCCTCCAAAAATAAAAAATAAAAAAAAAGAAAAGAAAAATAAGCAGCCCCTAAGGCACATCGCAGACAGCAAGTCTCAATGCTGGGGGGCAAGAAGGAGGCTGAACCCAGGCGCAGGCAGACGGGCCACATTGCAGCCCCCTTATTCAAAGGCTGGGGGGCTCAGCCCCCGCTCCCCGCCGCCCCTGTGCTCACCCAGAAGATGAAGTTGAAGACGAAAAGGAGGTATTTGATGCACTTGGTGCAGCCTTCCACTCCCATGGCGACGGCTCTGCCGAATCTGTGCTGCCGGGCTGAGCGGGGCGGCGGCGGGCGCTGACAGCCCGCCCCGGAAACGCCTCTGGGAGCCGCCCGGGACACGCCCCGGAGCGGGGCTGGCACCCCTCGCCTCCCGAAACCGGGGGTTGCCTGCTGTTACCCCCTTTCTTCTTCTTCTTCTTTTTATTTGCTTCCTTTTTCTTCCCCACTTTTCCCATTTTTTTCCTAATTCCTGTTTTCCTTTTTGCTTTCCCCTCCTTTTCCTATTATCTGCTTTTTTTTCTTCGTCTTTTGAATCTCTTCTCTTCTCTTCTCTTCTCTTCTCTTCTCTTCTCTTCTCTTCTTCTATTATCTGCTTTTTTCCTTTTTTTCTTCGTCTTTTGAATCTCTTCTTCTCTTCCCTTCCCTTCCCTTCCCTTCCCTTCCCTTCCCTTCTTCACTCATTTTTCTTTCTCATCTCTTCCCCCCACTTTTTTCTTCCTCCCCACTTTATTTTATATGTGCTCTTATTTATTACTTTGTTTTCCCCTTCTTCTCACCCTCCCAGGGCAGCTCACAACAAAATTTCCTACACACAAGTAGGAAACACGGGGGCAGGTGTTGGGGGGCTGTGGGAACCTCCCAAACCTGACCACCATCCCTTAAAACTCGCTGCCACCTCCTAAATACCACCAGGCAGCCTGGGGTGCAGGGCTAAACCTCTGTGAATGGGTTGCAGGAGGTTTTGTATTTCTGAACAGGAAAGTTTGAGGGTGCATTCATGAGGGGATTCCCCCTCCCCCTGAAAATAAAAAAGAGCAAAGATCTTTTGCATTAAAAGCAAAAACAAAAAAAAAATTTGCAAATTCAGAGAAATGTTTCCTCATTTCCCCTTATTTTATCTCTAATCTGCTCTGCTGAACAGTTTTTGTCTAAGCTTGTGGCTTCGGTACTGCAAGCAATTACATCAAGGCCAGTAGAACCACTCAGAATGTTTTTTCTTTGGTTACTGGGTAACAAGAGCATCAGAGGGGCTTCAGGGCTGCCCACCAAAGGGATTCCCCCTTTTTTATTTTTAAAAAATTTCTTTTTTTCCTTTTCCTTCCTTTTTTTTCCCCAAGAAAAGTTAAAAAAAAAAGGGTCACACATATCAACAGGCTTGGGAATTTTAGTTAACACCCTCCCCTCTCTAAGCCACCAGTAGAAGCAGGATGAAATTTCCCAAGCTTTCAAACTGAAACCCACTTTGGCCCACTCACTCATCCTTAGAAATATAAATTGCTCTCACCCCATGTTATGCTTCCAGGAAGCTCATTCACTTCTCCAGGGGCAGGGTGGTAAGTCACACAAAGCATCCATAGGAGGATGCCTGGAAAAGGCATCAGTGAGCAGCTCCAGCCAAGGTCAGCACCTCACCGAGCTAAATATGAACCTGGCACCCGCCCACAGCGTCGTGTGGGGAAACCTGCCCTCTTCCTGCCTGGGCACTTCCCTCCACTGAAGGATTTCAGGGAACAGCGTCTGAGCCAAGTGTTTGCACATTCTGATAGAGTCTTCCCAGCCATGCATCCCATAGTCAGGAATGAGCTGTTAGCTATTACACATTTGAAGGAAAGTTCTTCCAAAGTGAAGTCAGCTTCTTCCAAAATCATCCCATTGCCCTCAGGGCTGAGTTGGTCCAGGGCTTTGCCACGTTCATCGAAACTTTCTGTGTCCCTCAGTAACAGCCCATGCACTACATGGCAGCAGGGACCAGGCATGAATAGAAGTTGGCTCCCTTCCCTGATTACTTATGCTGAGTATGTCCCCGATTGTGGGCTTGCCATGGATTCATAACCCCTTTGTCTCTAAGCCACATTCACTCATCCAGACTTACCAACAAAGCTGGAGGTTCACCAGGCTATTTATGCATGTAACTGCTGTCCTGAATTATCAGCATGACCCATCTGGTCACGGCAATAGCTGTAATCCTGTGGGGCTCCTGCTCATCAGTCCACATGCTAACGGCAGGATCCCAGAGCTGCTCACTCCCTCCAGCACAGTGTCCCATAGTCATATCTTCTTTTCTGCACCTCCATCCTTTACAGCTATAAATAGTAAAACACCCCCACCCTCCAAAAAATAGGAGAAAAGAGAAAAAAGAAAAGAGGAAAAGAAAAAAGGAAAGGAAAAGAGAAAAGAGAAAAGAAAAGAAAAGAAAAGAAAAGAAAAGAAAAGAAAAGAAAAGAAAAGAAAAGAAAAGAAAAGAAAAGAAAAGAAAAGAAAAGAAAAGAACACTATATGAACCAAGAAGCCTCTTGTGCACTTAAGCAGCTGTTCCCAGAAAAACTCTCAGAGATGCTGCTTGGAGAGTCTGTGAGTGGGAGAGGAAGGAACTAGCTGCAGTAGAGCCTTCAGCAGCAGCAGCCCCAACACCTATGAAGGAAAATGACTCTCAAATCAACTTTTGTGGACTGGAGAGCAGTGCAATCACTGTCACAAGGCTGGCATTGAAACTACTTCCAGGGAGCTTAGGATTGCTTTTTTTTGTGTTGTTTTTATCCCCCCCACTGTGGCTTTTCTTGTCTTGCTTTCTGTCCTTTTTTTCTCCTATGTTGGGGAGAGAATACAAATGGAAAACAAGAAATAAACTTTTTTGTGTCCTCCAAAAATTGTATTAGGCAACAATTTGGTTTGGAGCCAACAGAGTTCTGTTTCTGGAAGGTTCCTTAAGGTTCTGTTGGAGCACATGTTGCTCAGGGACAGCTGTGGCAGGGGCACACTCCCACCATCTGCTATGACAAGAAGCTCCCAGTTACAGCCTAAAGCCTACTGGATTTAAACTGGCCATGCCAAGAGTCTTCTCCAAAAGTTGGAAATTGAAAAGTATTTCAAGCTTCATCTTTTCTTGTTGTTGTAATTTTAATCAGCTCAGCTGGGTATATTTGAAAACTTTGGCCTTTAGGTACAGGAAGAAAAATGCCATCACCATAGCAGTGACAAGACAACAGACACTGTTTCCCAGGACTGTGTGTGATTTCAGGTGTTGCACACTCATTTCTCATGTTTCATACTCATTTCTCACACTGCATTGCTTGCTGTACAGCCTATAAAGTACCACAACTACCTTTCCAAGGCTCTCAGTGGCTTTATCACCTCTTTATAAATAAGTGAAGCTAATTTGCAAAAATTCAGTTTGTGTCTGGGTGTCACATGCCAGTACTGAGTGTGGGTGCTATGAATAGGGCTGATGACTTCCCTCTTCAGGAGGAAAAGCTGGTTCAAGTGCTCAGGGCATGAAGTCGTTCACAAAGCAGCCAGCTGCAGGCAGGGCTGTGAGGAAGCTACCCACCTCCCCCCAAGCCTTTCATCCCTGAAAAAAAAAATACTCTAAAAATGTTTTTTTAAAAAATATCCCCAAACCCCAAATTAAAAAAATAAACCCTTCCCCAAGCAGCTATTTGAATGTGCTTCTGCAACTGGGTTTTCAGGCAGAGTGAGGCAGCTGAGAGAAGAGGCACTTGCAGTGGTTTTTCTGTCTGTTTGGCTTGGGTCGTTGGGGTTTTTGTGAACCTGTTTATAAAAGCCAGTGTCATGCCTGTGGGTTTTGGCACCTCTGGGTATGACTCACCAGGGTCTGTTAGAGCAGATGCTGCCTCCCAGTCCAAGTTTAGCAGAACATCCCTTACCAGCAGGACTCAGCAAACCCAACCCCTGGGGCTTTCAGCTTCATTATCCCAGGGGGATGCCCACCTGTCTTCCAGCAGCTTCCCCTTAAAACCCCTTTGTTTTATAAAAAGTGAGGGAGGGGGATGAGGGGAGAGGACAGACACACATCCTCCCCTGCTCTTACACGGCCTGAAGAGCTGGCAACCAGGATGGGAATTGATGACCTTCAAGGCAGGCTCTAAACTCCTACTGACCAGGGTCTCCGGGAGATCTGGGAGAGCAGATGGGAATCCCTTATCCACTGGATGGCTGCTGATGTCATACTCTGGCTGCATGCTTTGGGCTTGCATGACAATCCCCCTGCCCTCCTCAGCCAGCTCAAAACTGATGGATAAACCATGGCAAAAAATGCACCTCATTTTTCTGGTGAAGTCCTAGTTAGCTTTTAACCACCACTTCTTGTTTTTATTGCAAAGTACTACAGAAATAGCCTGAATTTTCAATTACCTCTGGTTAAAAAAAAAAAAAAAAAAAAAAAAAAAAAGCCAAACAGCGGCATTACCAAAGAGCTTTAAATAGGGCATTTTGGAGATGCATGATAAGAAACTCCAAAATTCATTTTGTGGGAGGTTAACAGTCCCAGAGCACTCAGGGGTAACTTCCTTGGCAGCCAACACCCCACAAAGCTGTTTTTCAAGGAAGAGACTTGAGCAAAGACAAACTGCAGTGCATGTACTGGCCTATGGAGCTCCATCACATCAGGAGAGACCTGTCTACACCCCTGGGGAGCCAGCCAACACCTTCATTTTGAATAGGAAAAAAAAAAAAAAAAAAAAGGAATCTAATCCCCAAGTGGAGCTCCATCACATCAGGAGAGACCTGTCTACACCCCTGGGGAGCCAGCCAACACTTTCATTTTGAATAGAAAAAAAACATATGAGGAATCTAATCCCCAAGTCTAAGGGGACATGTTCAGAATATCTTTCCTGTGCCCCAGCAGGAGAGAATGGTGCCTGCTTATCCAAAATCCCCATGCCCATCTCTATAAGCTGAGTCGAAGCACTGTGACAGTGCAGGGGGTTGCACTTGCCTTGCAGCCTCAGGGGAGAGGGATGCAGCAAGCAGAGACCTGTAACTGAGCCTGAACTTTCTGTTTCTAATAAACTCAACAAATGGTTCCCATCTGCCTGACCCATCTCTCTGCCATCTTTAAATATTTATATGAATGTATCTATGGCGATAGGTCAGGTTATATAAATGGTGGGGGAAGGACAGCATCAGCTCCTGCTGGAGCTCCAGCCGAGGGAGTGAAAACCCAAGCGGGCTTCCTCTCCAAGCAGAAGCTCTCTCTTCTTAGCTCATGAGCACAAAAAGTGAACATTCATCTTTCTCAGGGCATCAGAGAAGACTGAGTCACAGCTGGGCTGAGCTGTGCTTTGGGAGGTGCCAGAGCCCAGCCCGTCAATGCAAAGAGCTCTTATTGTATAATCAATGTATAATTCATTAGTAGGTGAATAAAGACTGGAATAGTTTATTGCTGATGTAACAGGGCTAAAAAGAAACCAAGCACGTCCGTGAGCAAGCTGCTGCACACAGGGGTTAAACAATAGCACTCAGTGATGCTGAGGGGAGACAGGGGATTCTGTCTTGGGATGATATAAACAACCCAGCTAGCTGATTGCCAGTGACTCCAGGGTGAGCAACGCAGGGATATGCATCTCCCTCCAAGAAATGCTGGGAAGGACCTTTCTTCTTTGCTTGCTGGAGTCTAAGGAAATAATAACTAGAAGACAGCAGGGCTTTAGCTGTTGGTGGTGAACATATTTCTCCTCAGGGGTGCCACTTCTTTGCAAGCTGAACAACCACCACATGTATCCCTTCTAGATAAAGAAGTGGATTTTTCCCCTTGACCCTCCTGGCAGGGGTAGATATGCAGGTTGCCTCCAGGTATAAATCTGTTTGAGGGACTCCCAAATGCCAGGTGATGAAGGGAGCAGTAGTTTTGTGCTGGGGGTGAGAGGGATGGCATGGTGGGGAGTAGAGTGAGTTCACCAGCAGGCCTGCAGTCAATTATGGGTTTGACAGTTCTGGCCAAAAGCTTCAAAACATACACAGCCTGTGTTTTTCCAAAACAGCCTCCAAGACTTCTCCAGAGCTCTTCCTCTTCACCCCCTGGTTTTTCCCCTCTGTCCCACACATTGTTACATCTCTCAGTGGGCAGGTTTGATTCTTGCTGCCAGTTGCTCATTCTCCCAGAAGAGGAAGTATACAGTTAAGAAATAGATCACTTTTCTCCCCAACTGCATTTTACGAACAGAGAGAGCTGCAATGACCCTTCATGTGAAAGTTGCAGGATGTGTGTGATCTAACTGTGTATTCACAGCAGCTTCTGACCTCAACTGCTTTCAGCTGTGCTGGCTGAGATCTGTGTGGGGCATCTTCCACCTCTGGCTGCATTTCTAGAGGAGAATTATAGCCAGCTGCTTTTCCAAATGCATTACTTCTGCATCTGGTTAGAAAAACATCTGTCTATCAACTATTACTTTGAAAAATATTTGTATGTCTGCAGCTTATAAACACAGCTTTACCTTGGCAGGAGTTGGCTTCCTTACACTCCAGCACTGCAAGGCTCCACCCAGATTTGCCAGCTTCTAGGACTTTGCAAGGACTTGCTCAGCAGTGTCTTCTCTAGGAGCATGCTGCAGGCATCAATCCAAGCTGCACACTGAAGGGGTTGCTGCATGAGGAAGTTGTCCTTCAAGGACAGCAGAAACTCTCTAATGCAGGGTTAAAAGGGCAGGAAATAGCAAACCAGTCTGGAGTCAAGACAGCGCACCACAAGGTTGAAAGATTCTCACTCTCCTCACCACCAAATCTCTGTAGAGAGTTACTGTATTATTTAACCAGTGCTTTCCACAAGTGCTCTAAGCATCATCCACTGCCATCAGAGTGAGTGGAAAAGCTGGAAAAGCTCCTCTGTCTCATAAGCAAGCTGTGGTCAGTCCAGCCATGAGCATATGGTGAGCCCCATATAGGGTTTCTATGGAATTTAATGCTCCTGTTGGCAGAGCAGTGCCTGAGCAGTGCATGGGCAGTGAAGGGTGGAGAGCAGCACAAAAGGTGCCTGCTGCTCCTATGGGCTGATGCTCCCCAGCCCCACAGGCTTATAGGTAGCCCCAAAGGTGGCCACACAGGCCAGAGCAACCTGGCCTTATGCTGGTCCCTCTTCCTGTGGCCTCAGACAGAGCTGGGGGTTGTCTAAAGTAAAAGGAAAAAAGTAACTCATGAGCAGAAGCCAAGGCATGCTCAGAGAGAGGCAGACTGCAACCGCCCAGATGATCTTAGTGGAAATAACTGATAATTGCTGCAACTTAATTGAAAAGTAGCTGGAGCCAATTCACAACTAAATATTTAACTTTGAACCTGTGGTTTGAAAATTCTATTTTTTTTTCTCCCATATATGACTACATAAAGAGGATTTCTTTCCTAGCAGAGTGTGAGTGTTGACATGCTTATAACAAACAGCTTCCTCTAGAGCAAGCCCCAGGAAGGCTCACTGCTCTGCAGGTGTTTCCTTGTCTGGCTGCTAGCTTGCATCCCCCGTGCTCAGCTCCATGCTCTTCTCCCACGAAAATCTCTCTCTCACTCTTCTCAACACTGTGCAAATCTTGGCACTACTTATTGATAAGTTCCTGGGGTTTTGCTCTGGTCACACAAGAGCTGTAATTTGCCCCTAGCCAGCAGAAAATTAGGGAGTAGTAAGTGCAAAAACATTCATTGTAGAACAAGGATTTTTTTTGTTGGCAGAGGTGTAAAAACACTGTTTAACACTCACCCACCCTGCAGGTTCCATCCAGCCATCCCTCGGTGCTGCCACTTCTACAACTGTGAACAAAATGTTAACACTGCACACTTCTATAACAGGTTTCTAAAAATCAAGGAGCTGAAGGGATCTGCTTTTCTGCTTCTGAAAATCACAGCGGGATGCCATCACATCCCTGCTGCTACACACAACACAAACACTGGGAGAAGAGCGTGTCCAACTAGGCATGGCTCTGTCACCTCCTTGTTGGAGGTGCTGCTCCTTGCAGGGGAGCTCCAGCAGCCAGTGAAATAGGACTAAAGCTCACTAGAAGGCCAGTGGCTGGACACACTCTTCTCCCAGAGCTTGTGTTGTGTGTAGCAGCAGGGGCTCCTGCCACCCTGCAATGACATCCCTCTGTAATCTTTAGGAGCAGAAAAGCAGATACCTTCATCCTAGATATGTACTCCTGTCCACAACTATGCCTTTACATTAAAAACTGACCTGGGAAGGTAGAACATCTAAAGCTTCAGCAGTCCTGGTGGTGATGCTTTAACAGAGATTTTTTTGTACCTGTTGATGAGGCTTCAGCAGGTAACCCACACTGATGACACTGACTCCACCAATTTGTCCATGATGCTTTTTGATGTGGTAGAATATCAGCAGTTAACTAACCAATGCAGAGCAGTGTGCAAGACCTGACTACCTAATCCTTAAAAAAGAGAAACCATAGACATTTTTCCATATAAATACTCTGATTGTTACAGCTTAAACACATCCTTAAGCATTTTTCCTTCTTCTGCTTGCATTACTCCCCGAGAGGTGCCAGCCTGCTGGCCCATCAGCTGGCTGAGGATGGGACAAGGTCGATGAGCTGCTCCTTTTCCTCCAAAGGACCAAGGCTATCCTCTCCCTCAGCACACTGCTGGGACTGGCAAGCACAAGCTGCCTGGGGAATATCTCTTCCCAGGACTGAAACAATTACTGAATCCCCCCATGGTGTAAACCCCCAAGCAATGCAGGCAGCTTCATGCATGGCACAAAAAAGAGGAGGATTGATGGCCTTTTGCAAGAAATTTATCTTTATTGAAGCAACCATGAGTCATATGAGCTACCACCTGGCCTGAGGAATAACAATAGCAGTAGCCTGACAGCAGCAGCTGGAGCTCACAAAGGAGATGGTCTCTTTCCAGAGATCAATAAATGTGATGATACATATACATGTGTAAGTGAATACTTCCCCACTAGAAAGTGCATATCATACCCAATTTCCTGCCAGACTAAGGTGTGTTGGTGACTGCCAGGAGGTAGCTTGAATATACACTGGGGCAGTTTGAACTTCATCCTGCTTCCAGTGAAGTCAGCAGTGAAGCTCTGCTGGTTCCAAGGGTGTGGAATGAGAAATGACAGCTTCCCTCAGCCCTGCACAACAACTCTTTCCAATGCAAGGTATTTGCAGCCCAGGTTAAAATGCCAGCCAGGTGCTGTAGGCTGTACTGCTGTTCTTGTACAGGCAGCAGCCCCTGCCAGAGGGCCAGGACTTGTCCTGAACATCAGCACAGAGTTGCCCACGTTTATCTCAGTAAACAATTGCTACTTACAATTTTTCATGCCTAAAACCCACTATGTACAAAGAAGAGAAAGCTGTTGCTGGCTCAACAGACATTTCACACAGCTGTATAATTTACAGCTACATATACTGCAATGATGGGTTTCAGCTCAGAAGCTGCTCTGCCTCCTCAACATGAGGACATGGCAAGCCAGGGAGCTGTTGTTTCAGCTAGACTGACAGCCTTTTACAAATTCTGTTTATTATTGATAAAGTGATGTAAAAAGGACGTGGAGTTGGACATTGTATTGTTTGACCTGGCTGGAGATCAGTCCTGTTCTCTTATAGATTTAAACTTCTGTTTGTGTGTGTAATATCAAAGTCCTTTTACCACAAGAGCACAGGGGGTTAGCAAAGCCTGATAAACATAGAGCTGGGGCCGGAAGTTACAGAATCACACAATCAGCCAGGTTGGAGATCACCAAGTTCAACCTATGACCTAACACCACCTTATCAACTAAACCATGCCACTGAGTGCCACGTCCAGTCTTTTTTTAAACACCTCCAGGGATGGTGACTCCACCACCTCCCTGGGCAGCCCATTCCAATGTTCAATCCCTTCTTCTGTAAACAATTTTTCTCTAATGTCTAGTCTAAACTTCCCCTGGCACAGCTTAAGACTGTGTCCTCTCATCCCGTCACTGGTTGCCTGGGAGAAGAGACCAACCAACACCTGGCTACACCGTCCTTTCAGGCAGTTGTAAAGAGTGATAAATAAGGTCATCCTGAGAGTCCTTTTTTCCAGGCTAAACGCCAGCTTCCTCAGCCACTTTTCACAGAGCTTGTGCTCTAGACCCCTCACCAGATTTCTGGCCCTTCTCTGAACATGTTTGAGCATCTCAACATCCTTCCTAAACTGAGGGGCCCAGCATTAGACACAGGTGTGGCTTAAGCCCATGTGAAATCAGTGTGGCATCAAGATTTAGGAGGCTGTCTAAATCCTAATAATAATAAAAAAAAAGTTGTGTTGCATTAGCAAAGAGGAATAACAGAAACATGTCCTTCTGTTGGTCAGTTGTTTCAAAGCTCATTCACTATTTTCTGACTTTTTGTCCTGATCTCTACCAAAAGTTCTATAAATTTGGTAGCATTTGAAAATGGGAAAACTAGCTGATAGTCATTGGATGTCTATGTAGCATCCAGCATTATCAGAAACATGCCAAAGTTAATCATTGGAAGTGTCCAGGCTGGGAGAGCACATTTCCCATTGGTAGTGACACACTTCTGTCATTTATTTACTGATAGTGCAACGTTGATCCTGGGCTGCGATCCAAAGCCATCTTCCTAGGAAAATTGCATCTTTGGGGTTCACAGGGAACTGCTCAGATGACAGCACAAGAGAAGTTTATTTTAATGCTGTGATTTTTGCTGGGCTTTTCTCTCCATTTGGTTGTAAAGAACTCCTTGTGTCCTTCTTGTGGAGCCACAGCCCGTATGTCTCCCATCGAGGGAATCTGCATCTCTGAGCCCAGTTGTAGTGCAGGACAGGGGAAATGTGTGACACATATCCCACCATCTGACCCCACTCAATACCTTCCCAGGGCATTTTGTGGGTGACTTCAGAGCTCTTCCTGTGCCAAGAGCTGGCTCTGCCTGGTAGGGATGCCCAGGCATCAGGTTTCTACCTCTCTCGCAGGATATATTTGCCTTTCCGGTACAGGTTACTGCTGAAGTGGATGGAGAACCAGAGGAATGAAGTTAGGAACATCCCATAAACCTAAAAGGAAATAAATGAGATAGGCATTAAGTGTATAACTGATTATGATGCTCCATCTGTGCAAATAAGCAATCATAAATATTGCCTGTTGTCACAGTTTACTGAGCAGAGCTGTTTTCAGTGAAGTGCTGAACACCATTTCTGACATGGAAGTTTAAAAACAAAGCAACACATGGTTAAAACATCTGATTGGAGTTAGCATAGCACAGCTCAAACCTGGCCCTAAAAATACCAAGAAATAAGATGAAACCAGGAAATTCAGATTTAACTCCTGCCACAGAACATTCCTCTATGCAAACAAACATACCTCTTATAATAGTAGCCTTTTGTAAAGATACCATAGGGAGAAAAAACCACAACACCCATGTCTTGTTTGAAGAAAAAAACCCCAACAAAACAAACAAACAGACAAACGCCTAAACCAACCCCAAACAGTTATGAATGCAGAGGACAGTGTATTTCCTCTGTATTGTGATACTCTGCCTAGTGTATCACACATCAGGATTAACACAGGCTACATATCCAAGGTAAGGCTGCTATGGGAAGGATAATGAGGGCTGTAACAATGTGCTCTTTCTTCAAGTATGCCCTAATGTGCTAATGCCTTTGCTTGCAGCTTGATCTGGGGATGTGTGAGCATTGTTGGCTGAGGGACAGTGACATCAGAGCAGCTCTAGTCCTCTTTTTGTGCTTCCCTTGCATCCTGCCATCACAATAGCGAACTGCGCGGCGAGATTTCCTCTAGCACAGGCTTCAAAGACAGCTGCCTTATCTGGCTATAGCATCAAGCTGTGAAAAAAGTGTATCTGTTATAAAAGTGCTCCAGCTTTTATCTGAATATAGCTGCAGTGAAATTCTCCTTATACTTGAGAAAAATTGGAAAGTGACACCAAATATTCACAAATGACTTCACATTTACAGCTCCATAGCAATGCCTGAACGTTTTCCTACTTTACTGCTATAAAATACAAATAGTTTGTTCCTCTGGGTTTTCTTTAGATGGAGAAGACTCTTCTAATCCATAAATGTGCCAAGGTGGACACAAGGCATAAAACAATCTCCAAATACACTTTCAATAAGAAAGGTCATCGCAGCTGGGGAGCAGCATGGAGATGTCACATCATGGTGATATCATTCCTTCATGGTGGAGAATGGAGTCTCCTGGCACATGCTCTTTTCTGGTGTGCATCACCACACGTTCAGAGTCCTTGTGTACAGGTAATTACAGTGATACACCTCTGTCACACAGTGGGTGGGCAAACAAGAAGGCTGGTTTTAACTAGTGGCCTGCTCCAGCTCCAAAGAGACCATCCCCATATAGCCCCAGAGCCCCCTCACCACTGAAAGACATGCTTCTCTTGCAGCATTTAATCTTCTCTTTTGTTCTCCCAAAAATTCACTGCAGAGCCTTTCTACATGAGCCATCATCTGAAGATGATTTCACCCCTCCTCTGCATGTTACTCCTTCAAAGACAGAACCTGGGAGCCCAGACAACACACTCTTTCCCTCTCCTTTGCAACCTGCTCCTTATGAGCCTGTGATTTACCCACACATTGATTGAGATGAACCTCATCAGATTCATATAGTGATCATTAATAGGATGAGACCTTCCCCTTCTGCACAGCTCTCTAGCTCCACTGCTGGTGCTCAGTAGCTTTCAAGATCTTCCAGCTCTTGCTGCACAAGCAGCTTCCCAGGCTGATCTAGGAGGTAGCAAGTTTTCTAAAATACAAAGGGTTTACTGCTTCTCCTTTTCTGCCATTGCTGCTGGCTTCCTACATAATCCACAAGGCCCCAGCGAGGTGACATGGCCTCTCACTCACAGGAGAAGTCATGCAGGCAAGCCTGAGTAGATGAAATGCAACTGCTGCTGCATCCTGCTCCCCACTCCCAAATGCCATGCCTTGTTAGGGTACAAAAACTGTCTAGCGAGTCTCTTCCTGCAGGAAAACCCCTCCACCTATCAGCCTGGCCAGATTCCTGACCCTTTCCCAGTTTCCACAGTGGAGTCCACCATTGCTTGTTTCTCTGCTGCTAGCATCCAAAATCACCCAAAATTCTAGCTTCTGGGGGCTAATCAGAATACTAATTCAGGATACTGTATCCTGCCTTTCAGGGCCAAAATGTGACAGGACAGACACTGTTACCGTGAAGCCAATGGCGATGCCCAGGAGCGAGAAGACAAAGTCCATGTGCTTCTTCAGAAAGTCCTGGATCTCTCGCAGGCAGTCCTGGGAAGAGAGAAACAAATACCCCTTGCAACACAGCAGCAGCTTGGCGGGGGGCTTTATCCCAACAACAGCGCTTCCACAGCCTCAGAGAGAAAAGGAGGCAAGAAAGGGGTGCAGCATTGCACAGCTGGGCAGTTCTCCCTTCTTATGCTGCTGCTGCAGCTTGGGAAGGCAAACATCTGTGGTATTTTTTCTGTTACTACAACACGCCTACAATTTTATTGGCGTGGTGCATTTTGGACTGTGGAGGATGTGTGCTTAACTGTGGTCAAGCAAAAGCTTTTTTCTTTTCACCCACTGAAAAATTGAAAGAAGGAAGTGGAAAGATAGAAAAGCAGAGCACAGTGTGATGCCAAATGCATTCCCCGAGGTTACTAAATGAACAGCTCGATTTTGCGAGGTGCTGCAAGCATTAATATACATTAGCCTTAAGCATACCAATGGCCTCACAGAAATCCCCGAGGTGTTAGCCAAGACAGCCATTTCAGAAATGCAAGAGCATGCCCTTAATGAAGGGATTTGCAGGACAAGGAAAGAGCATTCAAAGCCAGGAGTGAGCGTAGTGTGGCCACCAGCCTCTGTGGTTTCCTGTGTCACACAAAGCACATCCTCCCACTCACTTCCCCGGCTCCCAAGCAAGGGAAACAGACCACTAAGTGGGAGGAATGAGTCGCCCATACAGTGCCCAGCTTTGTTCTGCTCTCCCTTCCTGCTCTTTGAGCCGAGTTCCACCCTGTCCTGGGATGTGACATTCCTGGAGGCTGTGCTTTGACACGCTGGCCCTGCGGGCTGCCGTGCGCCCGTGCACCACGGTTGCTGCTAGTGCTCAACATCTTCACCTGACAACGTGTTTGTATCGCTGCAGCGCTGTGGTTTTGGTCTTTCAACACCATATATTGATGCTGGTGGCTTTAGCAACTCCGGTGGAAGAAACATCATCGTGCCACAGACAGGCTCAGAGACTATGAAGTTGTAGTTTCAGCACACTACAGTCTAATACTGGTGGCTTCTCCAGCAGCCTCACTGAGATACTTGAAAGAGCCAGAATGAAGCGTACTGGAGGAAGCTCCTGCTGGGCATCACAGCCTGCTTCATGAGCTTCTCATTTTAATACCTATTTAATGCCCTGGAGAAAAAGGAATTACATCAAATTCCACATTTGCTGTTAACTGGAACACATTTTAAGTGTCAGAAATTAGTGTCATGTGGAAAAGTCAGGGTTTTTTGTGCTCTGATACATGCCTGTGATATCTCACACTCTCTGCAAGCACAGGAGATGAGCAGGAAGCTGGAGGGAAGTGACAAGCTGCAAACACAAGCATTTTGAAGGCTTTTTAAAACAGTGAAGGAAACTGCATCTGTGGGTCTGAGACCTGCTGATCTGCCAGGGCTCTTCCTCCTAATTCACAGAATCATAGAATCATTTGAGTTGGAAGGGACCTTAAAGACCCCATCCAGTTCCAGCCCCCCAGCCATGGGCAGGGACACCTTTCCCTAGACCAGGTTGCTCAGAGCTCCATCCCACCTGGCCTTAAACACTGCCACGTATGGGGAATTTCTAAATTCTCTGGGCAACCTGTGCCAGTACCTCACCACCCTCACAGTAAAGAATTTTTTCCCACTATTTAATCTGAAACTACTGTCAGTTTCAAGACATTCCCCCTTGTCCTGTCATTGCACCCTCCTTCAAAAAGTCCCTCTCCATCTTTCTCACATCTTTCTCCTTTTCTAGAAGGACACAATTAGGTCACCTCCATGCCATCTCTTTTCCAGGCTGAACAAAAGCAATCCTTTAAGCCATTCCTCGTAGGAGAGATGCACCATCCCTCTGATCATATTGGTGGCCTCCTCTGGACTTGCTCCACCAGGTCAATGCCCTTCCTGTGCTGGACCCTAGAGCTGAATAGGGAGCACTACTCCCATACTGTGTCCGGTGTTATTGAAAAAACAAAACCCCAGCAAAAGAAATCCCAATCTGTTTCAACCCCAAACCATCAAAAAGCACAATTCTCATTAACACTTTAGCACAAGTGAGGTTTTGATAGCTAGAAAGTAGAGGCACAACCCCACTATGGTGTGGAAGAATCCTTTCCCTTACCTGTCCTTCATCATGCACTTGGTTGGGTGGGCATGTCTTGTTCTCAACATCGGTTGTGTCCCCAAAAGGAGAGTGCTTCCCACAGCAAAGGAACTGCAAGAGAGGGAGAAGTCAGCCAGCTGCTCACCAGGGCTCTCCCCTTGCTACCAGCTGCTGCAGCAGGAGGTGCTGGCAATGTGACCCTGCTGCCTCAGGCAGGGCTACCCAACCAGGGTGGCAAGGAGCAAAGCACGTAGGAATCAACAACTGCAGCAATGCAAGCTAAATTCAGGGGAGGTGGATGGATCTGGCCTCAAACTTGCTCATGCTCCCCCAGGACTGCTGCCTGGGAGTGGGGCCGAGCCCTTCCTCTGTGGTCATATTAATGCTCCCAGTGGCTGCTCCAGAAAGCCCAGGGATGCAGACTCATGTTTCCAGTAATTGTTATGGGCTGAGGGGATGCCCAGCAACACCCACCAGGGAGCTGGTTTCCTACAGCTGTGGTGCACTGCACAGTTTGGAACTCTGGCAGAAGGGGAAAAAAACCCATGAGTAGAAAGACTGCTTCTCCATCATTTCAAGTAGCAACTAAAATAAGCAACTGGTGAAGCCAGACATTGTGCCTGGTTCTCCTTGTCAAATGGGACCCTGGGCGTGCTGCTCCACAACCCTGAGAGCAAGCACTTCCATGCCTGGGCATGGCTCTGAGGGCCACCACCACCACTGCAAAAAGGAACATTTGACCTCTTCTGTGTTTTGAGAAGCACAGATAGAAATAGATTTGAAAAGTACTTGTTATGATGATTTAAGAAAATATAGAAGGATACAGGGAGTTGTGTGGGAGGTGTCTGGAAACAACTGAGCAGGGCTGACCTCCCCATCCAGCCCTGTGTGTGCCATGAACTCACTCCCCAAACAAGCCCTGCTGTGCAAGGGAATGGCATCTCCTTTACTCCGCAGGGACTCGGGAGTTTCTCACTGTGGGGGACATCCTCACTCATCTCCTGTGGCTCTGGGGGCAAATGTCCTCCCTGTGCTCTACGTAACCACCCTTGACTACCTGCTGAGCTACGCAGACCAACAGCATCCTGGGTAGTGGTTTTTGGGAGCCTGCCAGCAGTCTCCAGCTCTGTAAGAGGCCATGTAGCCTCCAGTACTCCTCAGACACAAACTTGAGGATAAATAGGGACAACCACATGAAAATGCTACTGCTTGACTATGTGGAATTCCTGCCCCTTCATCTCTACTTGACCAGGTGCATATCTTGTACCACAGATAGGGAGCAATTCACAGGGGCTGCTGAGACAGAAAATACTATGGCAGCTGCAGGGCAGAAGCTCTGTAGGTCTTGCACCACAGTGATGCTCAGAAAGATGGCCCTTTGTTCTTGTTGGTAATCTGGTTGGTCAGATATGAGAAAGGAAGAATAAAAAGAGAGGAACAGACTCACAGCAGGCTGGAGGACTCAGTTCTTGAGGGAAAATGGCATTGCAGCATTCACGAGACAGAGCACAGGTGTCAGCCCCAGCCTGCCAAAGCCCTCAGGAAGATACCCCAGGGCAAGGTTTTTTCCTGCAGGTAAAAGACAACTTACTGCTTCATGGATGGCAGTCAGCTCGTGCCTCCTGAAGCTGGAGGTGTTCCTCCTCACCTCCTCGTACACAAAATCATACACATCCATCATGCTGTCTTCTACCTGCAATGAAAGCAGAGGTCTGTAGGTACAAAACACTGATCACAGTCATCTCTGGGGGGAATTGTGCTCTTCTGCTCTTCCTGATTTCCACAGAAGCTCTCCCAGGTATAGCAATACAAGTAGTGCAGCTACTAAAATGACCCCCAGGCAGCAGCAGGGGCTGGTGTGCGACCCACCAGACACTAAGGAGCCAGGGTCTCACCAGCTGATGGCTGGAGCTTTTGGCCAGTTTTGGATTTTGTGTCAGAGATGAACTTGGGTGCCTGCGACCAGTGTGCCTCTGAGCCCCTCTGCCAGCCAGGGCTGACGCCATCTCCCCATCCTGAAGGTGGTACTGTGAGGACAGGCACACATGACCATGAGATGCTAGAGTACAAAAAGTGAGAGAACCTCAGAGGGTCGGTGTTGTCTAAGTGGCAGAACCATTCCTCTGAACAGAGTTAAAAAAAATAATGGGAGTGATTCAGTGGTGAGTCAGACCCTAAATATTTACCAAATGTGTGAGAACTTGAAGCTTGACAGATCCCAGCCAACTCCCACTCGGGTGTCAGAGGAAAAAAAAATATGACAGTTGCCCTCAGTGCCTGGAGTCAAAACCTCATTTCTTCCTTTCATTTTCCCTTGCTTCCTCAGCAGCACCAGTCCGAGTGGGCCTGCAGTCAGTGCTTGTCTTTCAGGAGGGAAAATCAATGGGAGACAGGCAGAGCAGGTGGCCACACAGGGACCTCTCTGGGAACAGAGCCACCTCTCAGGGAGGCTCTGCAGCTCAGCCTAAAGGTTCACACTCGGAAATTCCTCTAAGGAATAAACCCCAGCACTCTCTGCTCAGGGGTGAAACCAAGATCATTCAAGGTGGTTACATCTATTACTGCAAGATTGCTCTGTCCTGCCCAGCTGTCCCAAACACAAGCAACAAACAGAGAGTGATAACCAGGGAGGCAAGGGAGCAGGGGGTTGAGATTACTATTTGCATCCAGTGCCTCCAGGAACAGAGTTTGAAGGCACACATCAAAAGATTTTCCATGGCTATCAACATGTCATAAGAGAGACCAGTGACAGACAGAGCTCAGATATTATGGGCCAAGAAAAAAATACTCCATAGCAAAATGTCTGACACTGAGCTGTTCCACACAGGTGAGGAGCTCCTTTCCTCCCTCTGGGTATCAGAGTGCATAAACTGAGGTGGGTGCAACAATAAGAGCAGATTTCCAGATGACTTCTGCACCAACCTTCCCCACAGCAAACCTTATAACCCAATCAAAAGGAAAATATCCAAGCTTTTCTAACTTCTTGTGGGCCATGAAATAGCTTTCCAGAAGCAGCAATTAAATAAATGGATTCAATAAAAAGAACGTCCATTTCCACTGAAGAATTGGATTAAGAATAATGAAAAAAAGAATAATCTTTTGAGCTCCTATTGTGGAGAAAGGAACAAGAAAGCAGCGGGTTTCTTAACCTAAGCGATTATAACCTTTTGAATATCCTGATCCCAGTCTAAGATGCAGGGATAAAAATTATTTTGTGCTGTGACAACATACATATGCGTTTTGGTAAGGGAACCAGTGCTGCATGCACAATATTTGTCTTTTCATATTTACCATGAGGGTCAGGATACTGAGCTTTCATGCAAAAGGCCTAAATTTGGATGACTTAAAAAGAAAAAAATGAAAGGGTTCAAGCAAGTGGCTATGTTCAAACAGGGGTTCAAGGGGTGAAAGCAATCCAGAAGTTTAACTACTTTCTAAAGATCTCTTGAAATCTGGGCCAGGAAATACTGGGAGAGGTAGCTGTTTGAAGGATAACAGTGGATAGGAAAGAACTGAAGGAACAAGATGCCCATAACAAAACAGTGGCTGAAAATTATTTCAGCTGTTGGAAACAATAATTGAAAAAATCATAAGCAGTCATAATTTCACAGCCAGCTCAGCTGCAGTGCTGGAAATGATGATGGTAATCTCCAGGTACATAATGACTACTAGAGACTTCAATTGCACCATTTCTGAGCTTGCTTGTGAACTGACTTCTCAGTTACCTACTGACTTTTTTATTCTCATTTTGTCAAGCAGCCTCCAAGAGCTGAAAACACAAGTCATTAAATGGAAAATGTTTAATAGCAATAATTTCCTTTTAGAATGTGTGTCTGGGCAAGCCTAAGAGTACAATTTGCTGATTAGTCATTCTCAGCATTTCTATCTAGCAATTATATCTAGCATTTATATCCAGACATTATCTGAATAGGCTATTCAGATCCTAGTAAGGGAATACCAAACTCTAAATCCATTTTTTAAAGAGTGAATTGCTTGTAGTTCCACCACATCCTCTTTCTGATTTTAGCTAGGATCATTTGATTTTGGAGGGAAAAACTGCTGTTTTCATACAACATAATGGTCTGTTTTCAAAGACTACTGCAGACAGCTTTCTCATTTAAATACTTCAGAGATAGGTAGATAGTAGAATAGATAGAGTATTTATTACTCTCTGTTTCTTTCTGTGCAGAAGACTGTGCCACAGAGCATACAAGAAGTCTGGTTTAATTAGAGAAGACATAGGAGAGCAAAACATCACACTTAGCTGCCTGGGAGGGGGTTATGTTTATACTCAGAGCTGCAGCCAGGCTCTGAAGCATGGGTCATGCATGGGAGCATTTATCCAGCCTAAAATATCATGCTTGCTCATGCATGCCTGATGATGTAAAAATTAAAGTCTGAATTCGTGAGACAGTCACCAGAAGGTTTCATGACTTATTTGCAACATTGCTACAACCAGCAGAAGTTCATCCCCATATTTTCCATTGATCCAGCTACTAACAGTGAAGAGCTAGACTGCAGCACTGCTTTGTACTCAATTGCCATCCTCAACAGATTTCTATCACACACTCCCCTGATGGGCAACTTTGAGTCCATTGCCTCAAGACAATTTTCTTTTTCTGTATCTTAGACTGGTTGTTGGGGAAAAAAATATTAAAAATACTCAGGGTGCTTTGTCTCACATTGAAGCAACAGGATGATTGTTGAGTGCTTACACTGATGCTGTTAATAATGTGCTTTAAGATAAAGAACTGTGCCCCATCACTTAAACAGTACTTAGCATGCAATGGGCCAATACAGCTGGAGAAGAGAAAGTTCATCTGTTTTTTGAAAGGTCTTTTACTCCTCCCACACAAGCATCATAATAGTCAAGTGGATTTTCCTGTTCCTAGAGACATGCTGTGATCCACTGCTGGAAGAGTTCTGCTGGACAAAGCTCTCCCTTGGAGGGAGACTGAGCCTGCAGTGCTCATCAGTAAGGAATATCATGAACTGAAGGCAAAGCATCAGCTGGACTTTGGTTAAGAAAAATCTCCAGCTTGAGTGATATGGAGGTCACACCTTACACTAATTCTTTTCCTGGAAGAAGCTGGGTGAAATGTTCCAGCTCCAAATCAGGTAAATAATTACTGCCTTCCATTTCTGTCTGCATTCCTTAATGAAATATTCATTTAGGAATGATATTGATGGGTTGCTGGATACAACAAATGGAAAATCACCACTGAAATGGATGCAGCTGATTCCAACTGACTCAGTAAGTACCATTTTTCACCTTAAGTAAAAGAAAAAAGGAATTTTGAGATTATTTATCATCCTTTATCCCCCAAGAAGCAGAATGTATGACTGCAGGAAGACATGTACTCTAAGCAAGTAGAGTTCTTGCCTTTGGCTATTAAAACTAAAGCAAATTTCCACCTTACCTCCTTCAGGAGGAAAAAAGACATTTTTGACTTAGGTTATTTATCAGGATAAGTTTTACCTGTAACTGGATTTGGAACAGAAAGATGAGACAAGGTCTGCCTTCAGTTCCTGATGTTTTTGCAAGACAAAGATGCCAATGAATCCCAATCCTGCTGCCAGTGAATGCCTCTGTCTGGGCAACCTGGAAGTGTCACTTAGGTGGAAACTAATGTAGACTTGTACCAAGAACAATGGTCTGAGTCTTAGTGAGCCACCTTTGCAACTGCTGTTGGGTAAAAATTCCTCTGCAAAGCTCAAGGAGAACATAGTGAAAGGAGATATCAGGATTGTCTCAAAGACAAAACCACCTTCCTCCTTTTTGATAAACAGGAATACTCTTGGCACGGCAGAGGAGGAAGACAAGCATGGGAAGCAGGAGGAGGATCCTCCTCTCCTATGGGTCTTTATGCCTTTGAGGAATCAAACTGAGCAGATGCAGTGCAGGCTCAGAAGAAACTACAACCTCAGCACTTTGTGTCCTTCCAGCATCACCACAGAGGGTGCACTCAGAAATGTCCCTCTAGAGGTGGCTACTGCAGACTCCCACACTCAGCTATGAACCACAAGCTAGACAGTAATGAAGTGAAACTGGAATAAACTTGTGAACTCAGTCAAAACCCTTCCTTGATCCAGGAAGGAAACACTTCTGCATTTTGCTGTCTGTGTCTTCCCTTTCCTCCCCAGTGTGCAGAAACGCAAGCATTCACAGTGTGTCAGAAACGGGACTGGGGACAGATGCAACAGCTTGGGCAAAGCAATGATGCAACTGCAGGGAAACAGGAGAGAGCCACTCTGGGAGCATTAGCCAGGTTGCAGAGCAACTCCCACCACATGGATCTAACACATGGTAAGACAAGCTTGCCCCATTCATGCTCAACCAAGCCCCATCTAACACAGTCATTGCAGCTTGCTGAATGTTTTTATTTCCGTCACTGCATATCAGCTTGAGAGCCTTCCTCTAGCCAGTCATTCCCAGATGCAGAAATCCAGTCAGTGCTGCAAATCACAGCAGCCTTTGAGGTCTCCCGTGGAAAATGGCACAAGATAAGAAGGTGCTGCTCCCCCTCTGACTGACAGTGGTCACTGGAGACCACTGATGCCACAAAATCTAGGTGACGCTTTTAGCCAAATGGTTTTCACCTTTTTTCCCCCCCGATCTGTATATACAGATTTCGTATCTATCTATACATACATACATTAAAAACCCCAAGCCAAACCATATAGGCTTCCCTGTACTTTCTGCTGTATACACAAACAGAGACAGACCAAAAACCGCTGTGGAACAAAAAAATTCAGAAAAAGCAAAAACTCTTTGTCTCCAGCCTCAGCACTTCCATCCTGTTCTTGCACAAAACACTTAAAACATGAGAAAGTGCTGAGCTGTGACACTGCTCACCTCCTCATTTCCTATCTCCACATCCCCAAAAGAACAGCAGATTCTAGCTATGTGGGTGCTATACATCCCTCTTGGCCCATGGGCAGGAGGACATCACAGCCTCATGCTGAGCCAAGCCATAAAACCCAGAGGCTACCTTTGTGTTACTCAGATGCAGCATTGCTCTGTGCCTGAGACAGAGTACCAAATGCCTTAAAGGGAAGTGCAGAAAACCCAGGCAGGCAGTTAATCAATATCAACAAGGATTTTTTCCCCTAAATCCTCCAAATCTGTGGCTGCACACCTGTGAATGTCATAAGTATACCAAGGCCCTCTTCGATTTTTTTGGATTAGCTTTTTTATGTTTGCTCTTTGTTGGTTTTTTGTTTAAAAAAAAAAAGAAATAAACTTTAATTTTTCAGTCCATTTTATAACAGAACCGCAAAGCCAACAAGCTGTCAAGGGCCCACACTGACTCTATGTTCCTGTCTTTCAAAACACACAATCCATTTGTGAACATCCCCTCCCCAAAACTGTGGTCAAATTATCTCAGCCATCCCTGAGCCTTCACCTGTAGCACTTGAAACCAGAGCCAAGCAAGACTGGTTCCCAACAGAAAGCATTGAACAACACTGAAAACAGTTTTAGCTTATAAAGGGGTGGTATCAGCCATAGAGTCAGTCCCAGGGCAGCCCTGTCACCTCTGAGTGGGTGGTGGCTGTCCTGCTGCAGTGAGCATCCTACAGGTGCAGGAAGGCTGGATGTGCTGCAGTGATGGCAACTGTCTGAGTGGCCTCAGGTGCCACTGCTGACACTGCTGGAGAGCGGAGCTGCAGCTCCAGCTCTGCCACAGAAAGCGGCAGAAACGGGGCCGCGTGGGTTCAGCGCCGGGGCAGCCATAAATTATAGAAGCCATGAGTGCAAATGCCTGTGTGGAGGCTCAGACAAAGGAGAGCAGTGTCTCACTGGGGGGAGTGGGCTGTCACTGGCTGGTGAGAACATAAACACTGGAAAGAGGCACAGTATTTAAAAACGTTAAGGAAGAGGGAGGGGTTTCCCCCCATTTTTGTTTTTTCCCATGGAGTTCAGAGACTGGGAAAAGCTTGGTGCTTTTAAATCAACTGTGCCTCCTAGATTAAGGGCAAGCAAGGAGCATGTCAGATAGTTCACAGTGTTTTCACAGCAACATCAGTGACTTTTATAAATGCTCTTAGAAGATCCCTGTGAGAAGCTACAATCCTGATCCATCCCTCCTGAATCGAAGCCCGAAAGGAACATACCTGTTCAGGTCTGGTTTCAGAAAACACCTGAGCACACCTTCACCTTGTGTTTAAATCCCATTAAAATCTCTAGGATTTCAGCCTGCATGTAATCATTTAAGTCCCTGCAGAACTTAGCCCCAACACACATTGCTACCAGAGGCAGCAACGGCAGACACACACACCCCCTAGGAAATCCACAGAGGAAGGACCTCACCAGTCCCACTTAAGAAATTAACTGGGAAGTGATGTTCCTTACATACCTGCAGAAACAAGATGCATGTGCTGGTTTTATGCACAGTAAGAGATTATTTCCCTCCTGGAGACCCAGGCAATGCTGCCTCTGGCTTTGCAAAGGTGCTGCTTGGAAGGAAGACTCACAAACAAAAACTCAGTGCTGGTTCCATAGGCAGAGAAGAGAGGAGGGAAGCAGCTTTGTTCAAGAGCAAGACCCAGGTGTGGCAATGTTTGTTATTTAACAGCTGCAGCTGTTAATTCCAGCCGTGTGCACCAGGCTTTCTAACAGGTTAGAAAATCACCATCTCAAAAGGTACCACCTTGCTTGCTAACAAAGCATGGCAGACTCCATTTCCACTTCTCAGCATGAGGAGGAGAGAGCAGACAAGTTCCTCTGAAGGAAGCAGAGCAAGGCTACAGGAGAATCACTATGTAGACAAATGGCTTGTATTAATTCCCTGCCCATAAAAAGCTAAATCCTTGCATTTATTCTTGAAGTACAAGCAGTGCAGCACAGAGGGACTAATGCCTTTCCTCTCATGTGGAGCCAAAAGCCACAGGTGAAACTCATTTTGAAATCACCCAGAAACCTGAGAAACCACTTGATAATTAAGAGATTACCATATCATTGCAACTAGTGCAAATTCAAACAACATCTTCATTCAGAGGACATGGAGAATCAGGCCTTTACAGAAATATGAACAACTATTTGCACCAGTTTCAAATTCCTGAGTTGGAAAATTGTAATTTAATCCATTTTATGCTTTTACTTATGAATAAATCTCTGTAATTAAAATGCTCATTCTGTTGCAAAACTCCTTTTATGTTGCAGCAATTTTAGTGTCACTGACCACTTATGCTTATGCAGCCAGGACCACAGGCTTCCTGGAAGAAGCTGCTGCAGAGAAAGGGAACAGCAGAAGTTGGTGTGGAATAGAAACTCCTCTGGCCTCTTTCACAGCAGGGCCCAGAACATAACCCCAAACCTCAGGTTCAGCAAGGCCAAGTGCCAGGCCCTGCACTTTGGTCAAGTGAGGTCAACAACCTCATGCAGCACTACAGGCTTAGGTAACAGTTCCTGGAAAGGACCTGGGGTGCTGGGTAAGAGCTGACAATGAGCCAGCAGTGCCCAGGGGGCCAAGAAGGCCTAGGGCATCCTGGCCTGTATCAAAAATAGTGTGGCCAGCAGGGCTAGGGCAGTGATTGTCCCTCTGTACTGGGTACTGCTGGGACCACACCTGGAGGCTGTGCCCAGTGCTGGGCCCGTCACTACAAGAAAGACATTGAAGTACTGGAGCATGTCCAGAGAAGGGCAATGGAGCTGGTGAAGGGTCTGCAGAGGAAATCCAGTGAGAGTGAGCTGGGGTAGTTTAGCCTGGAGAAAAGGAGGCTCAGGGGGGACCTTATTGCTCTCTGCAACTACCTGAAAGAAGCTTGTAGCTTGGTGGGGGTTTGTCTCATCTCTGAGGCAACAAGTGACAGCATAAGAGCCTCAAGCTGTTCCAGGTTCAGGGTGGACATCAGGAAGAATTTTTTCACTGAAGCGGTGGTCAGGCATTGGAATGGGCTGCCCAGGGAGGTGGTGGAGTCACTGTCCCTGGAAGTGTTCAAGAAATAACTGGACATGGCACTAAGTGCTCTGGTCTAGATGACAGTCAAAGGTTGGACTCAATGATCTTAAAGTCTTTTCCAACCGTAATGATTCTGGTTTTGTGATGGTTAGTAAGGGTACCAAATCTCCTCTATGGCAGCTGCAAGTAGCACTTTGCTCCAGCCTCTGCAAAGAGGTTTCTAAAGCAGCCGTTAATGGGTGAGGAGAAAAGGAAGCTGGGGAGCAGGAAGAGGAAGCAGCAGCCCTCCCCACCAGCTGTGCTAGATGTGGCATGTCTCTCCTACATCCCTCTCTGCATTCCACCTGCTCTTTTTGGCCATGCTGTGAATGACAGAGGCACCTCACTTAAACAGACAGCAGTTTGTGGCAAAGGAACAGCCATAAAAATAACTTTGGAAAACAAGACTCAGCTCTTCGGCTTCAGGAACCAGGACTTCCTAATGTGGTTGAAAACCATCTGAAAACCTCATGATTTCTGTGGTTACCACAGCAGTTCCAGCAAAGACCTTGTGCAGAGGTCATCCCATCCCCTCTGCCCTCCCATGCACGTCGGTCTCTCGTTCGTTTTGATTGCGCCACTGTCCTTCCTCAGACAGGTTTGCAACACTTCCCTACCACGGCCACATCTCCCACGGAGAGGAGGAACAGTTGGGATGCAACCTTTTAGGAGAAAGCATGATAAATCTCAGGTTCATGACTGCTGCATGTCTGGCATGCATCACAAGAAAACAGACTATGGTGACATCGAGTCCATCTGGAATGCAGATAACTTAAAATTAAAACATTCAACATCTGTCTGAAAGAATTCATCCAGAAGCTACAGTAAGTCATGAAAGCAGAAAAGAAAGGGAAATAAGATGATTCATCTTGTTTACAGTGCCCAGGTCTGAGAATACCAAATATTTACAAATAACTCTTCCTTTCTCCCTGCCCAACTTCTCTGTAGGATGTCCTGTAAAAAAGGCCCTAAAAGAGCCACACAGGCAAAAAGAGCATCTTGTTTTCACCATATTCAAACTAAATTTCTACCTATTGTCTCTTGACAATAACCATGAAAACAATTTTTCAACTGAGTAGTGGGGTTTACTCTTTCAGAAGATTTTCTGTGAGAGGATTCTGCTTTATGAAGAAAATGTAGGGGGTTTTTAAATTTTTTTTTACCAACAGGAGTAAACCACTGAAGCATCTGCCATGGATCAGTGCAGGAGAGATCTCCCATCCCCAGCTTGCAAAGGGAGGGGAGGACTGTTTTCAATGCTGCTTGTGTTCAGAACCTTGCCAGCAGCAAGGGAGAGGACAGGAACTACTGACACCAGCTCCCAGCTGGCATTTCCAAAATGAACAGCCTAATTTTCTGTCTGGCATTCCACTGGAAAATCAATGTATTTTTCATAGGAAAAATTGAAATTCTTTTTCCAGCCATGATCGTGGGGGCAGTACCCCTCAGTGCTCTCAGTGATTCAGGCACGTGTAATGGCCATATTCATCCACATTCAGTTTTACATCCTCAGTTCCATTCCTTTCTTGATAGCTGTGTACATCCCATCATGCTTACAAGACACCCACCCACTTGGCTGGGTTTGATTTCCCCCACCCCAGATTGCCACAATTAACTATTTTTGAGAGTACTGACATGCAGTAGGCAGCAGAGGACACCTGCTTGAATTTTGTTCTTTCTTTTGAGAAAGACAAGCAAACAAACAGCTCTATAATGAGACTTCAGAGGTCTTATCCCTACTTCATCCAATTTTCTGTATCACTGTGTTCCTGTCCTGGAGGGGCAGACACATCTGCATTTCTTTCAGTCACCTGTATTTTTCTCTCACGTCTGCATCCTCTGTCTAGTGAGACAAGTTACTTTTCGGTTGAAACTAAATTTCCACACGTTCAGAAAGTGACACTTCTAATTAAATCTTCCTCATTTATATTCTCTGCTTTTCCTTGGATTTTAGGAAGCAGAGAAACACAAGATGGTCTCTAGGGGTATTTTTTTTTTTCTGTTGTCAGAAACACTGCTGATTTTCTTTGCTCAGAAAGTCAAGCTTTTACAAAACCACCTAATTTTGCCTAGTGGAAGCTGTTTTGCTTACAGAAACCCGACCAATTACCAAAGCTAATCATAACCATGGGTTCATTTGTGGACAGGGCACTCAGAGCAAAAAACCACATGAAAATAATTTGAAGTAAAAACAGATGTACTGATCAAGAGATATACAAAGCAATACTCCTTTAAATATTTTCAGCAAAATATTTTTTGCATGGCACATGCCTGCATTACATAACACAACATACAACCTTTTTCTTACAGTCTTTTTACGCCCTACACCATGTATGTGGATTAACAGTAAAACTAAATAGTCTGTTTAGAAAACACAGTCTCACAATGCCAACCAGACAGTTTCTGGTGCCATTTCTCCTTTACTGACACGGACTGTGCTTCAATCTACAATTTAATGTCCGCAGAAGGAGAAGTGTGCTCCCTTCTGTGTTGGTCATGAAAACCAAATTATTTCCAAATTAAACTGTTAGTGGGAATGTAATAAATGTTGATAGTTTTGCCTGAAACAATAAGGAAAAAAAATAAAGAGGCTGTGGAAGGACATTTTTTCATGGATGCCCCAGCTCTGATTGATTCCACTTCAGCCATTTAAGCATAGATATAAAAGATGCTGCTGTGCCATCAGCACTCACCTGTTTCCAAAGCAGCTGGACAAATTCACAGAGGAAAAACCCAGGGAGAACATTAAAGGCAAAGACACCAGCAGTTGCTACTAGCAGACACCTGGGCCACAAGCTGCTGGCATCTGAAAAAGCATTGCTTTGTGTTTGCTGGGTTTGTATGCTGCTACCTTGGCTAACAGCAGGTCAGCCAGAAAATCTCCTTGCCCAACAGCTCCTACCTTGGCCAACAACTTTAGCCTGGTCCAGTATAGCCACCTGCACATTTCAAAGGATTTTCAACTACACTGGGCACTGGACAGCTCTGGGAAAACTTTCTAGAGAAGCAGGACCTTATCCTTCACCTTATACTTGACGTCCACTTTCAGGAAGACTGAGTTTTAATTTATGCACAGGACACTGAACCATTACAGTGCAGGGCTCCTTGTGCCTGCAAAAGCAATTGCTACAGTCCTAGCCTGGAATGAGTGGGATTTTGATGGAGTTGTGCTCCTCCACCACAGAAGGAAACCTCAAGGCCAGCTCTTCCATCACAGAAGGAAATCTCAAGGCCAGACACTTCAGACTGGTCTTTGATCACCCCCAGTATATGTAACCATAAAAAGATGAGCCAGCAGCATCAATTCCTAATTCACTGGGATGATGTTTCACAATACATCCTCACTGGTACCCAGAACATAGCAGGTTATGCCCAGGGCTGGGGAGGAGCAAAATAAAGACAAGGACTGAGCTACTGCATGAAGCACCTATCAAAGTCCCAAGCACTTCTCTAAATTATTTAGATACCTGCCAAAAATACCAGTGTTCTGCTTTCAAAAGAAAGATGTCATGATTTTTTTACACTGACAAGTCTCTTAAATTTTGTATTTTTTGAGTGAAGGGATGCAAAAAGGGGAATAAAGACCAACTTACCCAGCACCTTGCATGTCCCACATCACCCATCTACCCCAGCACCAGGAAGCTCTGAGTTAAAAATTCAAACCCCAACTTTCTTCCAAATTCAGCCTCCTATAATCTTCTCTTTCTGGTCGAGCTTTGTAGTGACCCAAAACACCATTTTTCTTGTGTTTTTCATGTACCACTGCTGCATGTTAATAAACACATCTCCTGGGTGCTTCTCCTGGCCACTGCCTTCAAATAAAGGCTCCCAATTGACATTAGCAGGAATTAGAACCAGCTGGAAATGACTTTTCAAAAGTCAAGCATCTCATTTAAAACAAAACAAAACAAAGCAAGCATTCCCTGAAAAAAAACATCCCAAAGCTAAGGAGAGTTGCATTTTGTTTTGCCTTCAGCACAGAGCATTTGCCCTGCATGAGATTTTCCATGGGTTTCTCTCTTCAGAAAGGGCTTCTCTCTGAAGAGGTATCTGATGAAGGTGACCCTTTCCTTCCAAAGGATGGATGCAACAGAGCATGCATCTGATAGACCTCAATATGGATGGCTTAAATAACACCAGATGTCCCTTTTATGGGAGGAATAGTTGCTATGAAAAAAATCTCTGACGAGATGCTGGTGGTATTTCCTAGCAGCCAACACTTACCTCTGTGCTGTGTGTGTATCTCCAGCAGGCAGCTGGGATCAATCCACAAAAGGCCAGAGCAAAACAGAAAAATCCCTGAGGATAAACAGGAAAAATACCAACAGTTACAGACTGGGGAGAAAAATACCCATTTGCAAACACAATCAGGACATATTTAATATGCTTGTTTAAGCAAGTTTCATTAAAGTTTAAACATCACCTTCTTTTAATATCCCTCATAATGTCAGTTACTTAAAAGAAATTACATGGACAATAATGTGGTTCTCCATCAGGAGACCTCTAATTACACTGTGGTAAATTGAAGAGTTTGACCAAAAAACCAGGCAGCTTCCTGCAGAGCAGTTAATCTATTCTGAGCAAATTCCTCTTGGACAAAGAAAGGTATAAAACATTATATTTACAATATGCTTCCCTTCTGCTGCAGGACTATACTCCATAATCATGGGATTCAATCCCCTGCATTTAAAACTTGGCTATTGGCTTCAAAGAGGGGAAAACCCACACAAATAGTCCATAAAGAAGGAAATAACTGGGACAGAGATAGAAATCAACCTGCTCTGGAAGAAGAGCTGGACTTACTCTGTGAGCAAGGTGGCAGCTGCACGGCCAAGCTGCTTTCCTTAGATCAGCACCATCCTAGTTAGACAACAGGATGACAGAAATATAATCAAGGCCAGAAACTGACCCTGAAGTGTCTAAACAATAACAGCAACGAAGCAGGACATGGCTTGACTTTTGTCTTCTTCCTTAGGCTTGCAGAGCTGGAAGTTACATGCTTTGTGTTTTTATTTGAACAAATCTGGACCAAAAACCACACACCCTGATATAAAAAGCACTCGCCTGCTGTGACAGCTGGACCAAATGATCTTGTTCACATTTAAAAGAAAAAGAAGAAGGGAAAAATGCCTGTAAAGCGTTTGAAGGCTAAATGGGCTCATCCAATATGAATCCACAGCTTAATCTTGGAATGACAAAAGGTGATGAATAAGCATCAGTTGAAAATTAATGCCCTTACAAGTTTTTCCATTAAACTGTGCCTCTTTCAACACAACGTTATGTGGGAAACTTACCCAGCTGACTGCATCTTATTTTGGTTTCTAATTTTTTCTGTGACTGTTTTCATTGTATGATATAGTTGAAATAACTTGGAAAAGTTTAAATCTTTCATTAAATTTTACCAAATTCAAGCTTAAGAAAGGAAGAACATTGCTTCTACCAGTTCTTCTTCACAAAAAAAAAAAAAAAAAAATTGCTTGAAAGATATAGTTAAAAAAAAAAGGCTCCAAACTCATGCTTTTGCAGCAAGAAAGGAAAATGTGTTACTTCAAATCCTGGAAATGAAAGTGAATGTGCCAGTAAAATCCTTTTGCTGGCTCTTGTCCATCTGCTCTGTTTCTCTGCCTTGCCTGGGGACTTTGCTCCTGGAACAAGACTGCCACTGGTATTCACCACTTTTTTGGGGCTGCCTTGTTTCAGGCTCTGCTTCAGACACTGGGGAAAACCCTGGTACAGCTCTTACGAAAAATCTTAAATTATGCATGTCCAGTCTCTCCTTTCATTTATTTTTTTGGCATCTGCCTGGCCATATAGCTGATAAGATCACTTCTTGCCTTGCTAGGAGCTAAAATGAGATTACCCGAGACCCTAAAGGAGATGAGAGGAAAAGTCTGATCAAACACTAACATGACAAGGTGGTTACAAGTCATGAAGATATGGAAGAGCTTACTGGGCAAGACATCTCAGACCAAAACGCAGCTGGAGTGCTGGAGTGGGGGGTTCAACCCTGCAGGTACAGCACAAATTGGAGGGAGAAGGTGAAGTTACACAGGCATGTCAGGATGCCCCTCAGCAGGACCAGACCCTGCATTTTGCACGCCTCCAACAACTTTCCCACCAAACAAACAGCATTTTCACCAAAATCAAGTTCAAAGAAAAGAAAATTTTTTAAAAAATAAAATTAGTCAGATGGAAAAAACAGCACTGATAGCAATGTGACCACTCTTCTGCATATCATTCCATTAAAGCTGTAATTCAGGTGACCCACCATTAACCCAGAGAGCATGAACAACAGGATGCCAGTGACAACCCAAATTCCTTCCCCTGTGCTCTCTCTTCCTTCCCCACCAGCTCCAGCACTTACAACATCTCTCTGGGGCCAGAACCCACAGCAGATAAAAATCCTCCTTCTCATCTTCCCTTCCTCAGCTCCACCCCACATCTCAGTCCTTCAGCATCAGCTCTCCCTTTATTTCTGTCTGGTTTCTCTGGGAACACCAAGATGCAGCCCCTTGGGAAGCTCCCCCTCCATCCAGCTGGTGCACAGCAATTACATGGCTCCAAGAACATCTTATAAATGAATTATAGCCTGCTTTTTCCCTTCCCAGCCAAAAGGCTTTTGGAAGAGCAACTTTCTAATTACATTAGAAGACATTTGGAAGAAAAAAGAAAAAGGCAACGTGCAGTTTGCATACAAAATGTGGAAGGGTTGAGGCTGGTTCACCATCTTCCAGACCCTCGGAGCTCCTCGGAGCCAGCCACAGGCTGCTGCCTGCTCCCTTTGCAAGAGACAGCCACCTCAGCCCTGTGGAGGGCTGTCACCAGGCACACATCAATTACTCTTTTATGAATGACCTTGCTTCCATCCTTGCTGCAAGGAACAATTTCTCTTTGACAGACTTGGCAGAATCCACAGGAACAGCACCCTGTCTGTTGGCTGGTGTTTCTTTTAATTCACCTTTCTGATGCTTCCCCTTTGGTGAAGGGGGCCCACTTTGGATGAGGGGGGGATCCTTTAGCTCATACTGTGCTCTGTGGCTGTGTCCTGCCAAGCTCCCACACTTCCAGGGAAGGAGCAGACCTCTGTCCTGCTCTGCTCCAGCTGTTTTTTGTGCTGCTGTGGTCATTGCAAAGGCCAACTCCCTGCCAGAATGCAGAGCCCAAGGGCAGGGAAAGGGGGGGCAAATTTCAGATGGCATCCATCAGGTTGTGTCCCTCTCTGCCTGACCTAGTTCATCTAAAAGCATGCAGTGGTTTTGCCCTTCCACAGAGCAAACACGAGTCAGTGACATCAGTCCAAAAGAGGAATCTGTCCTTGGTACCAGTTCTGCTACTGGCACACAGCTGCCTCACCCAGAAGTGTTGCACCATGAGAGAGAGCACCCGAGGCAGATTAAATTAGAAAGGAAGAGGCTGAAGTGTGCTGCAGTGGCATTAAGGATCCTCTACACACTGGTTTACACCTGGGTATAATAAAGCAAACAGCCTGTGCTGTGTGCTGCCCCTACTAGCTCATCAATCTTGATGAAAAACCGGGTTATATTGGGTATTCACTGAGGCTTTTTCCACTGCATTTTTTGGGAACATCTGCTCCATCCTGATCACAAATTTTCCCCTGTACTAGTCAGGTTTCAGACTGTAAAGTTCAGATGTGAGAATTTCAGCTGGCATGTTGCTCCTTGTTTTTTTTCTTTTCTTTCTCTATCAGTCTGACCAGGTAACAATACATGGTGCTTTAAACCTCACTGATACTGGAGTCTTTCCTTTATGCAAACAGGAAAACTGCTGTTTTCCTTCCTTTTCCTCCCCTTCAATAGCAACATGGCCTCCAGGGGCTATAAAGCTGCAGGATATTTACATTCAGGATTGACTGCATGATGGGCCATGGATCACCAGAAAGCAGAGTTTGCCTGAGATGGAGGACAGTCAATAAGCCTGTTGCTATTCTCCCTGTTTAAGAGGAGCTTTAGGTGTAATACTGCTGGATTTTAGCACATAATTTTTTATCCTTAAGTTCTCAATTACTTTCTTGGAACCAGCTTCTTCACAAGCAGCACTGGATGCACAGTAGCATCTGTCTGGTCTCATGATGCTGCTAATGCAGCTAGAAGACAATCTCCTGAGACCTGTGGGCTTAAACCAGTTTGACCTGTCCTGGTTTCTAACCACTGTGCACCCATTACTATTATTAGAACACCACCAGAAAGGCCTGCAAAGACCAGAGACTCCTCCTCTGTAGGCACACAAACCTCCAGATAACTAGGCAGCATGACGATATATAATCCAAACAGACAAAAAAAAAAAAAAAAAAAAAAAAAGCTCCTGTAAACCCAATCTGGATCTTTGTCAGTTTTTCCCCAGGGTGGCTGGTTTACCAAGTGGCATTGTGGTGGACCAGCCACATCGATGCAGACATCCCCCCACGCATGGCTCGGTTTCCTGAACAGCCACAGATGTCAGGCAAATAGTCTGGTGTCTTCCCTCTGTGATTAAAGAGTGAATTAAATGGTCTTCTAAATAAGACACACTCTATGCAGGGAGGAAAAGTCCTTTAAAATCAATAGCGGGGGAAGATGATTCTCTCTCTTGCAGAAGGAGGAAAAAAGCTCCAAGCAGCAGGGCCGATCGCTGCTGTGAGCTACAGCACAGCAGGGATCAGCCGGGCTGGACAACACATCGACTAGTTTTGGAGCCCCACAGGGCCAAACCCCAAACCCGATCACACCTCACTGCAGCCGTCAGGGCTGGCTCTCCCCGCTCTCGCTTCTTGCTGGCAGATCAATGATTAAATGAGTGCCTTTGGAGTGGGAACTGGGGGCAACACAAGCAGCGAGCTGGCCCTTGGTGGACGATACGGCTGGGAGGGGAGAGGCGATTTATAACAGGCGCAGTCCCCACTGAGTGACTCAGGACGCCGATGAGCTCCTTCAGCGGCTTGGAGCCGAGAGTGCCCTTGCTCGTGGCCAGCTCTGGAGCGCCTCCCAGGGTTCCCGTTAACTCCTCAGGGCCGGGACGTGGCCCCACGCCGCAGGGGCGGCGGAGGCCGCTCCCGTTCCGCGGCATGCCCGGGGCGGGCCCGCGGCCCTTCCGCCCCTTCCAGCGGCGGAGCGCGGCGCTGGAGCGGCCCCGCGCGGCCGCCGCTCGCCTCCTGCCCCACGGCCCGGCACGGCGGCGGCGGAACCGAGCTTAAAGACAGCCCAGGGGCATCCCGTTATCCCTGCTGAGAGCAGCGTGGCGTGAAGCCTTGTCGCCACAGCTGCGGGGAAGGCACCTCGCAGCTTTCCTCTGCTCCCCGCAAGGCAGCGGTACCGTGACTGCCCTGCAAACGTGCAATCAGGGGCCAGAATGCACACGACCACATCCCCCAGAGGAGCAAAACTGTGGAAGCTAAAGACAAGCCAACAGGGCACACTAGGAGCCACAAAAATAAATAGCCAGTTTGAGGGTTCTGCCAGTCACAGGTTACTTTAGCGAGCAAAGCTTGGCTGTGACATCCCAAACCAGCCGGGCTGTGGGAGATGATGGGCGGCTGGAGGAAAGGATCACCCATGTTAAAATGGGAATGGAGAGCAGCATCTTGTGGCCCTTGGACAATGCTCTTTGGACAGAGCTCTGGACTTCGCTCATTATGTGCTGGCACTCTTTTTAACAGCCTGTTCTATGGAGTGGCATGCGCCAAAGTATACCAGGGAGTAAGGCAACAAATAAACATTATGGAGAAGTTTGACTGTATCTTCAGGCAGCCACAACATTCTCCACTGATCTGTACATACCCATCTGTTGGTTTAGATGTGGTAATTGGAGGCACACATTAAAGACACTTCAACAAAAGGGGAGTTACACATTCTGCTTAATTCATGGGAACTGAGACCCCTTTGGGCATCTCAAACAGAGAAAGGAAGATGGTGTATTGAGAAGGTGAAAACATTCAGTGGCTGCTTTGTGCTGAATTTTCAGGTGTCAGCTTCTCATTTCTGCCATCAGTATCATTTACCCCAATTACACAAATTAGATAACTCTTTAGTGTATGACAGCAATGCAATTATTTTATATTAAGCAAGATTTCATGCTCAACAACCTACCTGTTAACTACTGCCCTTCATACGGGAAAACACACAGTGAGCAGGGATAAGGCAGCGCAGACCCCAGCACTGCACGTTAAGGGGGCCAGCCCCAGGTGACAAAAAGCTCCTCCCAGGCAGTCCCTGCAGGTATGGATACGCACCATGGCAGTGAGGCACTGCGATTCCCGCACTGTGGCAGCAGAGCTCAGCAAGGCTGCCAGGATCAGGGTCATGCTCAGGCAGATCCCGAAGTAGAAAGCTGGAAGACAGATGTGGGAGTTGTGGTCAGATGCCAGAGGCCTAGTCTGATGCTTGACCCAGAGAGGAGCCGAAAAGTGCATTTTGGGGAGCTGGCCCCAAATGACCAGGTTGCAGAACTGAAATTTTTCTGTAATTCATTCAATACCCCCCATCTGTGTGTGCTTTTCTCTGTATGTCTGGCAAGGCTGTAAGCACCAGCAGAGTGAAGCAGCCTAAAAGGCTGTTGGTCCACCCAACAGACCAGAAGCTTCCAATTACTTCAGCATTCTGATAAGGATCCCCCCCAGATGGGGGGTGCTGGTGTGCAGCAGCTGTCCCACAGCCTCTATCAAGACTCCGGGCACTGCTAATCTGGTGCAACACTCACCCTCTGGTTTCCTCCTGGCTCAGGCAGGATCACAGCCAGTACCCTGGAGCAGGGCTCAGGGACCACAGCGCTGCAAAGGGCTTTGCTAGCCTAACCACACAGAGGTAATGCCTGTAAACAAGGCAAGTGGAAGCGTTGCTGGCAATGGGTGGCTGGGGTGGGAGAGCCTGCAAGGCTGCAGTCAGTAGCAGTATATATGTGTAGAAACAGGGAAGGAATATACCTTAGCCTTGGACTAACACAGTTTTTACACCTGCCTTGTTAAACTGAAATCAAGAGCTGGATCTTGAGAGGGTATGAGCATGTTTAAGACCAGAGTGCAGCTCGGGAGAAGCAGCAGATGCAAGTGCAGCTGTGGTGAGCAGGGTATTTTAGTATCTGGGCTACCTTTGCTCTAGCCTTGTACCTGAGACTCAGTTTATACTTCTCCCTTGTGAAAACGAAAATACCACACATTTTCTCAGAAAAGCTCGAGGTCCTGCTGCCATGCACTTCTCCTCCCAGCCTCAATTTTCTATGTTCTGTATCAACTCCGGTATTTCCTCTCCTTGTTTTTCCAGCCCCAGTGCACTTTTAGGGACTGAGGAGCTCCTCCTGAGCTCTTACCACAGCACAGGGTCAGAGAATAGAGGAACAGGTGCAAACACAGAAGCACCTGAGCACCCCATGCACCCACAGCATCTTTTGGTTACAGGCATGCAGGTCTGATATGGGGAAAGAAAGTACCTGTGGGACTGCGTTAGTCCTAACGCATCCTCCAAAACCCAGCTCCTTCCTCCTCTTGAGATACCCCTGAATTTTCTTCTATAGCTTTAAGGAATTTTGCAGCGCTGGGTATCACCAAAGGTCTCATTGGGATGTGACCACAACATACCTGTGTGGTGGATGGCCTTGTAGGTGTTGCTGTCCAGGGAGACATTGCTAATGAGGGTGAAACGGAGCCCATAGTGGGTGACTGTGCTCAGCGTGGCAATGGAGAGCCCCAGCAGCTGGAAAAGAAGGGTTTCAGGAAGGGATTTACAGGGCAACAGCTCTTGCTGGGTGCACACAAAGGTTTGAGGTGTATCTGGATACTTCTGAACCCCATACAAATGCAGACAGCCTCATCATCCAGAGACCACCACATGTGCCCCAAAATGCACATAAAAGGACAAATCCCAGACACTTAAAAATACTAAACCTGTTTTTCTCTCTTGCATAATGAGTGCATGTGATACTGTGCAGCCCACAATCTCTTGGCCAGTGCCTATGGATTAAATTCCCATCATATGAAGAAAACTGAGAGGATTGATGTTCTTGCAGCACACCTGTGCAGTGCCACACTACTCTGCAGACTGTGCATGTGTGGCTATGAGGGCTGCCAGCTACAAGAAGGGTTTTGAGCAGGGGTCAAGTCCTCTGCTCTGCTCTTTGCAATGCCAGTCTCACTGCCTGCTGTTGGCTCTGTTTCCTATGGCAGAGCACAGAGATCTGAGTCCTGTACTACTCTAAGTTGTCTGTGGTGGTTTCTGTCTCTGCAAGGTATTGTCTGTTTCTGTCCCACCCCTGAGAGTGCCTGTATGCCTAAGGCATGGGGTAACTACTTGCATGTCCATACCTCTCCAGGTGATGGAGAGGGAACATTTCTGATGGCACCTGGCTCTATGGCTGGGCTCCATTCAGCATGACTGGTGGCAGAGCTGGGACAAAGGCACCAGCAGCAAAATGAACTCCAAATCTAGTGCAATGAGCCTGGAAAATACAAAATGTAAGGCTACTCCTAGCTCTGAAGATAAGGCTTCATCATTTTGTGCCTTTACAATACAGAAACATGAGAGAGCTATACCTGTGTCAAATGTGACAATGTGATCTCAACATAATCCCCACTGTGTGACATTTTCTAATAGCTTTTGCTGGAGGCTTACAGTCTCAGAGACTAAATCCATCCAAAACATAGCATTTTGTCTAGCCTAATTTGTGTCACGTTCTGATCATTCAGACTGTGCATTACTGCATATCTTGACCCACACCCAGCAAAATATTAAGTGCAACACCAGTTAGCTCAGATTTCTGAGAAACACCAGTCTAAAATCCTTACAGCAACGAGAATGTGATTCTAACCATTCACAGCAGCTGTGCCTTATGTCTCCTCTAAACATGCTTAGTACCAATCCTCCTTTCATTTCCTCCAAGTGGCATTTTCTGTTATTTGGAAGAGAGAACCACCTTACAGCCACTGCAGTCTTGGAATGTTGAAATTTGGAAAAACTACAAACTTCATTTGTGGCCCAAAATAAGGTATTACCTTTTAATAACCCTTAACAAGCCACCAATCCTCTTTGAACTAAATATAGATTATTGTTATTACTGCTATTATTATTTTTTTTAATGCTGGCAAGTTTTGATGAAGTGAAAAGGCAACAAGAACATACAAGTCAAAGCAACCATGAGAAGTGTTCTCCAGTTTCTACCATTTCCCATCAGCTCTAACAGCAGATGTCCAGAAACTCCCCTTGAATTTGCTTCAAAAGCTGATAAAGAGTCCCTGGAATTACTTTTGCTTTGCAGTGCTAATCCACACATTTCTCACACACACTTCCACCAAAGTCTTGTGGTTTCATATCCTCACTGATCCCACCTGCAGTCGACCACCCTCCCAGCAGTAAGTGTGACTGCTGCAGGTCCATCCTCTCTCTTTTGCTCCAAGGAGACAGGAGCAAATATATTTTTTGCTCCCACCCATTCTGCCATCAGCATTCTTTCTCCTTGGAGGAAGCTGCTGAGTTGTGAAAGAGCTGCAGTGGTGTGACAGCCTTGAGAAACCAGAAGTCTATCAGAGGAGGGGGGGATGCTGGTGGCCAGTGATAACCGCCCATGGTGCAATGATAACTCAGGCAGTTGGCTGTGCTTGCCCTCCACCCGCCAAAAACAGAACGTGGGAAAACCATCCCCTCTCAGAGCGGGGATGGGAAAGGCAACAGCTCACCTCGGTTCTGCAGAGATCCCCCCAAACCTGCCTGCTCACCATGACACAGAGGCTGGTCACCAGCAGCTGGCACTTGGTGGTCCTCATCCCGCACCTCAGTTCCATGGCAGCTTTTCCCCAGAGAGAGCTGGCAGTTGGTCCCTCCAGCTCTTGATAAAGCCTGGGTTTCCACCAAAGGGAGGCATGGCCACAGTGGGGCCTCTCAGGAAGTGGAGTCCCCACCACGTGCCGATGCACCTCCTCCTGCCTGATTATTAAATCCTCTTTAGGGCAGTCACCTTCTGCACAGGCCCTCAATTAGCTGCTGTCAGCTCCCACACAGCCAGCTGGGGAAGAAGGAAAGGCATACAGAAAAACAACCTTTCATGGAGTTTGGAGCAAAGCTCCTTTAAAAAAGAATTAAACTGATTAGTCAAGAGTCAGTGTCAAAATATCTCAATTTTGACTTTCACTGGGATGCAGTTTTGCTTAATGAACATTGTCCATAACATTTTTTTCATAATATATATAAATAATATTTGGTAAAAACATCTAGGAAAACACTGTTTAAAAAAATAACCTATTGTTAAAGAAGAGATTAAACCCCCCCAAACAGATCTATGTAAGAGTCTTCTCTCCCCATGTAAAAGTACCACATGGCAATAACCTTTGGCTGAGCTTCTATAAGAACCTGCATTTGCAGATAAGGGAAAAAACACATTTGGTAGTATTTTATTCAGGAAAATGGTTATATGGACATATAATCCCCTGCTCAGGAGACCCTCACTGTCCGTTGACATTTTAACTCTTCCTTTCCCCTCTTCTAGCACTGAAGACTCCATGGACCCGTGGCTGCAGATGACTCAGGTGATTTCTTCAAAACCAGCTGTCTCCTGAATGCATATTTCTTAAAAGCAAATCCCAAAGAAGTCTCAAGAAGGATCTGGCCAAAGTGAGCCTGAATGACTGAGTGCCTTAATTATCCTTTTGGAACTAGACTGGTGGACAACAGGTGAATAATTGCACTCCTGTCAGGTGGCAAAGGGAGTGAAAAAGTAAAACAATCCCACAACAGTAACTGCAGTAACAGGAAGATGACAAAGAAGGTGGAGGAGAGGAGTGAAAAAAGGAAGGAAGATGCATTTTGTAAAGCAAAGAGAAGAGAAAGCAAGTTGCACAAAGCCATGAGCACGGGAAAAAGCATGTTATGATTTTCTGACTACATCACTAGCTTTCTTGCAGATCATCTTGGTTGCAGCCTCCCCAGACACCAGTGAGAGCTGCCGCAGCCAGTGCCAAAACCAGGTATCCCCAGGTGCCAAAACCAGGTATCCTGATGTCCAGCAGAAGGCACTGAGGTACCCATGTGCAGACAGAGACCTTCCTCCTCTGGCCACCAGCTGGAGACCATCTGAGGAAAACCAATGGACAGACAGCAGGGTAGGAGGGCACTGGGGAGAGGACAACAGGCTGGTGAGGCAGCTGATGCCAAGCCACCAACATTTAGGAGCAGGATCCCTGGGAACAGACCAGGTGTGGAAAATGCCTTATAAGACACTGTCAGAGTTAGGATTGCGTCAGAATTCAGAACTGTGGGCACCCATCACTTCTGGTACTAGAGGACAAATGGGAGTGTTGTCACCTGCATTTTCAAGAGGAAGGATCCCTACAAAAATAACAGAGCTGACCACCAGTGGAGTTACAGGTTAAATCTGGAAGGGCTTCAAGAAAGTATGAGCACAGCTCTGTGTGTAACACCAAGCCACGTCAGCCCAGCCACGAGCGACAGTCACCGTGTCACCTGCCCTGAGCACACCCAGATCCCGTTTCACAGAGGCGGACAGGGAAACCCGGAGCCCGTTTCCCCCTGGATCCCACTTCCTTGCCCAGTCCTAAACACCTGCCACCGCAGAGTCCTGTGCGAAGCCAAGTCTCACACTAGAGGTCCCCACAGGCCAGCGGAACCCTTTCCCGAAGGGCGAGATAGTCGACGCGGGCTTTCTGAAGGGCATTCCCCTCCCCAGTTCCATGCAGTTCCTGCAGAAGCCTCGCACCTCACCTCATGTCCACCTGAGAGGTCCCAAAATCGTTATCTACACGCCTTGCAAGGGCTGCTAGTTTTCCCACAAAAGATGTCCTTCCTTCTTTTGTCTGCAGCCATAAAAACGGGTACCTTCACTGACTCACTGAGCTCTGAAAGCAGGTCTGTAACTTCAAAGACCTGTGTTTAAACAGCTCCTTCCACTGTTTTGGTTGAAAATTACTATTCCTGAATAGCTTGACCATGTCTTTGATGCTTCTCCCACCTGCAGTGCTTGGTGTCTGCCTTTGTGCCCACCCTCCACTAACTGCTCTGCCTGCTGGGCTAAGGGGTGGAGGGATTGTCTGCTGTTTCTTTTTCCTCTCTTTTACCCGCTATCCCATACAGGTATGCCTTGAAAGTTTCCTCTTGGGGGCACAGCATATGTGGATTTCTAACATCACAAAAATAACAAGAGCAAAAGGAGTTGCTGCCTCACATTCACAAAAGCCAAAAGGAAAGTCACTCCCTTACCCAAAAGAAAGCAGGAGCATCAGTAGAGCTGGGATATTAAGATGCTGGGCTGTGATTAAGGAAGGCACATTTGGCACATGGAAGGGCACTGCTGAAAGGAGAACAGGGGACTCTGCGTGCTCATCCTACCTGTGCCCATCAACAAGGCAATCTTTGCAACACTTCACTTTCTATGGGATTAAACTTCCTCTGGGTGCCCAGTTGTTGGCACACGCCTGCCTCAGCAGGCACACACCTACCTCTCTGCCCAGGGAAGTGAGAAGCAGGGTGTCCCCTCAACTTCATCCCAGTGGGAAGAGAGGCAGGGCTGGTGGCATGCCAGGGAACCACCCTCAGAGCCAGCATGCAGGCTGGATGGCAGCATGGCTTTTCCAGCAAGACTCGGCCTCCTGCCCACCCTGGCAGGTTTCATCGATTGATTCCCTTTGCAAGAGCCCAACTTATCACTCCCAAAAGCAGTGCAAAAAGCACAGGTGACCACAGCTCCTGTCTGATAACCTTATCTCTGGTTATCAGCTGGAGCGTGGAAAGATGGTAGTGAGTCTGAAAATACCCCAGGGAGCACAGGTGCTCTCTTTCTAGCCTTGTGGCAGCTTGCAGATTTCTGTTACAAAAAACCTCATCCCCAGCTGCATGGGTCTCGGAGGGATGTTGCCATCTCATCCAGAAGGGAAGGGTTGGTTTAAAAAAGGTAACAAAGCCAGATCATATATTTTTTCAAAGCCATAAACCCCCAACCCTCTTCTGAGCTGGATGGAAATGATGCCCACTCTGTCAGAGAGCTGTTCTGAAAGAGCTGGGGATTTCATGTGTTAATGCTGCATGGGATGAACTTGGGACACTAAACACAAATGGAGAAGAAGAGGCTGAATTCATACTGATGCTTTCTTGACGTCCACTTTTCTGGCTCTCACTCCATCAGTGCAGCCACCAGTGACGGAACAGCAGCACCCCAGTCTCAGCTGCTGTCAATACAGCAGGGAAGAGAAACTTCCCCCTTGGCTTTGGGGCACTGCTACTCATCCTGAGAAAGGATGGGCTGGAAGCAAGAAGGAGGATGTCACCCAGGAGCCAAAACTACACCTATCATCCAGGCAGGACACACCTGTGCAGGTCTCTGCTGCCTCTCAGTAGCCTCCTCCTTTTCCAGCCCACAGCACCACTGGGAAAAACACCTCTCCTCCACAGCAGAAAGCAGCTCCAAATGTGTCAGATTTACAAGTGCCAGTGGCTCAGCCCATTCGGTCCCTCAGCTACTGCCCGTAACACGGCTGGGTTCACCCTAAAGCTCGCTCGTAAATAAAACATGTCCATATCAAACCGCACCGCAGCCGTAGGGATGATGGGAGGCCAGGCAGCCCTCACAGCCTGCCTCTGCCTTCCCGGGCACATCACAAGGATGCATTGTAAAGGCTGCTTAGCATTCATATAGCACATACACACAATCAAAGCTAAAAATCAACTTTTAAACCCGGGGCCATCTCTTTTCAAGAAAGGAAAGAGAGGAGGAAGGGGGGGGTGCTGGGCTTTGCCAAGCTTCAGATGCACCATACAACTCTACTGTGAATAGAAACAAGGCTGGCTGGAGACTGCTTTGGAAGACACAAAACCAGAGAGAAATCATAATATTTCCAAAGCACTTCTTTACTTATTATTTTCAAAATGTGTCTCAGAAATTCTCTAGTGATTCCAAGGCAATTTGAAATTATTATAGGTGAGCAAATAAAGTGTCAGAAGAGTTATTAAAAATAGTTCATCAAACCACAGAAAGATTGCATTGGAAAAGAGCATAAGCTGGAGACATGGAGCTCCCTTCAAAGAATAAACTCAAATGATCTTTCTCCACTGAAAGTGGAAGAACCATACTCAGAGCTCTAAAGCACAGTGCTCTAGTCAAGTTAATTTTTTTTTTTTTCACATGCTATCTAATTGCAAACCATAACTGCCCAGGAGCCAGCTGTGCAGGTGATAGACCTGAAGACACAATGCGAGCCCTGCCCCATGTAGCTCTGCTCCTGCGTGAGCACAGCCCAGCCTGCTAAACGGGCTCATCGAGAACAGGGCTGCTTAACTGCCCATCATCCTTTATTTCTCACATTCACCCTCTCAAGCTTTATCGCAACTGGACCTCCATTGCTTTCCACTGAAGTCCTCAAAGTTTTGGTAAAATACCCTAAAAATCTCATGTCAGCTGGCTGTAATGCATAGGTGGCAGCAGGACTGAGCCAGCACCCCACCTGCAGCCTTCCTGCTGACACGTGCCAAGCCAGGGGCAGTGCTTTGTCTCACCTTTGGCAGGTGCAAGAACTAACATGTAGTGTAGAGGCCCTTTCCAGAGGCCTTTTCCCTTCTCCCTGAGCATCGTTTGGCCACCTTGCAGCACACTGGCTGAAGCCACATGGAGCTAAAAGGTGTCCACGCCAACCATGCAGTTACCATTTTGCCTTACCTGCACCAGGAGAGGAAAATTTCTTCTCCCCACTCTCTGGGGATGGGTAGCACATTGCTGGATGCTCTCTCTCCTCAGATTATCATCAGGAAGCTGATTGTGAACATAGACAGTGTTTAATGATGTCTTGTTCTACGGGATCCTTACATAGTCATTAACTTTTTTATAAAGAGATTTCAAAGGAGATTGCATTTTCTGAGAACAAGATGTACCTGCCTTCCTGCAGACTGTAGGGAAGCCAGCTGCACTGTTAGGAAAGCATAAGCACTTGCTGTGTGCTGTGCTCAGGCCTAGATCCGATGGCCACATCTGGCTGGAAACATCAGCAGCCCTGAAGCCAGTTTGGACAAATCAAGCCCATCCCTGAGCTAAGTGTAGAATCTCTGTGGCTGAAGGCTGTGTGCTCTCCCTTGAGACTGGGTTTACTGGTGTGCGTTATTAATGAAAAAAAAAAAAATCCCTGTAGCTATTTTTGTATGATAAAAATCCAGTTATTACTCTTGAGTGTGGCACTTCAATACAGAAGGCTTTCTCTTGAAAAGTTTCAAGGGCAGCAGCTTCCCCTTTCCTGTGTGAAAGCTTTTCAGCAGAAATTAGAGACGAGGTAATAAAAGAACATCATTATTACTCCACTGAAGTAATGCTCCTGAGCTACGTCTGACAGCGAGCACAAGGGAAGCCCCTTGCTCCAGCCAGAGCACTTCTGCAGGTGCTGGAGACAAGTGCATGACATGGCCTGAGCTGAGCAAGCGACCTGTGCACTCCCAACAAGGCACAGGCAGCTCCCCTGCACTGCTGGGAATCCACCAGGAAAAACGCCCCTGCCCGCGCTGCATGCCATAAGCTGCTCCTCTCGGGTCAAGTCCTCCAGAGAAGCTGCAGGGCTGCTCCTTGCTTTGCCCCCAGGTCTACAGCACAGCCAAGAATGTCTCTGGAGCTGCTGAATTTGGTGCTAAGGCTCCTGAGTGTTTGACTACCAGAAAATCAAAGCGCCCACAGGATCCTTACTGTCAGGAATTTCAGCTCGGCTGCCTGTGACACTGCAGTGGGGTTGGTTCCTTCAAGCCACTGCCATTGCAACCAATCCCCAGGGAAAGTATTTCTCTTTCAACATAACAGAGCCTTGCTGCTCCCTAAATACCCGACACAGGTACAATAAAAGATCCCTCCGTGTTACATCAAGGAATCATGGATAGCTTTTTGAACTACCATTTTTGGCTTAGACACACTTGAGCACCAGCAGCAGCGTGGTTCGGGGCAGCCAGGGGAATACAGATCCTTTGATATCCAAATCGTGCTGCAGAGCCTTGCTGGCACCTCTCCATGTGATGACACATCCCCACCACCAAGCTGGTCTCAAAGACACCAGCTTGAGCATTTTCCTGACATTGGGTTATGTTCGCCCGCAAAAAGTGAAGCCCTGTAACTAAACTGTCTCACACCATTGGATTTTTTTTTCTTCTTTTCTTTTTTAAAGGCTAGGTGGGAGTAAAGCCCTGAACACAGCACATCCTGAAGCTGTGCTGAAGCTGAGAGTGGACCCAGCCCGAGGGCAGTGGGTTCATGTAGCTCCCCCTCCATCCATCTTGTTTATTTAGCAAAACACCGTGCAAGCTATTTCTTCCCACAAGTTCCCAGGACAGCAAGGGGAAGCTCCTTTGTCCTCCCAGCTATCAGAATGCACCTGACCCAGCTGCTCTTCCCACCGGAGCTGCAAGAAAGGCTTGCTTGATGGAGAGCCAAGGAGGATTGCTTGGCACGGCAGAGGGAAGCGGGGCTGCAACCCCCGAGCTACGACAGCTTTGCATTTTCCTTCTTGCCTCCTTATCCTTGAAACTCCCATTGAAGCCCAAAAAGCTGGTCTGTGGAGAACGGCGTCGGCAAGACGACCCACGCCATTACTACAAGTATTTGTTATTATACACTTTTGGTGGCTGTACCAAAGCAGAGCCCCGGTGTGTCCCGTCTCTGTCAGGCAAGCACCGACCGGCGGCGAGGTGCGGGCACTCCTCAGGGAAAGCCCTGGCCGCAGCCGCGCTGCCGGGACACCGCCTTCCGCACAGCGGCACCGGCGGGTCCGGGCGGGGAGCGGCCGGGCTGGTGGCAGCCTGAAGGGACGGGACGCGGGGCCTGCACCTCACCCGGGGCAGCGGGCACTGCCGGCTGCTCCAGCGTGTGCCCGCCGTGAGGCGCGGGGGAGGCGGGGCGAGAGTGCGGCCGCACCCCCGAGTAATAATTCAAAAAAACTAAATTAAAACAAAACGTTAAAAACTGCCAGGGCCGGGGCGGTGATTTGAGGGGAGGGTCGCAGCAGGGCCGCGGACGGCGGTGCGTGTGTGTGTGTATGTGTGTTTGTGTGTTGTTTGTGTGTGCGTGTGCGAGTGTGAGGGGGGG